>NC_091476.1:25046512-25351921 GCF_036971445.1 Narcine bancroftii
CTGCAAATATTTAAACTGGTCATTCAATTAATTCCTAGATCAAATCAATCATGAACCCCCCCCCCCCCTCCGCTGCGTCCTGGCAGCAATGATTTCTGTCAAGTGCCACTGCATTTGTTCGCTTGTCCGAGGAGCTACATTTAACCATAAACCTCTGGTTTATGTGCTCCATCTGGCTTGTTTCCATTCTGCTGCTTCACCATTGAGTTCTGAGTTGATGATGAGACTAACGTGGTTCTTGGTGGACCAGGGAATGCTAGAGGAGGGGTAGGTGCTAGGGAGGGGAGTGCTCCTTTGATCATTTATACTAGGCATTCTCAATGAATTAATTTGAGGTTCCTTATAAATGTTCCTTTCACATTTCCTGTCTCATGATCCAGATTCCCACTTTTATACTTTTCCAAGGAATCTTTGCAAACTTTTTTCTGACCATGTTGTAATCTCTTGCTGTAACACCTTGAAATGGAGGCAGGTGAACATCGGAGCTAGCTGATTGAGTGGAGCTCCTTGTTGGGAATGATGTTGCTACTTTGCTCACCTTGCTAACATATTTGGAGAATTTGGCATTGGCAATATCATTTCAATGTTTTGAAGTGCTTGATATCTGTAGACCATGACCCAGAAGCATACAGAAGGATAGTGACTGCAGTTTGGTGGTGGTTTGAGGATGATCTTCAGAAACTCTAATCGTCAGAGGGCTGAAGGCTGAGCAATGATCAGAAGGCTAGATTGAAAAGTCACTCCTGAGATTTGAGGAACTCTACACAATTTCCTAAGTCTTGATGCCAACTTTTATCAGTGTAGAGTGATGTACAATGGTGAAGCCTAGGTTGAATTAGATGGATTACTGCAGGATAGAGTTATAGATAAATTCTGGTTGACAAGTTCTTCAAAATGTTCCTTTCAGAAGGATCTAAGACAATTTCTTCTACCTGGAGAGTCCAAAACTGGAGCACAGTCTCAGGATAAGAGATCAGGCAATTAAGACCTTAAAGAGGTTATTTCATATAGATGATGGTAAATCTTTGGAATTCTCTTCCTTAAATACCCAAGTATGCTCTTTTGTTGAATATTTCCAAGATTCAAGTAAATTGCTCTTAGAAGAGTAGGGAGTCAGGATCCATAGGGATCAGATGAGAAATCAGAGCTAAGGCACTATATTGAATAAGGGAGCAAACGTAAGAGGTGTATGGACTAATGAGTAATTGTGTGTGTGTTTCATATGCCATGGAAACAGTTCCTTCACCCATTGAGAAAGCACTAACCAGCCAAAAAATATTCATTCACACTGATCCTACATACGGTATATCTCATTTTATTCTCTCCACATTTCCATTCATTCTCATACAAGCTCACTTACAAACTAAGTGCAATTTAATCTACCAACTCACACACCTTTAGGATAATGATGGAAACTTAAGCACCTGGAGAAAACTCATGCAGGCAGGGAGAATGTGCAAACTTTCAGGTGGCATGTTTAGAACAGCATTTAGCACAACACTATTACAATGCCAGTGACCTGAGTTCGAATCTGGAGCTGTCTGTAATGAGTCTGTATGTTCTCTCTGAATCCACATGGATTTCCTCTGGATACTTTAGTTTTCTCTCATGTTCCAAAGACATAAGATGTTTAAATTTATTTAAATTTTAAACTTTAGACATACAGGTAACAGGCCATTTCAGCCCACAAGTCCTTGCTGCCCAATTTACAGCCAAATAATTATATTCCCAGTACATTTTGAATGGTGGGAGGAAACCAGAGTCCCTGAGGAAAACCCATGCAGACACAGGGGGAATGTACAAACTCTTTTAGACAGCATGGGATTCGAACCCGGTCCCAATCACTGGCACTATAAAGGCATTGCGCTAACTACTATAACAAGCTTTCCACCCACAGTTTGTAGGTTAATTGGTCACATCGGTGTATTTGGGTGACATGGGCTCATGAGCCAGAATGGCCAGTTACTCTAAATTAATAAAATAATATAAACTCACAAGGTCAGTATTGAATCTGTTTCACTCATCCACAATTTGTTGATTATAGCATTTTCAATGTTAATGATCAGAATTGTGCAACAGGGAGAATGACATCAAAGTGAATTGCTGGAAGAAATACTGTTGGTTTGTTACTCCTGCTCTTTTAAAACATTATTTCAAGCAATTTTCTTGTTTTAACTGCTTTTTTAAATCCATGACTAACTGAAATTTAGTTACCACTCAAACTTTGCTACCCTTCAGAGGGATTGGGCAATTGGACCTCTGAATTTTGAACAGATGCATGCAAACGTGGGGAGATTACAATCTGGCAATTCAGTTGTCCTACTTTTGGAGAAATTCTTATGGCTTCGTGTGTGTGTGTGTGTGTGTGTGTGTGTGTGTGTGTGTGTGTGTGTGTGTGTGTGTGTGTGTGTGTGTGTGTGTGTGTGTGTGTGTGTGTGTGTGTGTGTGTGTGTGTGTGTCTTTATGACTAACTCCAGACTATGATTTTGTATTACTCCCACTCAGCTACTCTAACTTGTGAGTTATCTCTCAATGGGATTCCAACAAATATCCACTATCTGTTTGAAGACAAATATCTGTGTTTTACTAATATTTATGTCTTAAATTTAATTGCATCAATATTAAGTTCTGCAAAGTCCTGAAGCTCTGTAATTCCCTCCTTAAATCTTTGCTATTCTCTCTTGGATAATTAAATACCAAAAGTGGTGATGCTGTTGGAGCTGTTGTAATGGCATTGGTGCAGACTCACAGAGAGTGAAATGAGACCACTCCCCCACGGTGTCCAATACCAGTTGGACTGCCATCAGCCCCATGCAGGCTTTGAAGGGCCACTAAAGGAGCCAACGGTGGTGGTGACTATGATCAGCAGTTGCAGACTCTGGGGAAGCAGAGGACTGGCACAGGGCAGCAAAATTAAAATGGGGAGACCACCCCCACTTTTGAGAATGAAAGGCAGAGGAGATAACCAATGGGATGGTGACCACAGCGGCAAACCAGTGAGGGGCTCTGAGGTTGAAAATCGTGTTGATAACTCGAGGTGAGGAACCCACATAGGCTGTGGGCTGCTGTCAACGGCAGTCAAAGGTCTTACACCAGGCTCCAGACTGCTGGAAACTAGTTTGAGACTGGTTGATGGGGTACCAGGCATCGGAACTAAGATGTGAAAGGGTGTCAATGGTACAGGAGGCTTCTGATCATATCAGAGATGTACATCTGGAGCACAAATTGCTGACAGGGATGTAGCGAATGCTCCCCCATCTTTTTCAGCTCTCCCGCACCACATATTTTTGAACTGTGAGACCACACCATCTGCCATAGACCGTGCTTCGGACTCGGAGACTGGTGTCAGAAGCTCTGGTGACCGGAGTTCCCGATGGCCAATTCTGAATCTTCACCTCAGCCTTCCCGATGCTTGACTTTGAACCCTCCCCGTGTGTCCCCTTGGCCTTCTGCACATGCACACCGGAGTCCTCTTTGATAGGAGGAGAGGGGAGGAGGGAGGGTGGGAGGGGAGGGGAGAGGGAGGTGGGAGAGAGGAGAGGAGGGTGGGGAGGGGGAGGAGGGGTTTGAGAAACAAGGAGGGCGTGGAGACTTTGTCACTGGTTGCAAAACCTTTGTGTGCGCTCACACCCGCAGAGGCGTGGTCATGGCACCTTTTTTTTATGTGCTCTCACTCTCCCTAATGTCAAAACCTGGCTACGCCCCTGGTTGATGATGATTTGAACTGAATGAAGCGTAGCTGTGGAGGCTGTGGGAGTCCTGGAGGCAAAGCCATGGACACTCAGTGACTTTGGGGGGACTCTCTTTTGCTTCTCTTTCTTTGGCTGTAAGGTGCGCTGGGGAATTTCTGCTGATAGCAAGTCTTTACCTACCTATGGTAGACCAAAGGAAATTTTATGTCATGTAATAAAATAGAAAAATGTGATATGACAATAAAATAATTTTGAATCTTGAAACTCTTAACTTGATCAAAACTTGTTCATTTGCTCTCAAATCATCTCAGTAGTTCACTCTCATAATCAGTTTGATAATCCTGTGTTTTTTAAAATGAGTTTTTTTGCTGTTGTTAGTCAACTGTGCATTAGTTAGTCCTTTTCTATTTCCTGACTGCTTGAGCACCCAATCAAACAAAGCTGAAAAGGCAGAGAAAGTGTGTTAATGTTCAGGTTTCCTGTGATAGATGCTCTCAGTTAATCCTGGCGTTAATAATTACACGTCAAGGCATTAAATATGTAGCATTTCTTTAGTAAAAAGATGACAAATAGTTTTTAAAATGTTGGGTGTTCTTAAAATACAGATTGAAGAGGATGCAGGTGAGTATTGTGGAGTTTTTGAATGATATTTCCATATCCATATGAAGAAAGATTCTTCTTTTGTTGTTCAATCTATTACTCATTCTTTTCTATGTCAACCTTTGTAGCTTTTGTAGCTTAAGAAAAATAGTGGATTACCCCAACTTTCAATGAAGTTCATTTATCACAAGACTGTGACTCAATTAAGAATTTCTTTCTGATTCCTCTTTACTTCCAGGCCTCCCAGTCTTACTCTTCAACTAGATGATTTAAAGTCTGGAACATTCTGATAATTATGGTGATTTTATTTGAAGAAATTTAGTTAAGAATATCAAAATACAGGAAGTTCAATTGAGAATATTCTTCTGTCCTTGCTGAATAAACTGTCTTTATTGTCAGTAAAGAGAACAAATTAGAACAATTACCAGTATATAGTCATAAATAATAATAATTGCTTCATGTCCAATATCACCTCAGGTTTAAAAGGGGTTTCCTCAGACAATTAAATTATTTGTGTTCACTAGACACTATTGTTTGGTAATTCTTATATAATATAGTTTTTATTTACATTTATTCTTTATGAATTACAAGCAAAATGCCTAGATGGAATATGTAATGGAAGGAATAGGGTCATAGAATCACACAGCATGGAAACAGTCCATTCAGTCCATCTCACATGCTGACCAGTGGGCACCCTCTGCACCTCAGTTCTGTCTGCCACAATAGGGTCGGTCTCCCACTGGCAACTCATTTCATTTTTCCACCCATTCCCTTGCCAACATGCACTGCCAGACTGAGCCCACTTGCAAATTGGAGGAACAATACCCCATCATCTGTCCGGGCATCCTCCAACCGGATGGCATTAATATCAACCTCTGGTTTCTATTAGCACCAATCCCCTCCCACCCTATATTTTCCTTGTCTCCTTTCTTCGAGCTCTGACTCTCTTTCTCTCTTTCCTCTGTCTCCTTCCACAGACCCAAAAACTACCCCCCCATCAATTCTCACCTTTCCTCTCTCAAATCTACAAAGTCAGTGTGTAAGTTGCACAAGAATATATTCAAATATTTCTTCCATAAATTATGTAAACAGATTTTTCCCCAAAAATGGGTAACAATTGGGGCCTTAAGTGGATCCACAGACTGGGACACATTGTGCAAAAACAACTTCAGCACACAATATCATAACCATTTGGCTGATGGTGAGAAGAGCCTTCAGTTCAAAATTCCCCCAGCACTTTGATGAAACCCCTGCTTTGCAGTTATCATTAAGTTTGCAGCTGTGATCGAGTTCCCTTTTTGGTGGGTTCTTTTGAGGAAGGTGAGAACTGTAGCCCAGACATGACTTTACAAGGAGAAAATTGGATACAGAAACACCCTACAGTTAGGACAGAAATTCCCAGACTTTTTCTATGTGCAACTTTAGGGAAATATGTTCAGTTTAGAGAGGAACTCAGCAGCCCATGGAGCATCTATTCCTTGAAAATGCTTGACTAAAAAGGTGGAAGGGGAGAAGGGGGAGGAACACGGACTAACAGATGGGGGAATGAAAAAGCTGGGAAGTGAAGGGGAATGAGAGAGGGCTAAAAAGGGTAGAAGAAGGAAGGGAATGGGTAGGGAGCTAGAGGAAAGGACACAGAGGGGTCGGGAAAGGGAGAGACCATGGTAGGTGTTTAATAGAAATTGATGGTTGATTTTTTTTTGTGGCACCATGTATAAAGATTACTTGCTTTTCTGATGGAAGCTGAACAGTACTACCTAGACTTTTCCCACACCAGAGATTTGATGAGAAAATTCCAGGTGTCATTAATGCATACACGTGCGAAGAAATGTCTATAACCCAGTATTCCAGGCCAGAATGTTGAAGAAGCCAAAAAAGGGAACAGTGAGTTTTAGAAACAGCATTCTCATCGAGCTTTTCATATACTGAAGTCAGCAAACTTAAATGCTTTACTCCCAGTTACTTTATCAAAGACATGGGTGTTGATTGCAAATAGCAGAGGCTCAATCGTTAATCTATACATTAGCCTGCCAATGTGAAAATGATCTTATTCACTTAGAATGTTGAATATACAACAATATAGCAAAGGAACAGGCCCTTCAGCCCACAATGTCTTTTTTGAACATGATGCCAAATTAAAATAAATTTCTTCTGCCTGCACGTCATATCCATTACCTAGATTCTCTTGCTCTGCATTTTATCTATTAACCAATTCTTTAACATGCTACTACAATCCCATGAACCAAAAATTTATAAAATGTAGAATCAGAATCAGAATTTATTGTTATGAACAATTCATGAAATTTGGTGTTTTGTGGCAGCATCATAGAGCAAACATTCATATTATAAACCATCTTACAAAATTGCTATGAAAAATATAATAATGCATGAGAAGTAAGGCAGTGTCTTTGGTTCTTTGATTATTCAGGAATCTGATGGCTGCGGGGAATCTGATGTGCCATTGAATGCTCGCCTTTAGGCTTTTGTACGTTTTTCCCCGATGGTAGCAGAGTGAAGAGGGCATGGCCTGGGTGGTGGGAGACTTTGAGGATAGAGGCTGCTTTTTTAAAAGATATCACCTCATGCAGATGTCCTCAATCGAGTAAAGTCTGGTGCCTGTGATGTCACAGGTGACACTAACAACCCTCTGGTGTTTATTCTTGTCCAAACATTTGGTGCCTTCATCCCAGGCAGTGATGCAACCAGCGAAAATACTCTCCATGGTACTCCTGTAGAAGTTTATGTGAGTCTTACGAGAAATGTATATGAAATATTTATAAACAAGATTACTCCAAAATGTCATTCCTTCTAAATTATCCACAAGGATCTAACAAATATATCAAACTATTGCTTTGTTAATGCTATCAATTCATAATTTTATTGTTTTACATGCTCTCTTACCATATTCATCATAGTTGCCAGCTTTTTCCCTACTACTGATGTTGGATGAATTGCATTCTCTTGAAAACGGAACCATGAGAACCGTTCTAGAGTCGAGAAAACTGTAAGGTCATAACCAATAGACTCATTACCCTTGCTACCACCTCTTCTAAAACTCTATGTGAACAGCAGAGGCCGGGAAATTTCTGGTGATTAGTCTGATTAATTTCTCCATCAGTATTTCAATACTTTAATTCTTTCATTCTTACTAGATTCTTGCTTCCACACAGTTCCTGGAATGTATTTTGCTCATCATCCATGGTGGGTGGATTCTTCTAATGTCTGTCTCATTCTACATCATAATTACTCCTGTCCCTGCCTGTAAGAGATCAACTTTTATTAGACTCTTTTGTCTTCTGCATTCCCATGTGCAAACTGTTTCTTGGGCTGAGAAGGTGGTCTTATGAGCAGCAAAACAGTTGCCCCTGTATTCTCTGGAGTGCAGAAGAATAAGGAGCCATCATTTTGCAGCATAAAAGCCCTATGGAAGAATCCCAGGGCTGATGTAATGTTTATATTAATGGGAGAATTACAAATAAGGAAATATAATTCCAAGATAAGGTGCAGTTATTTAAAACAGTTAATGTGGGAACTTTAAGAGAAGATGGTGAATCTCTGTAATTCTCCACAAAGTTACTGTGAAGACTGTCAATGTTGAGTAACCCCTACCTGAAATTCCAAAATCCAAAACTTTTATTGTCCATGGACCCATAAGGTAATAAATACGTTATAGGGTTCAGAAATATCAGTCGGAGAGTGAGATGTAGTGGATGCAAGTACTGCATTTTTGAGTGTAGATTTTTCAATATATGGCTATTTCAGTTCATTTGTGCATATGTAAATAATTGTATTGTCATGCAATAAGTCTGAGTGAATTAATGCATTTTTAAAATGGTGTTCAAAATCTGAAAAATATCTAAAATACTTCTAGTCCCATGCATTTCAGATAAGGGGGTATTTGAAGAGGGGGTACAGATTTTTTTTGTAAGATGAGGGAAGCTATTAGAAAAATATTGAGTTACTGGTGGAGCCTGTGGCATCAGGTGTACTCCTGATCCTTTCCTGTGTTCTTATATTGAGACTTAAAAATATGCTTCTTTTTAAAACTTGTTTATTTGCTTAATCTCTTTCAGTTACTCAATAATACAATGAATGCTAGGTTCTTTCTGTCAACTCCTTCAGCCTCTATTTTAAATCTATATTTAGTTCCTTGGGAAATTAAGTTTGCACATAACTTCATTGTTCTGAGCAGATAAAATCAGTAAGGTTGAAACAGAGTTGGAGATAAATTGTATGTCACTTAATGATGTGACTCAGCAGAGTTTTATGCCATGAACTGTGGAGCAAACAACAAACACACAGGAAGTGGAGAGATAATTTTCCTGGTGTATTCCAAGGCAACAGATTGCTCCACTGTGGGTGAAGCCAATTTTTAATAGTGCTACATTTTTTGCATCCACATTCACTCAAAACTGGCACAAAATCGAGGAGAGTAAGGAAAATAAGTACTGTGGTCATAGAACCTATACAAATTAAAGAGGAGAAAGTACTTGCTGTCTTAAAGCAAATAAGGGCGGATAAATCCCCAGGCCTGACAAGATATTTCCTCAGACATTGAGGAAAGCTAGTGCAGAAATATTTAAAATGTCCTTAGCCACGGAAGTGGTACTGGAGGTTTGGAGGGTAGCTGATGTTTTTCCAATGTTTTTCAAAAGGCTCCAAATGGGTGGCATGGTTAGTGTAGCAGTTAGCTCAACGCTGTCACATTGCCAGTGATCAGAATCAGGATTTGAATCCTGTGTACGTTCTCCCTATGTCTGTGGGTTTTCCCTGGGAGCTCTGGTTTCCTCCCACCCTTCAAAAATGTACTGCGGCTCTAGATTAATTGGGTGTAATTGGGCGGCATGGACTTTTGGGCTGAAATGGCCTGTTACCATGCTGTATGTCTAAATTTAAATTTTAAAAAAAGTAATCCTGAAAATTATAGGCCAGTGAGTCTGGAATCAGTATTAGGTAAATTATTGAAAGGTGTTCTAAGAGATCGGATATACAAGTATTTGGATAGCCAGGGACTGATTAGGGATATTCAACATGAATTTGTGTGTGGTAAGTTATGTTTAACCAATCTTATAGAGTTTTTCAAGGAGGTTACCAGGAAAGTTGATGATGGAAAATCTGTGGATGTTGTCTATATGGACTTTAGTATTTGATAAGGTCCCACATGAGTCAGGAAGGTTTAGACACTCGGTAATCATGGTGAGGTTGTAAACTGGATTCATCAATGGCTGGACAGGAGAAGCTAGAGAGCAGTGGTGGATGATTGCTTCTCAGACTGGAGGCCTGTGATTAGTGGTGTGCCTCAGGGATCGGTGCTAGGACTATTGTTGTTTGTCATCCATATCAATGATCTGGATGAAAATGTGTTAAATTCAGAAAGTTTTCAGATGACAATATGTTTTGAGGTTTTGGACAGTGAAGAATATTTCAAAGCTGGCAAAGTGATCTGGACCAACTGGACAAATGGGCAGAAAAATGGCAGATGGAATTTAATGCAGATAAGTGTGAGGTGTTGCACTTTGGAAGGACATACACAGTAAATGGTCGGGCACTGAGGAGTGCGGTAGAACAGAGGGATATGGGAATACAGATACATAATTCTCTGAAAGTGGCATCACAGGTAGACAGGGTTATGAAGAGAGCTTTTGGCATCTTGGCCTTCATAAATCAAAGTATTGAGCACAGGAATTGAGAAGTTGTGGTAAAGTTGTATAAGACATAGGTGAGGACAAATTTGGAGTATTGGTCACTTAACTACTAAAAAGATATCAATAAGATAGAAAGAGTGAGGAGAAGAGTCTCTAGAATGTTGCTTGGACTTCAGGAACTGAGGTACAGGGAAGGTTAAACAGATTAGGTCTTTATTCCTTGGAGCATAGAAGCAAGAGGGAGAATTGCTAGAGGTATTTAAAATTATGATTGGGATAGACAGAGTAAATGTTGGTAGGATTTTTCTACTGAGGGTTGGTGTGATACAAACCAGAGGACACGGGTTAAGGGTGAAAGGGGAAAAGTTGAGGGGGAACATAAAGGGGGAAGTTATGAATGTAGGCTCAATTTTACAATTTAAAAACAATTTGGACAGACACGTGGATGGAAGAGGTTTGGAAGGCTCTGGGCTGGGTGCAGGTCAGTGGGACTAGGTAGCAAAAATGGTGCAGCACAGACTAGAAGGGCCCGTGAGGTGTGTTTCTCTGCTGTATGTTCTATGGTTCTGCATCATTCTCAATTTGAGTTGTGTATTTTTATTTCTATCTAAATTATTCACAAATTTAATCCCAAAGTTTATCGTTCTGCATCTCATTTTCCTAAAGGTTCCTTTTGATTATATTTGCGAGCCATGATAAATAATTAACATTTCAAGGGTTTTGGTTCAGCGATTGAGAATTTTACAGTAATTATTCTGGATGCTTTAAAGCTTTGCATTAAGAGTTTAATAACCTAAACAGAACTAGAAATGGCATATCAATCGGAATTTAAAGTTAGCTTTTGCAAACTGAGTGATCTGGCAACAATGTGGCAGGAGAGGTGTCATGTGGAACATAGAACAGTACGGCACCATACAGGCCTTTCAACCCATGATGTTGTGCTAACCTATATAAACCTACTGCATTATCAATCTAACCCTTTCCTCCCTCAAAGCCTATAACCCACCATTTTCCTTAAATTGATCTGCCGATCTAAGAGTCTTCTAAATGTCTCCATTGTACCAGTCTCCACCACGCCTAGAAATGCATTCCAGGCATCCACCACTCTCTGTATAAAAAAAAACACTGATCTGTGACATCTCCCCTAAATATTCTTCACTTATCTTAAATTGATGTCTTCTGATTTTAGCCATTATTGCCCTGGGATAAAGGTGCTGGCTGTCAACTCTATCTATGCTTTTCATAATCATATACAGTAGTAATAAGGCATCTTTCATTACCTGTCCCTCCAAAGAGGAAAATCTCTAGCTTCATATGTTCCCCAATCCGGTTTAATTGGACTGCAACATACCTCACAGCTCTTGAACTCAATCCTTTGACTAATGGCCAGCACACCATATGAATTCTTAACCACTCTATCAAGCTTCGCAGCAACTTTGAGGAACGTGTGAACTTGGATCCCAAGATCCATCGTTCCTCCAAACTGCCAAGAAACCTCCCATTAACCTGCATCCTGACTTCAAGTTTAATCTTCCAAAATGCATCACTTCACACTTTTCGGGGTTGAACTCTATTTGCCATTTTTCTGCTCAACTCTGCATTTTGTCTATATCCCATTGTAGTCTACAAAAACACTCTATACTATGCACAATACCTCCAATCTTCGTGTCATCTGAAACTCTCTCACCCACCTCTCCACTTCCTTATCCAAGTTATTTATAAAAATTACAAAGAGCAGAATAGACCCTGCACAACACCATGGGTCAGCCGCTTCTGGATGGAATATGTTCCATCTACTACCACCTTGTGCCTTCTGCGTGCAATCCATTTCTAAATCCATGCAGCCAAGTTTCCATGGATCTCATGACTTGTTAGATGAGCTGGCCATATTGAACCTTGTCAAACTCCTTACTAAAATCCATACACACAACATTCAATGCTTGAACTTCATCAATTTGTTTTGTCAGCTCCTTGAAAAACTCAATTAGGCTCAAGGGGCATAAGATGCCCCTCATAAAGTCTTGCTTATTATCTCTAATAATGCTCTGCTTCTCCAAATGCTTGAAAATCCTGTCTCTAAACATCTTCCACCACTGATGTAAAACTTGCTCGTCTATTATTCCCAGGATTATTCTGATTACTTTTCTTAATAAAACAACATTTGGCATCCTCTGGTACCACTCCTGTGACCAGGAAGGATGCAAAAAATAATTGACACTACCCCAGCAATTTCTTCCCTCGCTTCCCATAGTATCCTGGGGTATATCCCGTCTGGCCCGAGTACTTGTCTATCCTAATGTTTTTCAAAAGCTCTAACACTTCCTTTTTCTTAACCTTGACTTGCCTTCCTATGTTGATCTCACATCTTCAAGATCCCTCTCCTTGGTGAACACTGAAGCAAAGTATTCATTAAAGATCTCAACTACATCCTCCACTTCCAGGCACATATTTCCTCCTTTATCCTTTAGTAGCCCTACCTCACTCTAGTCATCCTTCTGTTTTTCACATATGTGTAGAATCCCTTGGTATTTTCCTTAATCCAACTTGCCAAAATTTTGTCATGTCCTCTTCTATCTCTCCTAACTTAAGTTGCTTCCTGGATACCTTACAAGAGAAGTGCAAAGCTATCTATAGGGAGGAATATGAAAAGGCAATAGTGCCTTGAAATTGTGTAGCTGTTATGCAGTTGTGAAACAGTATCCTTTTGAAAGGCACTGAAAAGGTATTGTGTGATCAAAGAATTTTCCTTTGCATGCATAGCTTCTGCAGGGTGAACGAAAAAATTCTGGGTCCAAGTTAGCAGAAGGTGAGTGGGTTTCTGGAGTAGATACCCAGAGGTACAGGGATGATTGCGAATTGCACAGGGTCAGAAGGGCAATTGCCATATCAGGATTGCAAGAACAGTCATGGTGGTAGGGTGGAAAGGGATTGGAGTAAACATTGATTACCATCGGTGATTGCCATAAAGCCACGGAGAGGTTGGGCGATAATGGAAATAGAAAATTAGTTCAGAATCTTGAGAATCAAATAATCACTCCATCTACAGCCTATACAGTATAAATACCAAACCATTCAATCATGAGTGACACACTGGTGTGGAGGTAGCTGGGCAAACACCATCAAATAATTGGGAATTGTTGTTATTGGAAATGTTGGGGTTGCTTCTCCCTACCAAAGAGCCAGTGGAAGCAGCCCCATAAGTGGATGTATTCAGTAATGATCCAAATAAACACTGATTGATACATTGGGAAGGCTTGCAACTGAAATGGAAGAACTGCTGAAAGAAAACAAGTGACTAAACTTCAAAGTTGCTTGGAAAAATTTAGCATTTCTGATTAATTTAATCTGTTGAAATGTCCAGTTACCACATCCATGTGTGCACTCTCCTGATATCAATTTCACTGGTGAAGCTTCACCTGGAGGCTATAACCCACTACTTCAACCATGCTACTTCACATGGGAGTAGTATGGTTGGCATGGCCATGGTGGGCCAAAAGCCCTGTTTCCTGCTTTGGCTCTAAAATTTGGTGACTTCAACAGTATTTCCAGTGTCTTACATTCACTCTTGCATTCTCATTGAAATTATTGTCATTGAAGTAATGTTCCACAATCACAGCCTGCCATCTATTACTTTGCACAAGCCATTTATCAGTTGGTACTAAGGGACAACAAGATATTTCCCAAGAAATAACATTGTCAACTCAAATCCTGTTCTTGGATTGTTACCAAAGGCATGAATTTTCAAACAGTTCATGAAATTGTGTTTAGATGTGGGCATCCAGGCTGTTTATCACTTACCTCACCCACTTTGCATAATTCTTCACTTTACTCATCTATGTGGTTTTAAGACAGGATCTCTCTCTCTCTCTCTCACTCTTTCTCACTCTCTCTCACTCTCTCACTCTTTCTCACTCTCTCTCTCACTCTTTCTCACTCTCCCTCTCACTCTTTCTCACTCTCTCACACTCTCACTCTTTCTCTCTCTCTCTCTCCCTCTCTCTCTCTCTTGGCTCTTGGGGTTCTTTCATCAACAGATCCTGGAGAGATTAGCCCACCTCTATTTTTCATTGCGAACCAACGCCACCATGTGGCTTAGTAGCCCAATTACAACTCATCGCCACATTTTGTTCATGACTAAATTGTTATATCTGTCCACTCAAAAGAAAATGAGCAATAAAACAGCCATTCTCAACCTTTTTTTGGCCTGTGGCCCTGTTAGGAGTCTGCTAAAAATTTATGGGCCCTCTTCCTTGTGAAGTATTCCAGTTTATTTGGTTTCTTCTGTACTTCTCTCTTACTGACTATACAAACATAAAAATATTTAGGATTTGAGTCCATGTTCCCATTAAATATGCTGTGGCTGCCAGGGAAGCTGTATGATAAAGGATTGAATCTGGGGAGCAACCCTTCATACCAGAATAGCATTGGACATATTATAAAATTTAAGGAACCACAGAATGGTCATTGGTAGGTAAATAAAACAAGCAATTGTCTTCATGAAATAAGAAGTTCCATTCAGATGTTAGCTTCCATCCAGATGTTGACAGATACATGGACTAGAGCGATATGGTCTGGGTGCAGGTCAGTGGAACTAGGCAGAAAAATAGTTCGGCTCAGACTAGAAGGGCCGAAGGACATGTTTATGTGCTGTAATTTTCTATGATTTGGAGCACTTGTAAAGCCCATGGCCAGTAATAGAAAAATGTGTTTGAACCTCCAACCCAACACAAAGACCAGTGACTACTGAGCAGCACAAATCCCTGTCCTCCTGTATGCTTCTCAGTGATGGAGTATCTATAGCAAATCTCTGTCCTCCTGTATGCTTCTCAGTGATGGAGTATCTATAGCAAGCGATCATCATATATTTTTCAATTTCTCTGCTGAGTATATTTTAAAACCAGCTACCGGTATTTTATATTTTAAATAAATTTAAGTAATTGGGAAGAAAGGATTGCATAATTGAAGCAAGCCTCAAAATAATAACAGCTTGCTCATGACTTTGAAGATGAACAGGATATTTGAGTGGAACACTTATTATGTAAGAGCTCAGTGAGGAAGATATTAAACTTAAGTACCATCTTTGGATCTTGTCAGCTCTGTCACACACTATTAAAATGTCTGATAGGGAAAAGTTTTATTTGGATACTTTAGCTTCAGAAAATATCAATAACATGAGGAAAAACAATGCTGGAGAAACTTGGCAGGTCAAACAGTGTACTTCATATAGGAAAGATAAAAATACATAACCAACATTTCAGAATTGTGCCCATTGTCATCAAGGTATAAGCAAAATGTAGGCAGGCGCCCGAACAGAACACTTGAAATGTTAATCATTGCCTCGCAAATATAATCGAAAAGGGCCTGTGGGAAAATGAGATGCAGAATGATAAACTTTGGGATTAAATTTATTCTTTTTTTTTGTTCATTTTCTTTTTGTCTCTTTTCCTTCTCCTTCTGCCCCTTAAATTTTTCTTCTGTCTTGGTATTTTTAAAAAAATTCTAATTGATCGGAAATGGAAAGAAAAGATTTCTCACAATGATTGTGTTAAGAGTTTGGATATGGATGGCCTACCAATCAATACATTGTGAGTATGTAATTGCTGCAATGTGTGCCTCAGGATGGTGAAGCAGTGTGGGGATGCTTTGTGGTGAATGGAGGAAGATTAGGAAGAAACATTCATTTAGGGCTGTAGAAAAGGTGTTAATAGAGCAATGACTCCAATCATCACTAATGAAGGCTGCTATTGGGGCAAAGGAGAGCTGAAACACAAAATAGACCCTTAAATTTTGTGTGTATTCTATACCCAGAGTTCTGTTTAACCCTGAGCTGTCTGGAATAATTGTAAAGACTACCCTCTCATCACTGCTCACTACTGCCTTTCTTCTGACCTCTGCATGTGAACTCTGCGTAGAAGCAAGGAAATATTATAGCACATTCAGCCCATCAAGTCTGTCCTAAAGCGTAACATGAATCTCATTTCATTGTTTTATCTCTGTTGTCCTCCAAGTGATTTTCTCTCAGTGCCACTACACTAGCTGCATTCCTTTCTTTCTTTGGCATGGCTTCGCGGACAAAGATTTATGGAGGGGTAATGTCCACGTCAGCTGCAGGCTCGTTTGTGGCTGAAAAGTCCGATGCGGGATAGGCAGACACGGTTGCAGCGGTTGCAAGGGAAAATTGGTGGGTTGGGGTTGGGTGTTGGGTTTTTCCTCCTTTGTCTTTTGACCGTGAGGTGGGCTCTGCGGTGTTCTTCAAAGGAGGTTGCTGCCCGCCGAACTGTGTGGCGCCAAGATACACGGTTTGAGGTGATATCAGCCCACTGGCGGTGGTCAATGTGGCAGGCACCAAGAGCTTTCTTTAGGCAGTCCTTGTACCTCTTCTTTGGTGCACCTCTGTCTCGGTGGCCAGTGGAGAGCTCGCCATATAACACGATCTTGGGAAGGCGATGGTCCTCCATTCTGGAGACGTGACCTACCCAGCGCAGTTTGATCTTCAGCAGCATGGATTCGATGCACTCCTACTGCAGGGGGAAACCACTCTACCTGCAGGTAGGCAACCTGGGAGGCTGCCCCCACCATGCCAGCTGTCAATCACCGGCCTATATAAAGACTTGAGCCGGCCCCTTCAGAAGACAGTCAGACACACATGGAGCCAGTAAAGGTACTGAGACTGGTATACAAGTTTAAGCTTTTTAAAGCCATTTGTACAGTCTGTGGACTTTGCATCTGAATCATTTGCACAGCAGCGCTCACAATTTAATTAGCTTAAAATTAAATGGACCATGGAGAAGTTCCTTACATTGAGAGACTGGATATCGACCCTCAACACCCAGATACACCAGCATATTTAGAGATCTGGAAGCACGTGATTGAGGCGATCAGCCACACTCAGGCTGAGGTCATCAACATTAACCAGAAGAGACTCATGGTACTTCGCACCAAGCTGGGCCCACGCACTTTCCAGGCTATCCGAGACTTCAAACCAGTGATGGCTGTCCTGGAAGGCATCAGGGTACAGCAGCCAGGTGAAATGGCAGATGCTTACCTGGGTGTATTGCGAGAACTAGCATGCCCATGCACAATTGAAGCTGGGGTGACTGCTGGAGAGGTGGAGCGACTCATCCGAGATGCCTGCGTGCGAGGGTTATGGTTGAGGGCGTCTCAACAGAGACTGTTGGAGGAGAATAATGCCTCCCTTACCAGGATCATGGAGGTGGTCCACTCCCTAGAAGCTGCAGCTCACCATGTAGAGGCCTTCGATGCTCATCTCCCCTAACCTCTGGCCTTGCTGATGCCAATGACAGCAGTCGCTGAGGGGGCCCATGTAAAAGAGACGGTCGCCGCTGCCAAAGTAACCTGCTGCTGTAAGTACTGCGGGTCCCAATGTGGGTTGGACGGGTGCTCATGATGCGGCAAGAAAGGTCACTTTGCTAAAGTGTGCCTCTCCAAACCCACTGGGTACCCCAATGGACGTGAGGACACCATCTAAACCAGGGATCTGAGAGGCTGGCCCCACTATGCTGGCTGTCAATCACTGGCCCATATAAAGACTATACCCGGCTCCTTCAGAAGACAGTCAGACAGACATGGAATCAGCAAAGATACTAAGACTGGTGTTTGAGTTTAAGCTCATTAAAGGTTGTTGTATAGTCTGTGGACTTTGCGTCAGAATAATTTGCACAGCAGCGCGCACACTGTTCAACACACTTTTGATGGTACTGATTGAACATCTCGGGATTAAATGCCCCTCGTATTTTTGCTCACATTTTAAATCTGCATTCTTTTGTTCTTGAACCATCATTGATGGGAAGAGTTTCTCTCAATCTACTCTATGTAAACATGACTTGAAGCTGTCCTCTCCTTTTCAAATCTTCTCTCAATCTTCTGTTTTGGACCAGGAAGAATAATCAGTCTATCAATGATTCTGAAATCTCTCATTCCCTGAAACTATTCTTGTAAACCTTTTCTGTGCTCTTTCATGGATCTTCATATGACCAGAAATAACCACATGATCAAATTGTGACTTTGTACAAGCTCTCCATAGCTTCCTGTTTTTTTTTCTGCTGGTTTTCTATTTTGATACTTTTAACATCCTACTATTTTTTCAACATGACTTGCCACATACAAGGACGGATACCACCAGGTTCCTTTGTTTCTGCATACACCTTAGAGCTCCTGCATTTTGTTTCTTTCACAATTATTTCTGCCAAAGTGTATCTTCTCTCCATTTAATGCCACCACCACTTCTCTGCCCCTCCAGCCAGGCCACCCATGACTAAAGACTCTCTTTCTCTCCTCTTCACTGTTTATCACTCTTCCAAGCTTCAGGTCATCAACAAATTTGAATATTTTGGCCCGTTCATCCATGTGACTAAATTATCGTAATAAAAGCATTGATGTCAGCACTTATCCCAAGGTGGTCGGATTGCACAGCATCACCCTGAATGGCAACCATTTACCAGGTGATTTGGTCTCTGTCGTTAAACCAAGTTCTGGCCATTGTCAATTCCAGTTATTTGCATGCACCTTATAACACTGCATTAACATCACCCTTGCTTGGCTTTTAAATTGAAGGCTTTATTTTGCAAGTTTTATTCTTTAACAAAATAAATATTAAGAGGATCAATAAAAGACTGATCAATCAATTGGACTTATTTTGACCGATCTAGGGCTAAATCAAATTGTAAAAAAAATAATATTTTGTGCTTTAAATTGATACACACTGTTGAGTTTTCTGTGAATTCATCCTACTTTAAAAAAAAAACACAAAATGCTGATGCTGGAATACTCAGGATGTCGGGCAGTATCTACAGCAAGAGACCTTTCGTCAGTCTACTGCTTCTAAAGGAGAACTGTTTTTGCAGCTGCAATGTTTATTGATTGCACAGTGGCCTCTCTAAAGCTCAAATTGTTTTCTCAATCCCTTTTTGTTATTCAAATCAATTTTACTGGTTAATTTAGAGTCTGTGTGGTTCGGCCATTTATTATAACTAACTCCTGATCCACATCCAAACCCAAGTACTTCCAGGCTTCAGGACCTGTCTGATAGAGTCTCTTCCTGCAGTCGTGTGGGTTTCCTTCAGGTGCTCTGGAGCCTTCCAATCTTCCAAATACACATACATTAGTTGTTTAGTTGACTATTGTAAATTGTGCCTAGTGAGTGGTAGAATCTGGGCGAAACTGAGGGGAATTTAGAAAAAAAAAATGAAA
Organism: Narcine bancroftii; assembly: GCF_036971445.1. Lineage (NCBI taxonomy): Eukaryota > Metazoa > Chordata > Chondrichthyes > Torpediniformes > Narcinidae > Narcine > Narcine bancroftii. The sequence continues at coordinate 25,065,660 of NC_091476.1, forward strand.
TAGTGTAGGATTGGTGTAAAATGGGTGCTTGAGGTGTGGATTTGCTGTGCCAAGGGCCTACTGCTGTGCTCAGTAGCGCGCTCATCTGTGAAATAGAACTCCATTCAGAGAATTCACAGGGCAGCAAAAACAGGAAGTGAAATTTAGACTTTTGAGATTGGGAATAAGACCCTTATGTGGAGACAGGGAGCCTTATTCTGCAGCTAATAGCTGAAATGGAGACTCCATATACATAGAACAATGGAGTGTTCTTTTCTTGAGTCCAATATTATTTGTGAAGGGAACATTTAGTGTTATCCTCCTATCTTCAAATACATGTTCATAATGGTTTTAACAATTGTCCATCATAATATAGGTTGGAGAACCACTTGAAACTATTGTACATTATGTAAATTTTACACTTTTTTTGTGATTTCCATAGATGGGAGCAAATGCAGAGATTAACCGGTTACTACTAATACCGTGCTTACTATAAAGCAGGTTAGTGAATCAGACAGTATATAAATTCATTGGAACATCTCAGTATTTGAAATTTAAGCTAATCATTCCTCTGACATGGTCTGGATCCAAAGTTGAAAGAAAAGCCCATGCATTGCCTTCAGTGACATGTGGCTCTCCCCCATCACTCCTCCATGGATCCCTAATAAATGACAGACTATTCAGGCCCTCAGGCTTTTCCTATTACCATCACTTATTTTGGAACTACTCATGAATTTATTTTTATTCCACCTCAAAACTACACAGTAGAGAGAAAGCATTTAGATTCACAGTTTTTCAGCACAGAAATGGGACCCTAGCCCAATCTATCCATGCCAACCAAGTAGTCTACCGATGTCAGCCCCAACTGCCTGCATTCTGCCCATATCTCTCCAAACCTTTTCCAGCCATGTACTGTTTAAATGTCTTTTAAGGCCCTGTTTCCATATTGTAAAATTCCATGACTCTGAAGGTTACAATTGCATTTGCCTTTCTTGGCGGCTTGTTACATATGCCCACCATCCTCTGTGTCCCTTGTACATTTTTCCTCTCTCACCTTAAATTTGTGCCCTTGGTTTTAGACTCCTCTATCCTGGTAAAAAGACTATGACCTTATTTATTCCTCTCATAACATTATATCCCTCCATTTACAATCTTCTGAGCCTCCTATAATCCAGGGAGAAAAGTTCCAACTCATCCAGCTCTCATTATAATTCAAGCCCACCTCGTAACATTCCCTTGAAATTTATATGTTGATGTGTGTTCATTGTCCACTGATAAAGTTCACCTTCACATAGCACTCTGTGAATCACCATTACTTGTTGTAATTAGATTCAAACAGTAGTCAGCTGGATATTTTATTACAGGCAGTCATGCAGAGATTCCAATTCAGCTGATTGACATGTTGAATTCAATGACTAAAGGCATATCATTACTGTTTACAGGTTCTCTTTGTTGAGGTTCCATTGCTCAGCAGGTCATCACTACACTTTTTGCCACAGGAAGCAAAATGCAGTGATGCGCTAAATGTATTGAACACTGAACTATCATTAAAAGTTTGATAAGGGAAGTTAAGTTTGCATTTAACAATAAAAAATACCTTTTCAAAGTATCAGGTTTACTCAGCTGATGAAGGCAGGAGAAATGACAAGCTATAAATTGGGCAAACCAAACTGGGAATGAGAGCACACTTTCAGCTAGAGCATTTGGACTGTACTCCAATTTTTTTGCATTTCTGACTCTTTGGGAGTTATGTTTTCTATTTTGAATGTTTTTACATTTATTGGGGCATTACTATGCAGGAGAATTCAAGGTGAGTGCACTATCCAGCAGAATTTTGTTGAATTTCTCGTATGTATGCTTTCTTTTCTTACGAGTCCTGCCATCTCTGCTTCTGCATTGAGACATCCACATGCAAAGACTGAAAGCTCGGCATTCAGGACACTGAGGTCTTTACTGAAACGAGAAGTGAGATCAGCTCTTAAAGGCGCTGCCTAACTATAACAGTGTGGCAATAAGTTTAATCTTAATTTTGAATGCTGTAATTTTGGCACCGGCAAAACTTCGCCGCCTCCTTGGATATTTAATGAGATGAACAAGTGAGGTATAAACATAATTTAAAGCTGTTGCCCTATTGATGTGAATTGTGATTCTAAAATTATAATCAAGCTGGAATTACATATCTGTTAATATAGGCAGTCCCTGGGTTACAGTCATTGCGTTATACTCCCGAGAGCTGTTTTTAAGCCAATTTCTTGTTTGTCAGAAACATCTTGAAAAATCACCAGCCATAATTAAGCTAATAGAATAAATACTGTATCCAGTCATTAATGAATACTGTGAAATTTTAAATTGTTTTTGCTACTTCAAAAGTGCTTTAAAAATGTATGTACAAACTTGCATAAAGTTGGATTTCGGAAAGTTAGATAATTTCTAACCTGGGGGCCCTCTATAGGTATTTCAGGTCTGTTTGTTTTATTTTGTCATTAATATCCCAAGATTTTCAGTTACATTTATCATTTGCTTAGAATATAATTTTCTATTAATGGAAATTCATTTTATAAAACTGCATTTTTAAAATCTTTGGATTGTCAGTTACATTCTTGCCAAAAGGTAAGACTGAATTATTTCTTGATGGTCTGAATGTGGCTTACATAAACCAAAAAGGCAGCACTAAAAGGGGAAAATTGAAAAAAGGGCTAGAAAATAAAAATGAAGTTAGAATATATGTTTTATATTTATTTCAGGGATACAGCACCCTAATTCTCCCTTCTGGTCCATGGGCCTGTACTGCCCAATGAACTTATGTAACCAACTAAACTATTATCTTTGGAACATGGGAGCAAACTGAAGGAATCCCATGCGATCACAAGGAGGATGTACAAACTTCTTACAGACAGCAGTGCATTAGAATCCGCTGCTGTAAAAGATGGGCTCACATTATTAGAAGTGCAACATGCAATCCACACGACAGAACCCACTAATTTGGTGGCTCTAAGGGCAAGTGCAGGAATTTAAATGTGACCTGTTTTGGAACAAGAATATCAGGGCCAGGATCTTAAGGCGGGAGGGGAAAGGGTGTTTGGTGAGCTGATAGATCCATGCACAACCATTGTCACTTCTTCACATAAGTGCAGTAAGCTTGGAATTTCTGTGCATGCCTTTCTGTTTTTGGTGCAGTTATGACAAACTGGGTTATCCTGCTGTACGTTCTGTGGCAAACTGGTATATTGATACCATGTTCCAACCCATTTTTTAATAACATCCATAATGTGGATTTAGCACTACTTTTTAAATCAATGAACCACACCTAAATGCATTATCCATGGTTAATTATTAAGTGTATCAGCCTCTCAAACAATATTTTCATCATGTTTGAGCATAAAAATAAGGCTAATATCTTAGATTTTAAATAGATTTATATTGCTAAATCAGATTTTATGCTGCAAAATAATGACAAGCTCTAACTTTTACCAACCACACAGAAGGTTAACAATTAATTCAATAATTAAATGTCAGATTTCAATAAATGATCATTAGTGGTTTTGTATTAGTTTCATCTTCAGACAACTGCTATGCAAGTAAAGAACCAGGTTTCCATCATTTCTCAGTGAAAATAAATTGAATAGTTAAGAATCTATTAATCAATGTGTTTTTGTCTTTTATCTTTAATTCTTTATTCAATTATTCTCCCTTTAATTCTGTATATGTGTTTGAAATGTTAGAATCTATCTGGATGATTCATTTGTTAAGTGCTTTATCTGTTTTCCTCTGCGTCTTGGATTTTTCCATTAATGTAAGAAATAGAGCAAGGTACAAAATAATTAATGAAATGGTTGCTTTAATCATAAGGCTTAGTCAGATAGTGCATTGATGGAAATGCTCATTATGTACTGACAAATATATTGAGGAAAGATTTTGATCTTTGTGCACATCAGTGAGATTTTAAACAGCTATTGTGCAAATGCACTTAAAATGTTCAAGGATATTTAGCTGGGCATAACCATTGACATTATGAGAGAACTAAGAAATCTTCAAAATATTAAAGTTGAGATAAAATATTTATATGAGATATTTACATGAAATATTTATATATTTGGGTGTTAACAATGAATTCTGGATTATCCAAATCTTCTTTCCTTCCCAGCTCAAAGGCAGATTCAAGTTTACACTGTTCATCTCTATGAAGATCAATGTACATTGACCTGTCTTTCTGGCTGGACTGGTTATAATTTAACTTGTTTCCGGTTCATCAATGAAGAAATGAACTGGATTGAAGCTGAGGTATAAAATGATTGAATAATACTAACCATGCAAGAATGGAAATTCTCAACAAGTGTCATTTGTCATTCTAAATCATGTCATATTGACATATTCCACCCTGACCCTAGCATATTAAAGAAAAGTTTAATATGGAATTTTATACCTTACATATTACAGGGAATGTCAAAATGAACTGCTATTGAAACATTGCCTATGTGATATTATAAAAAGTAAAAAGGTAAATGTTGTTGATTAGTGCAGTAATTTTTTTAAAGACCATCTGCTTCTTGTAGGGCAGTGTTTTACAAGCAAGAGAACAGATTCATTAGCTGATAGAGGGTGAATGGAAGGAAAGGAATGGAAAAAAAATTACAAAGCCGTGCAAAAGAAATAGATTGATTGCCTCACATTTCTGTTCTTTTGTTCCGTAGCCTGAGAGTTTACAGGACTTATCTACCCATCCAAATATAGTGTGTTGTAGGATAAAATCACCTCCCAAACTTTAAGCTGTCACTTTTTAAACTTTGACTCTTTTTCCAACCTCATGCTAAAAAATGTTTAGATCAATCATAATTTTATTCACTTCAATTAAATCCCCACCTTTGATCCAAGAAATTAACGCCAGCCTGGAAAATCATTCATGGTCATCAAATTCCCCAGCACTTGTAGGTTTCTTCTGTTTTTCACATCCTGCCTGGAGTGCAACATTTGGAGCTGACCACAGTGGACAGTGATTGAACTAGTAAATTATACAGTTCTTGAATAACTTCTCTACTTTTATATTCTCAGCCTCAGAAGACAAAGACAAGTATCATTGTGTCTTTCTAGTCCCTCTATCTATCTGTCCTGGTTCTTCATGGATCTGTGGGCATGCATTCTATTTCAGTTCCTCTACAACTATAATTTTGCTCTCAATATCAGTAATATTTACCAATTTTGTAATTATGGGGTAGTTATAGTGGCTTATAGAGAGTGCAAATAAACTACTGACAAGTGAAATTTCCTCAGGTTTGGTGAATGAAGAATTGTCACCTTATATTAAAAGAATACATTTCCTTTGTTAGGTGTACTGTCAAAACCTTGTATCCGGTGGCCACCTTGCTTCAATACACAGCAAGAAAAATAACGATTTTGTATTAAACTTAGTGCAAAAGGAGAAAAGCTCATATCAAAAATTTTGGATTGGGAGCTCTGATAAATACAGGGTGAATATAACTCATTGTTACAGAAAATTTAAAACACATACATTTAATTTTTTTAAATTCTGATAAATTTCTTCATTTTGTACCTCTTGTTCCCCTCTTCTAATGTAGGATGGTATACAACTTTGGACTGATGGATCCAGATGGGATTATCACAACTGGCTCATAGGAAGACCCATTGCTGGCTTACGGTGCATTGCCATGAATCTACTTCAGGGTACGATGTTTTCTTGGTAGATTTCAGGTTTATTGTCAGAGTACATACATGACATAACAGACAACCCGGAGATTCTTTTTTTCCTGTGAGTGAGGCACCTCTTATTGGCAGTGCAAAAAAACTGTACACAATATACACATGTAAATAAATAAAGAAATGTAAACAAACTGACTTCAATACAGAGAAACAACAAATAAAGTATAAAAGTAAGAGTAATATTTCTTTTATTGTAATAATGAAACTTGTGTTCTTTTATAACAACTATAATTTATTACCTTTAGAACTCACAACCTCATGGAGGCATCCATTATGAATCTACCCTAGCTGCAACAACTCATCTCTGACTCCCTCTAGTGGTCAGGATTATAATTAGCACTCTATCATTATATATCCTTTCCTTGAGATGTTTTATCTAATAACATCACAAATTAATACAGTATTAATTTCAATTTAAAGTTCAACTCAAACATCAGCAGCACAAACTTTTTAAAGTGTGCTGTTCTTTTTCCTTTAAGGATTCAGTCTGTCAGGTGCATTGATATTGCATGTGGATCTTTTTAACACAGGTGCTTGTTTTGGCTCTGCTGGTCCATTATTTGTTTAGCACTGGTGGTGCTGGAACCTGCCTCAGGGCATGCACTACTGGCTGTACATCCTCTTAACTGTATCTTATAGGTGAATGGTAGAACTCCAAATCCCTTGAAGATGTCAGGAAATTGATCCAGTATTTCCTGTACACGGTTCTGTGCACTGTCACTTTTAATGTGGTTCACACTCTTAACTAGGCTTAATTTTTCACATGCTTTGTCACCAAGCAGTGATTCATGTCCATCTGGGATTACTATGAACCTTAGGTGGTTATTTTTGATTTTCACCTTGAGTTTGCATGTTCCTTTCATGTCAATTCTCTGTCTATTGTATGCTTTGAGCTGTACAGGTTTTACATGGATGTATGGCTTTATCTTCATTGCGCTGATGTCGCACTCACAGATCAAATTGACCTTTGCTCCTGTGTCCAGCTTGAAAGGAATATTTGTTCCATTTGCATGTAATGACACAGACCACTTGTCCTGTTCGACTCTGTCATGCTTGGCTGTTCAGTGTTTTTTGGTTTATAATCTTTCTGCGCTACCATACCAATGAAAAGTATATCACTGAGGGCAGTTTCTTCTATAGTGTGTACAGTGTGCATGCTTTCACTTCTGTTTTGTTTCCCTTTGGAAAAACATTGCTTTGCATAGTGATTCTGCCCTTTGCACGTATTACAGGCTTTTCCATAGGAGGGGCATTGTTTAGGTGTATGTGGAGTTCCATGTCGCTTGCACTTGAAAGTCTCTCCACCTTTTAGTTGTTTCCTATATCTCATTTTTTGTTTGTGTGGATATGCACTGAGGCAACGGCTATGCGTTTGTTTTTGCTGGCTTTTGCACCCTCACAGAGCTAATTCACTGGCGTGGCATATCTTCACATCTCCAGCAAAGGTAAGCTCTGTCACTCGCAACAATCTCTCTCTCACTTTCTTATCAATAACCCCAAACACAATTTGATCATGGATAATTGAATCTTGCAGTGATCCAAAATTGCATGTTCTTGCTTTTAATTTCAAGTCCATTAAAATAGTATCAAAGCTTTCTCCCTGCAGCTGCATTTGCAAGTAAAACATGCATCTCTCGAATGTTTCACTTTTCTTTGGTGAATAGTGTTTATCAAACATCTCGATAACCTTGTCAAATTTCCCCTGGTCTTCTGCCTCAGGAAAAATAAATGTATTGAAAACTCTAGTGCTTGAGTCCCACCAAAGTAGGTAGCAGTGTAATTTTCTGTGCAACCAGCTTTCTATCAAGTCCAATGGCTTGCAAGTTTAGCATGAATCTTTGTTTTAGTAACCTTCAATCATTAATATTTCCAGTCCAATTTACAGCATCAGGAGTCTGCACACTTTCCATTTCTCTGCTGAGTCTCACTCCTGGTACCATGTGGTTTCTTTTATTGTAATAAATAAACTTGGTTTTGTTATTAAAAAAAACTATATTTATTAGCTAGAACACACACTGACAATACCTCATGGAGGCATCCATTTTGAATCTACCCAAAGTGCAACAGCTCATCTCCCAACTCCCTCTGGTGGTCAGGATTAGCACTAGCACTTGCACACTATCAGTACACTTAAATGGGTCCCTGATTGAGTTTATTGTTGACGAGGCTGATGGTGGAGAGGTAGCGGTTGACTTGAACCTGGTGGTGCAAGTCTTAACATTGAACATTACAGCACAGTACAGGCCCTTCGATCCTAGAAGGAAAATGTAATAAACTTTTTCTAACTCATAACCATTTATCTTTCATCCATGTGCCTACTCTAAGAGTCTCTTAAGTGCCCCTGATGTTTCAGTTTCCATCACTACCCCTGGAAAAGCACTCCAGGTACCTACAACTCTCTCTGTAAAAAAAAACACACCTGATTCCTCCGCTAAACTGTTCTTCACTTTGTAGAGATGTCCCCCAGTGTTTGCTATTCCTGCCCTAGAAAAAAGGCACTGACTATCCACTTTATCTATGCCTTTCACAATCTTGTAGACCTCCATTAGATCTCATCCTTCTTCACTCCAAATAGACATGTCCCAGCTATGCTAATCTTGCTGAGTCTCATGGCACCTATACCTCTTTCTTAAATGTAGCTAATCTACATGGACAATTCCACCATTGGTAATAAAATGTCATGCCTGCACCTGTCTCTGTGATTGTTTTCTCAAGAGTTGCCAGGTATGAATGTACTGGAATTAAATATTCATAGCAATGCTGGCAAACCCCTGCTCCAGCTTCAGCAGAAGATTTAAATAAACTTTTAAGAAATTATATTATCTGACACATACTCCATTTGATATGTGGCATATCAAGTTTGAGCTCCATCCTGATCTCTGGCGCTGCTGGTGAGGAGGTTGCATATTTTCTCCATGAGGTTTCCCTGATTGCTTCAATTTCCATCCACATCCTAAAGATACAGTCGTTGGTAGGTTAATATAGTCTGCATGGATGACAGGAGATGAGAGAGAGTGAATTATTGAGAAATGAACAGAGGAATTGTATAGATGGAGCAGGATGATGCCTCCCTATCATCGTAGGTCTTAAGGAAACAAGAAAACATAGGATATGTAAAACTTCCAATGTTTTCATTGACCACAAACTTTATTGAAACTAATACCATTTTTTAAAAAAAATTGCTCTTCCCTATCCAAAGGCAGAGTTCATAGAGGATAAGGTTGCACAACTACAGAAAGCTGCCAGCTTCCCAAATCTAATACAGATTCAATGCTGTTTCATTTTCAGTGCACAGGAAGAGGAGATGCTATTCAGCCCTTTGAACCTGTTAACAGAGAGTAAGCTCAGGGGGCAATTCTGCTCTTGTTTTAAAGATGCATTAATTGGAGATGTTGTAATTCTTTCTTATATTTCAGATTCTGGCTTTTGGAGCGATGAGGAATGTATAATCCACAAATATCCATTCATCTGTGTATCCCACACAAAGTATGATTAGATGCAGAACCAATGTGTGAAGTCTGTTGATCCTGGTTGTTTCCAAATAGCAGTTAAAGCTTCTTGCATTTCATTTGCTATCACCTTACATAATTTTAAAATGAGAAATGTGCACAGCTGTTTAAAAATCATCAACATACCTGACCACTATACAATTATGTCTTCCTTACCTGCTGTTTACCTTCAATTCTTGGTTTAATAAACCAAAAGGTTCATTACATTAAGTTTGTTTCTTATGAAAAGAAGAAGAATATTTACCTGAAAGAGCTTAATCAGTAGCCTTGCTGAAAAGACTGGTCTGAAGTATTTGCTCAATAAACGGAGAAGACAATGTCATTACAATTTGGAAATTCTATTCTCTTGGTTTATTCAGCACAGTAATTAGGAGACTAAGTGTGGAGAGACTTCGTTCGGCCAGGATTGATGGAGCAGTTGGGTGGGGATACAGGGAAGGTCACTAGGAGCATGGGTAATGTTGAAGGTTAATGGGAAGGCAGCAAGTTCACACCGGATTTATTGTTTTTTTTCTGGTCTATGAGCCACATTTTTATCTTTCCTACAATTCCATCTATGGGAAGATCAGAATATTATTTAAATGGCAAGCAATTGCAGTACGCTGCCATGCAGAAGGACTTGAGAATAGTTGTGCATGAATTGCAAATGTTGATTTGCAGATGAAGCAGGCAATCAAGAAGGAAAATGGCCTTCATTAGTAGAGGGATTGAATTCAAGGTTTTGCTGCAATTGTGCAGGGGAGTGATGAGACATCAGCTGGGGTACTGTATGCAGTTCTGGTCTCCTTACTTGAGGACGGATGTACTGGCTTTGGAGATGTTGCAGAGGAGGTTCACCAGGTTGTTTCCAGGGATCAAGGGGTATTTAGAATAATGAGAGGGAATTTTATAGAGACATATAAAATTATGAAAGGCATAGATAAGATAGAGGTAGGTAAGTTGCTTACATTGGTAGGGGAGAGCAGAACTAGAGGACATAACCTCAAGATCCTGGGTCGTAGATTTAGGATAGAGATGAGGAGGATCTGCTTTTCTGAGAGCGTGGTGAATCTGTGGAATGCGCTGCCCACTGAAGCAGTGGAGGCTCCCTCATAAAACATATTTAAGACAAGGTTGGATAGACTACTACATAGTAAGGGAATTAAGGGATATGGGGAAAAGAACAGGTAGGTGAAGATGAGCTCAACAGGCCTACTCCTGGTCCCATTTCTTATGTGCTATGATCTAAGATATTCCCAAGGGAGTTGCAGGTTGGAGGACGCCACTTCATTTGTTGAATGCTAAAAATTGTGGGGTTCTTTATGAAAACCAAATAATGTATATGATGACTTTCCTCCCACCACCCACACCCCAATCCCTCCATGATGGATCACAGTTGACTCATTCATCAACTCCCCGTTGATGTTACTCAAGCTGCACTAACTGTAGAGATGGTGACGAAGAATCACAATGCCTTTGAGCAATCCCCAGATGCTGCAATCGCAAGGCACCATTTCTCCTAGCATGTCTATTTTAATTTCATTAATGTATGGAATTAATTTTATTTATTTTTAAAATATAAATCTGCTTGACTATATTGCGGGTTTCATAAATGGAGGAAACCAGAGGAACCATCTCCTGAAAAGCTCTATCTGGTGTCCCTAGCTGGTCTCCTGAGGCACACAGGTATGCATCCTGCCAAGCACTGTGCTGTAAATTAAGCCAGGGGCTCTCTCCACAGGCTCTTCAGCTTCAGCCTCTTCCCTGGAGGCCACAGTGGAGATGTTTAGAGAAAATATCTTTCACAGATTGATGCACTGCAAACAATTAGACATTAGGTTCAATTCAACCTGGTCTCCACTGCTCCACCACTATCTTCCGGTTTGTGAGACTTGTCATACCCTCATAAGGCTGGTGCAATTAGAGAGCATCCATTATAAAAGAAATCCACATCTAAAGAGTATTTCATCTTTTTTCCTGCAGGTGGCACTGCAATATCAATTTCCTGTCTCACCTGCTGCTGCTCTCATTGCAGACCCTTTCCCAAAATCGCCAATATGAAATTGGAGACCAAAAACTTCCTGTGGTTTCAAGGTCACAGTCGTCACCACATCAGTAAAAAGCAGTTTCAGCCAACGAGAGTGTAAATACAACTTAAATTTGGAGTGAGGGCTTCAATGGAGGAAATAATCCACATTTTAGAGAATTTGAATTTTGATAAACTGCATAATCTAGTGAGGGCATTGAGGGCACAGTATGGTCCATCTGGTGGATGGACAGATCCCCCAATTGTTTGAAAAGTCAAGGGAGCAAGGTGTTTGCAAAGTTGGGAGTAAAGTCGTTCCTGAGAGTTGGAGGATCGCTAAACCCAAAAGAAGATTTTTAATTTAATTTAAAAAAAATTAAAACATCACTGTAACAGGCCTTTTTGGCTTATGCTCCTCAATTATACCCAACCCCCACAGTATGATTTTGAGCAGCAGGAGGAAACCGGAGCCCTCGGGGAAAACCCATGCAGCCACAGGGAGGAGGTACTAACTCCTTACAGAGAGTGGGTGAATTCAAACCCCTGTCCTGATCACTTGCACTGTAACAATGTTGCACTAACTGCTACACTAACTGTGCTGTCCCTTTTGAAATAGAAATATTATTAATATGGGAAGTACGAGAGTGCAGGAAAAGCAGAGTAGAAAGGTTGTATTTTATGTAAAGAGAAGTTCTGCTGGGAACAACTCACCAACATTTGGCTTCCAGCAATGGGATTCTTTCACTTGCTGTTTGAGGATGACTTTCAGAAAGTCATATTGATACCTAAACAAACAGCAAGTATCCTTAGAAAGGTTCTTCATAGTTTGATGTCAAAGACAAGAGCAATCAAGTAGGGTTTACTCACAAGATAGTGCTATTGAGGCCCACCATGCAACACCTCAAAGATTCAGTAAAATCATTAATTGCTGGAAAGTTCTATTTGAATTCCTCGTGCTTTTAACTGGGTAATAGCTTTGTGACCATTAAAGATGGACAATAAATGCTGGCATTCTCCAGTAACTTCCAGAACCCATGAATGAATAACCTTCTAAAAACTTGTCGAAAATTAGAGAGATCTTTTTTAGGTCCTTAAAAATTACATGTTCACAACACCAATAAAATATGTCAATCCCTCTAAATAATAAAAATAGAAATTCCAAGAATACACTCACCAATAGTCTATATTATTCCTGCAAGATTTAATGTTACACTTTGAGAGAAAGGCTAGCATTCCATTTGCCTTACTAATTGTCTGCCGTACCTATGTGCTAACTTTCTTTTCATGGAGAACACCCATGTTCAAGCAACACTCTGAGGTCTCTCTCTGTTTTAAAGAAATCTGCTTTTGTACTCTTCTAACAAAGTGGACAACCTCACATTTCCCGATTTATTCCATCTGCCACTTTTTTTCTAATTTGTTTCACCTTTCCATCTCCTTTTGCAGACTGCATGCCCATCACAATTTGTTCTCCCATCTCTTTTTTATTATCAGCAAATTTGGCAACAAAGCACCAGTTAAGAAATCCTAAGTCCAGACAACTGGGCATTATCAGTCAGTTCTAGTTGCATCAAAGTGTTGGAATTTGCAAAGGTTTCTGTCTTCCTTATGAGTGAGGTGTGGGGAGTAGTGACCAGCAGCTTGGCTGTTATAATTTGGCCCTTGGAATAACATTACATCCTTTAGCTTTAATAAAAGCTGGTTCTTCTGCGTGAACAACAGCTGTTTTTCAAACTAATGTAGTTGAAAATCCTGCCAGTGGCATATTTTAGGCATTCTCTCACTACTGACATCATTTGAGTGAGTTTTGAACCTGAGAAATTCAAAATTCTCAGTCACAGTAAAGAGATGATAGTTCAAGTTCATTTATTTATCATCTGATTGTACCAGTACAACCTAACAAAACAGTGTTTTCCACTCCAAAACAGTGCAAACATACATACATACAAACAAATGATATGAATACATAGTACATATGTTAAAATAAATATTATTAATAAACAGTAGAGTCTCAGACAGTTGTTTTAGTAGTTCAACAGTCATCCATCAATCTCATTGCCTGTGGGAAGAAGCTGTTCCTCAGCCTGTTGATTCTGGCTCTGATATTTCTGTATCTCTCTCCCAGCGAGAGTAGCTGGAAGATGCTGCATGCGGGGTGGTAGGGGGTCCTCACAGATTATTTGAGCCCTCTTGAAACAATGATCCTGGTGAATCATGTCAATGGGGAGAAGGGAAATCCAGGGATCCACTTTGCCTCTTTTATAGTCCTGTGGATTGACCTCATATGAGATGCTCTACTCAGCAACCGTACCACACACTATGATGTAGCCGGCCACATTGTTCTTGATAGAGCTCCTGTTGAAACCTGACAGAATGGTGGCCGGTAGCCTTGCCTGCCTAAATGTCTAAGGAAGTGAAGTTGCTGGGGTGCCTTCCTGACAAGTGAGGAGATGTTATGTGTCCAGGATAGGTCACTTCTTAATTAGACTCCCATGAACTTGCAGCCCTCCACTCTCTCCACTCCTGAGTTTGGTCATCTATTTCCTCCTCTTGTCCAAGTTGAGACTCAGATTGCTATTTTTGCACCATTTCACAAAATCTTCCACCTCCTTTCTATAGTGTGACTCATTGTTGTTATTGATGAGGCCAACTACTGTCATGTCATCTTCAAATTTTTGTCCTTGTTGGAGCTGGATGTGGTAACGCAGTTGTGGGTCAATAGCATGAACAGGAGAAGGCTGAGCACACAGCTGTAAGGTGCACCAGTACTCAGTGTGATGGTGCTCAACGTTCTCTTGCTAACCTGGATTAGGAAGTCCAGGATCCAGTTACAGATAGGGATGTTGAGCACCAGTAAGGTCAGCTTCTCTTCCAGCAACTAGGGATGATGTTGGGTTCTTTGTTGTTCGTCATTTATATTAATGATTTGGATGACAGGGTGGTAAATTGGGTGAGTAAATATGCGGACGATACCAAAAGAGGGGGAGTTATGGATAGTGAGGAGGATTTTCATGGACTACAGAAGGATTTGGACTGTTTGGAACGGTGGGCTGAAAGGTGGCAGATGGAGTTTAATGTAGATAAGTGTGAGGTGCTGCATTTTGGGAGGAATAACCAAAATAGGATGTATGCAGTGAAGGGGAGGGCATTGAGGAATGCAGAGGAATGGAGGGATCTTGGAATAACAGTTCAGTGTTCCTTGAAGGTGCATTCCCATGTAGATAGGGTGGTGAAGAAGGTTTTTGGTATGCTGGGCTTTATAAATCATAACATAAAATATAGGAGCTGGGAGGGTGACGTTGAGACTGTTTAAGGCATTGGTGAGGCCAGGTTTTGAGTATTGTGTGCAATTCTGGTCTCCAAATTATAGGAAGGATATAAATAAGGTTGAGAGAGTGCAAAGAAGGTTTATGAAAATGTGAGGGTGTTGGAGGGTATTGGGCAAGGGAGTAGGTAGATGGAACTAGTGGAGTTTCATGTAGATTGGTGCGGGCTAGAAGGTCCGATATGGCCTGTTTCCACACTGTAAATTGTTATTTGGTTATAAATGCCGAACTGAAATCAATGAACAACAGCCTGACATATGAGGCATTGTTTTCCAAGTGCATCAGGATGGAGTGGATGGACAAGGCTATAGTATCATCAGTGGACCGGTTCCATTCATAGGTGAATTGAAATGGATCCAGTGTCTCTGAGAGGTACATTTTGGTACGTTCCATCACCAGACACTCAAAGAATTTCATAATAGTGGAGGTCAGTTCCATTAAGTGGATGTTGTTGAAGCCTGTTATCATCACCATCTTTGGTACCTGGATGATGTGTCTCTGTCAGCTCAACCACCCTCTGAAGATCAAAAACTTTTTGTTTCAGGAGTCTCTGCATTATGTACCTGTTTGACTCTATGTAAGAGTCCCAGATGAGGTCCTCAGCATTCTGGGCAGTCACACGCTCTGCATCATGGCTTGATTTGGGTAATTTATTAGTGTGAATAATTGGAGTAAAATTCTCACAGGATCCAATGTAATTTTTACTGGGAGATGTTAGACAAATTAAATCTAAGTTAAACTTGAATATGTATCAAATAAAATTTGTTCAAATTTCTTTGGCAATGACTAGAAAATGTATTGCTATAACTTGGAAGTTGGATATTGATTTGGGAATGGATAGATGGCATGCAGAAGCTCGGAGTTGCATTCCACTTGAGAAAATTACTAATAATTTATAAGATAAGTATCATTTTTTTGTGAAATATAGAGCCCATATTTACAAACTGTTGGTATTAACATTTAAATGAATCTCGAACATTCCCTTTCTCCTATTGACCTCTATGAATATGTACATAAATTTAAAATATTGAAAAGTGAAGTGCTCCTGTTGAGCTTTTCTTGTCCCTTTTCTTTTTCTTTTTTTAGTTTGTAGGGGTGATGCATGATCAATTACACAAAGACTGAAGTTGCCAAAACTGAAGGGTTTTGTTTGTAAGAGATGGACAACATCCCTATGTTGGTCGCTCACACTGACCCAGACTCAAACTGGGGGAAGGCTTGTGGCATGACAGCCTTTATGGGGAAGAAAAGAGAGGAGTCATGAGCTCGCCGGTGAAAGCAAGGCCAACCAGGAAAGGTCATGTTATTTATATATGACAAGTATGTACAATAGTGGTTTCACCACCATGGGATTGGGAGAGGGGAGTGGGGGGGGGGGGGGGGTGGGGAATTTAGAGGAGAATTTTTTCTTTCTTTTGTATTTTCTACATCTTTTTTAATATAAAGAACCACATCTATTTGGATTAAGTTTGAAATATTGTGATATGTTTGTTAAGTGGTTTTATATTAAATAATATTTTTTAAAATTAAAAAAAGGTTCTGCTTAACAGCACTGTTGATGACTGTTTCCATAACTTTTTCAATCATTAAGAACTGACTGATTGGATTATAATTTGACGAATTGGATTTAGATCTGATTTTTGTGAATTGGGAAAGCCTGTGTAATTTTCCACTGTAAAGTACATGGTTGGTGAGGCAGATAGCACAGTGCCTTTACAGCACCAGCGATCAGGACCAGGGTTTGAATCCCATGCTATCTGTAAGCAGTTTGTACATTCTCCCCATGTCTGCATGAGTTTTTTCCCGGGAGCTCCAGTTTCCTTTCTCCATTCGAAATGTTCCAGAGGTGAAGGTTAATTGGGTGTAAATTGAGTGACATGGATTTGTGGGCTGAAATGACCTTTTACTATGCTGTATGTCTAAAAGTTAATGCTAGTTTTGCAGTTATACTGGAACAGTAAACCCAGAGCCACTAATCTATCGAGGAGCCTAGGTCTTCCGTATTAGAGCTGAGATGGATCCATGATTTCTTTTATATCCCGTACCCTCAGCTGATTCAGCTCTGCTTCTACAGAAATGTATTCTACAAGGATGGAAATTTTCCAACAAAATAAATTCATGCTTTTTAATGTTACCCATGGAGGCCTTTTTCGGATTGTATTTCACCAGATTCCTCTGAAATTCTTTATTACCTAATTCCACATCAAAATCAATACCATGGTGGATTTTATGCGATGATTCACTGTTCCTTCTATCTTAAAGCCATTAATCTCCACTCGCTGCTGAGAAAACCACACAGCAATTAAAATGCCAGCCTGCAAGAATAGTCTGTAATTCTACTCTGCTAGTAAACACCATGATTATCTAAAGCTAACCCTGCCAAGATTTGGAGCCTATAAATATTTATCAATAACGTGAATGAAAGCTTCTGCAAAATATTTCCTGACTGCATATTAGTCTTTCTTACAGATGTTGCTAGATTAAATATAGGTCATGTTTAGTGCATGTCAACAGAATTTAGCCATTAAGGAAACTATTTTGAAATCAGTTAGCACTAATCTGCAAAGGTAAGGAGCAAGAACAATCTGTTCTGACTTGGATGAGGTTCAGTGAATCGGGAGAAAGAATAGTAAAAGTCTGTACATTGTGGATTTCCACAAATGTTCCCTTTGTTTCTAACCATTCAGATTATAAATTGTTAATTGAAGAACATACCATTCTGCTGATAATGGCCAAGCAGAAACATAATGGAGCAAAATTGCATGGAGTCTGCTTGCTGAACCCAATTGGACCTGAGGATCTTATACTGCCAGACAGCCTGGTGTAACTATGAAAGGTAAACATGGGCTCAGCTAAAATACCATTTCTAGATCATCAAGATACAAAATTATATTAATCTCAGACTTTTTCAAAACTTCAGATGTCATCAAAGATTAGAGAGGAACAGATAGTGTAGTGCTGCTATAGAACCAAGGAACCCAGGTCAGATCTGGCACTGTCTGTAAGGAATTTATACATCCTCCATGTGACTGTGTGGGAATCCTCTGGATGTTTCAGTTTACTCCCACATTCCAAAGATTGTATTAGTTGGTAGGTTAATTGGTCAAATGGGTGCAATGGCACACCACTGGCTTGAGGGACATAAGGGCCTGTTACCATGCTGTATCTCTAAATTTAAAAAGAAATCCCATGGCTATTT
This sequence comes from Narcine bancroftii, assembly GCF_036971445.1. Lineage (NCBI taxonomy): Eukaryota > Metazoa > Chordata > Chondrichthyes > Torpediniformes > Narcinidae > Narcine > Narcine bancroftii. The sequence continues at coordinate 25,083,393 of NC_091476.1, forward strand.
CTTAAACCAACTATTGCTCCACCCATACCTCCACCATCAAACAAGCCAATGGTCATGTAGTACATTTCAAAAAGTTGCCAGTCTTGTGATGTACAACATCCGCCTTCCTGCAAATATTCCAGCCTCACACACCCGTGCAATACTGAGAATGGCACATCTTCAGATTCAGAAAGCTTGAACACAACCTTTCTGACTCTGAAGCAGAAACATCATCACTGAGATAGTTATTTCTCTGCTCTCTCCTGCAAAATAATATAATTCATAACTGTCTGATACCCCTATCTTGGATAATGTCTGGCAGTCTTCATTTCATTGCATGTTGATAAACCCAGTATTCTATCATTGTATTTGTGTGCTTTGCTTTAATGTCTTTTAACTATTATATGCAAACATTGAAAGTGATCAGTCTATCATTATTGACTGGTCTCTTTCCAAACTTCCCTCTGACAGCTCACTGCCATTCACTAATTCCAAGGCAATTGTTCTTATTATTAAATTCTTTATTTTTGTTGGTGCTGTTTCAGGCAGCATGTCTGTACAGTTGTTCACTAAACCTTAATCCTCTTTAAGTCTCCTGTGACATCCACTGGCTCAACTGTTGTCTGCAAATCTGGCGTGCCTACTTTTGAGTGAAACACGAAAGTCTCTGGATGCTGTGATTGTAGTAAAAACACAGAAATGCTGAAGGAACTCAGCAGGCCACATGACATCCATACGAGGTAAATATATAGTACCAATGTTTCGGACCTGAGCCCTTCTTCAATGTACAAGCAAATAGCAGGCAGGCGTCAGAATTCAAGACTAGGAAGAGAAGGGCTGAAGAATGGGAGGGGGGAGGAGTACAGACCAACAGGACAAAAGGTGTTAATTGAATATGACAGGAGGAAAGGTGAGAATTGATTTGATTCTGTGAAAGGAGACAGAGGGAAATGGGAAGAGAGAGAAAGAGAGAGAGAGAGAGGAATGGAGACATGGGGAAGAAGATGGGGGTGTGAGCTTAATGAAACCAGAGAAGTCAATGTTATTGCCATCCATTTAGAGGGTTTAGTTCCTCCATTTTTTAGGTGAATCAGTCTGGCAGTGCATGAGACCATGGATAGATGTGCCAGCAAAGGAATGAGACAGGGAATTGAAATGGATGGCCACTGGGAAATCCACGCTATTGCGGTTGATCCATCCAAGGTGCTTAATGAAGCAAGCTCCCAGTCTGCACCTAGTCACTCCAATGTGGAGGAGATCATCACATGCAGTACGTTTGATTTTGATATCTGTTCACTAGAAAATGTATCATCATTTAATGTAACAACTAAAAAATACATATGAAACATTTGTTGCGGTATTAACAGAAATAACACGTCATAGATTGGAAAATATGACAGGCTGGCACCAAAGTGTTGATTGTGCTACATTATTGGAATTTTAATTAATTATATTCAAAACAACAGAGGTTCAGTATAGCAGAATGTAGACAACACTTTTTCAACAGTTTGACGAGATGGGACAAATTTCACTGCACAACGAAGATTTTGTTTCCTGAAACTTTTGGTGTGTTTTATGGAATTTGGACTGCTGATCTCAAAAATCACCTTAGAATTTTCCTATCACCTATCATTTTTTTTAGATTTAACCCATCTTTGTGATTTCCTGTCATATTTTAAGTCGACTAGCATATAGCCACAAAGCAAGCTGTTTTGGTCAGTCCAGGCATGCCTGGACAGGCACTCAGTGCAAGTGCTTTGCAAATGTTATCTTAGGAGGAAATAGCTTGGAAGGCATTTAAAAATGTTGCTGAGAATTTTCTTGGCAACGACAGAGCACCAAATTACATCCAGCTGATTGGCAACATGCTTCAAGCAGACAAAACTATGAAGTGCAACATGTCATTCAAAAATAATTTTCTCCATTCGCACTTGGACTACTTCACTACTGATCTTGGTTCAATCAGTGACAAACATGGTGAAAGGATTCACTAGGACATTATGATCATTGAAAAGTAGTATCAGGGCAACTGGAATCCATCAATGTTGGTCGACTATTGTTGGACGCTGACATGAGAGGCATCAGATGCTGAGTACAAATGAAAATCAGCAGCAAAATATTTTGAGGTCAGTTGAACTAACGCAATGTGTCAACATCGTTACGCAATTAAACATGCTAAATTCAATAAAAGTTAATTTAATTTAATGTTTCTCCAATTTCCTACATGAGACAGCAAATCTGAAATTATCTTTGCATTCAGCTTGAAGTTGTCTATTATAATTCACAATTTTTCTTCAGAAACAAAACTTTATTTGTCAGTGGCATATATGTATGAGAGATTTAAGTGACATTGTCCTTCCCTGCGACTGGCATTTGTGATCCATTTTGAAGCCAACTTTCATCTACAGCATGCAACATCCAATTTTGGTGCACTTTAATTCAAGTTCAAATTTATTATCATCTGACTGTATATATACAATCTGACAAAACGGCATTTCTCTGGGCAATGGCACGCACACATACATGAGTGCAAAAGTCTGCAGTAAAAACACAATGAAACTCATCAGGTCGAAAACCTTTTTTGTTCAGGCTCCTGCCCACATTTTGCCTGCACCTTGATGAAGGGCTCAAACCTAAAACATTGGTTACGTATCTTTATCTTTGCTCTATAACCTGCTGAGTTTCTCCAGCATTGTGTACATATATATAAAATGCACAGTGCATAATAACACATTATATACATGAAGATATTTTAAAAGAATATATAGAAATATTTTTGGATGATTTATTTGTTTTCAGGATTCTGTTCATCAGTCACACAGCTTGCAGTAAGAAGGTATTTCCCAGCCTGGCAGTGCTCATATTAATGCTCCTGCGCCTCCTTCTTGATGGTAGTTGGTCAAAGATGCTGTGGGCTGAATGGAAAGGATCTTCTCTAATTCTTTGAGCCCTCTTTAAACAATGCTCCCAGTAAATGTCGTTAATAGAGCAAAGGGAGATCCCATTGATCTTCTCAGCCATTTTGATGATCCTCTGATTTGACTTCAGGTTTGATGCTTTGCAGCTACCACACCACACAATGATGCAGCCAGACAGGAATTGTAGTGTAAAAAAGTTGTCAAGATGGCAGCCAGTAGCCTTGCCCTCCTTAAACTCCAAATAAAGTGTAGGCATTGCTGTGCCCTCCTGACTAATGAGGAGGTCCAGGATAGATAGTCTTTTACCAAGGAACTCAGTGGTCTTCTCTCTCTCCATGATGGAACCATTGATGCATAATGAACAATGGTCGAGCTTCATCCTCCTGAAGCCCACAATCATCTCCTTTGTCTAGTCCATGTTGGGACTTGGGTTATTGTTTCCACTCTATTTTTCAAGCCGCCCAACCTTCCTTCTGTTGTGATGAGGTCAATTATTGTTGTATCATTCATAAACGTGAAGATTGTTGGAACTGAATCTGGCAGTGCAGTCATGAGTCAGCATCGTGAACAGTAGCAGTCTGAGCATATCAGCCCTGAGGTATGCCAATGCTCAGTGTAATAAGACAAGGTTTTGCTACTAGGCTAGACTAAATTGGTCTTTTGGTCAAGAAGTCTGGGATGCAGTTGCAGAGAAGGGTGTTGAGAACCCGTAAGGACAGTTTATCCACTAGCCTCTGAGGTTAAAAACACCCCTGCTCTGCAACAATGTACAGGTGGAGTTTCTGTAAGGGCTCCTCCATTACTGCTTCCAGCTTGTATGTAACTATAATGCTTGGATACCATCCAATGTCCCTGCATATTCTTGGCAAGACATGCGTCTATATTTTGATTATTCAGGTTATTCTGCACTTGTGCACATTCTTATCAATAAGAGAATAAAAAATCAATGAATCCAGTTCCAAAGTTAAGAAGATCCCATAAAACCAGATAATGCACAGGAGTGTAAATATATCTTATTTGAAAGTTTGTTAATGTATCAGCAAGATATTTTAAAATAGAGCTTGAGATTTTGTCAATTATGCTGCATTTGCTTGAAGAATAAGATACGGAGTATGATTTACAGTATGGTACGATTTATAAATGCCAAGAAAACGTTCATATACTTCTCTTTAGTTGCATGACATGTGTCTTACAAAATCACCTTTTTTAAGCAGAGGGAATATCCAATGATGTTCACTAAAAATGATTCTTGATTACAACATGAAAATCCTTTTCATCAAAATAAATCTAAACCTGATCCTTGTCAGATTTGTACCAATAAAATACAGCATAATGAATTCATAGAGACACAATTCTACAAGATGGAAAACTGCAATGTTTAATTCCTTTAATTCTGGAAAATCATTTTAATAAAGGTACAAGACACTGCTCCCTACTTCTCCACCAATGGCTTCCAGCTTCATTCTTTCGTCCCTTTGGTTTATATTATATTCAGACCATCAATGTGTTTAACGGGTAAGTCACTTGATTCAAAGAGCGATTATGAATGAGCAAGGTTGGCATTCCGTGGACCAAATACATATAGCAACATGGGCAGATAGATTTCTCACAATCAGTGATCAGCAAACAAAACTTACGAGGGTTTTCCACTATTGGGTAAGACGGACAAGAACAGAATAATTTGGGTCATTAAAGTTTTACAGTCTATTAAAAGCAGCAGAAAAGGTCAAGAGCATGGCAATGTTCTAAATCCCAAAATAGTCTGTGCTTATATAGGAATCAGCAATGTGGTTTTTAACTGTGGTAAATTTTACTGCACAATTATATTTGTTGTCCTCTATATTCAGGAAGAACATGCAATGCTAATGGAATATGTACCAGTCAAGAGAAAATTAATCATAGATCTGAGAAGAAGGATTCACTAATGCCCCTTATTATGAGCAGCAAATAATCTGCTAAGGAACTCTGCAGGTCTGGCTGCATCAGTGGAAGGAAAAGAATTGTTAATAACTTGAGCCGGAATCCTTAATTGAAGGATTAATACTTATAAAGAATCACTTCTGGATAACCCCTGTAATCCAGAATTTAAGTAACTGGCAGCCTCAAAAGTATCGCAGAAAATGAATAGGTGAAAAATATATAAGTTTAAAATTGGCGTGCCTCGCTGTTAGTTCGCCAATCATACAAGCCACCATCTCAAGTCACTGGCATCTAACAATCCCCATAGATGCTGGATACCAGGGTTTTATTGTACAATGTATGTGATGTTCCTGAATTTATAAAAGATTGATTTAATATTTTAAGTTGCAGCACTGATTTGTTCTTTAGTCAGTTCTGTTTAGTTTGAATATGTTGATATTTATTCCTGTTACCATGGTGCCTCATTCTATCATTCATTGAAGTCAACTTAAATGCTAATTTAGTTTGATGAGAGTCTTTTTTTAACCTTTTGGAAGATTCACTTCCCTTTCTCTTTTGAACATGCTTATAATATGTTAATTACTTTGGACTGACATTAAAATCTCTCTGGAGAGCAAAGTGTGTTTGCATGGTGATTCAGTCTCAGCGGTTATTCAGAAAAGTAGAAATTTGAATAGATAATGACTACGTCAGCCTTCCTTCTTCACTCTTGCCCCAATCCGACTTCAGTGTCTTGCATTACATTTTTGACATGTCTATACTTGGCGTCCATTGGTCCGTCCATTTTTGTATTTCCTGACTTCTGTGATTTATATCTGTTGATACAAAGCAAAGTCCCACCTTAGAGTTGATGGATTGATACCAACTTAAGCTATTATGTTATATTGTTACAAAATATAATATCTTAAAGTGGTACTAAGATGCAGACACAAGTTGAAGAGGGATATCACAATAAAGGCTAAAATGAATGCGAGTTAAATTCAGCTCTGGAGACCAGTTCAGAAAAACCCACAATACACTAAAGCTTGTTCCTGTCTTTATGGATGTTGCACTCTGTGAGGGTTTATATGTTTTTAATGATGTAATAGTATTGTGTATATTTTTGAATTGGTTTCCAAAGCACATTTGTGCCAATAAAAATATCAAACCTTCACAAAAAACCTATTTGTACAATAAAAATTGGAGAGGGCTTTGTACTCAAAAAAACCATGTTTGAAATTGGAACTTTCTCTTCTACATGAGAAAACATCAAGAAAAGATTTAAGTTGACCCTATTATATGATCTTATCATTTCACATTTGTCATCAGGTATCTTTAAGAACTTTGCAAATTATAACTTTGACCATATTATTAGTGGCTCACCCAATTAAAACTAATTGATTGTGGTTCATGTGGGAGGTGATGCTGCGGCTTTTTAAGGCATTGGTGAGGCCGGTTTTGGAGTACTGTGCTCTGTTCTGGTCTCCAAATTATAGGAAGGATATAGATAAGGTGGAGAGGGTGCAGAGAAGGTTTACCAGTATGTTGCCTGGCTTACAACGTCTAGAGTATGGAGAAAGATTAAGGAAACTGGGACTTTAGTCATTGGAACGTAGACGGTTGCGAGGCGATTTGATAGAGGTATTTAAAATTATGTAGGGAATAGATAGACGAGACGTGAGTAGCCTCTTTCCCCTGAGGGCAGGGGAGGTTGGAACAACGGGGTATGTTAAGGGTAAGGGGGAAAAACTTTAGGAGAAATGTTAGAGGATGCTTCTTCACTCAGAGTGGTGGCAGAATGGAATGATCTTCCAGAGATAGTGGCGGCAGGGTCCTTTCTGTTATTTAAGAGAAGGTTGGATGTGGATATGAAGGAGTTGGAGGGTTATGGGTGGAGAGCAGGAGCTAGTGGAGTTGTTCAAGTGAACTGGCACGGACTCGAAGGGCCGACATGGCCTGTTTCCGCGCTGTAAACTGTTCTATGGTTCTATGGTAATGATGGATTGTGATCATTACTCTTCAGAACTATGGAAGTATAAAATATAGTTTTAAACTCATGAGTGACCAATAATCTTATATTCCAAAACTGATATTTTTTCAGCCAATATTAAAGCCAAATTTTGATTTAAATATATGTAGTTCATTCCACAGGAACAATTATTCACAAAATAGACTACATATGCAATTGGTTTAAATTGGTTTATCTGTTCATTTATATTTAAATTTTAAATGCAAACATACAGCATGCTACCAAGTCCTTTTGGGCCACAAGCTCATGCTGACCAATTACACCCAATTAACCTAACTCCCATGTGTTTTGAAGAGGGGAGGAAACTGGAGCACTCGAAGACATCTCAGGCAGACACAGGGAAAATGTATAAACTCCTTACAGACAGTGCCGGATTCGAACGCGGATCAGTGGCGCTGTAACAGCATAGTGCTAACCGCTAAGCGAACTGTGCCACCCCTAATATGATAACAGTTACATTCCAAAGGAAATTTAGAAGTAGAAAACTTGACTGACAGTGAGCTATTTTATTGCTGGAGGTTAAACAAATAAAATATTTACATTACAACATATGTGCAGCAAATGATGTTGTCCAATAAGGCAGGGAAATAAATGTTTCAAAAGCAATGAAAACAAAAAGACTAGAAGCACTCAGGCTAACCTGCATCTATGGAAGGCAAATTGGAGTTGATGTCTTAAGTTGATGAAGAAATCAAAATAGTTTTTAAGTTGGTGACAGTTTACTTATGATAACACAAAGACTTTACGTTAATTATTTGAGATTGATATCCTTTTCCTTAAACAAGTGATATTAATACAACAAAAAAATATCCTCAGCTCTAACAACTGCCACCTTACCACTCCAGTGATCCAGGTTCAATCCCGATTTCTGGTACTGCCTGCGTGGAGTCTTCCTGTCCTCTCTGTGACTCTTGGGTGCTCTGGTTTTCTTCCATGGTCGAGAACCATGCAGGTTGGTATGCTGCTCCAAAAGTGTAGGTAAAATGTAAAACCTGGACAGTCAGTGGAGTGTTATGAGAATGAAGTGGGGATATGGGTGCCTGATGGTTGGTGTGGACGGGATGGGCCAGAGGTGTGTTTCCACACTGCATGAATCTATGAAATAGCATGAAATGGGACCTGCTGAGGATCTGCAGAATTTTCAGTTTTATTATATTGGAACGGCTCACCGGAGGCTTAATTGAACTGGCTTGGGAGGTTCCAAGTGATGTCATGACATTTGAATGTGATGACGTCATTTGGAACATGGGGGTTCTCAAAAGTTGCAGGTGACTGTTTGAGTAAATTACTTTTATTGAACGCGGTGGAGGTCCGCGGTAGGACTTCTCTGTTGTGTTCCATGTCATTAAGAATCATATAGAAAGGGAAGTATGATATATTTTAGGACAATGAAAAATAATTTTGTTTAGCTACTATTGTCATAATTTAAAGGTCACCATCCAATTGGCCACAAAATTTTTATTTAAAGTATTTCCCAAAGGAATTCTGCAAGTGGCTAGTGGAGTTCTTCTAGTGAACCGGTGTGGACTCGAAAGGCCGATGTGGCCTGTTTCCACTCTGTAAATGGTTATATGGTAATATGGATGTCCCAGGCAGGAAATAAATATAAAGACCTTGGACAAGGCTGGGATGCAACACAGAGTGGAAAATCTGAGTTGGAAGGAAGAGTGAGCTGCAGGATGCAGAGCCTGAGGTTAACTATGGTTTCTGGGTAAATACTTCAGCATTGTATTTGATAAGTGGACAGCATGGGAACTGCTCTGCCTGCTGCAGAAAGAAAACCCACCAATCAGCTGCAAGGAAGCAGGTCATTAAAGATCTTTCTTTCAGTTTCCTCATGGAAAAATGTCTAATTATGGGGATGAAGAGGAACAGCTGAAAAAGTGTTGTTTGTACATTAGCAAGGCAGGGTCCTTTCTGCCAAATTGCCTTGTGATTTCAAAGAACAATGAATGGAAATGTTACTAAATGTCAGTATTACCCTCATCCCCCTCATCAGTTGGGGCCCACCCTTACTGCAGAAGTGACAGGATGTCAACGAGTTGACGGGGTTGAAATATCCCTGACTTCTTTTAACTGCGATGTATGAATTTTAAACTGAAACTCATTTCACTCACCAAAACTGAATTATCGGGATCTTATTCACAGGTAAAACAATCTGATATTTTGTTAGCACAAGCTAGAACAGCTTACAATTAAAAAATACATTTCTTCAGCACAGTTTGTTTCTTATGAAAGAAGTTAAACAAATTGTAAAGGCCTGGGATGCAAGTGGAGAGAAAATAGTCTGCACACGCCAAAAAAATCCTTGGCTTACTGAAGAACGATTGTTGACCAAGAGACAATATGTGGTGTGACATACATGCTGATGGATTGGAGTACTCTGAAAATGAAACCGGAATGACATTCCACGCCGTTTGTACATTCTCCCCATGTCTACGTGGGTTTCCACCCACTGGTTGAAACCTACCAGGGGTTATAGGGTGTAAATTGGGCGGCATGGACTTGTGGGCCAAAATGGCCTGTTGCCATGCAGGATGTCTAAATTTTTTTTAAAAATTAAAATGCATTAGTTCTGGAACAGATTTAACAAACGTGAATGCAGTTGTAAAAAAAAAAGCTGTGAAATCACAATAATGTGAACGTTGCATTAAAAACGTCTGTTCTTGGTTGTTTATTCTGAATAGAAGATCGTCAAACCGGGGAATTACAGCCCTTATCCACACTCGAGTATTCGCTCGAGTTCAGAAGAATGAGAGTAGATCATATAGAAACATATAGGATTATGAAGACTGTGGATAGGATAGATGTAGGAAGGTTTTCTGAGCTGGCCGGGGAAACTAAAACGAGAGGACAGTCTCAAGATTCGGGGGAGTAGATTTAGGACAGAGTTGAAGAAAAATAGTTTTTCCCAGAGAGTAATGAATGTTTGGAATTCTCTATCCGGAGAAGTGGTTGAGGCTGCTTCATTAGACATATTTAAAATTTGGTTAGATAAATTTTTACATGATAGAGGAATTAGGGGATATGGGGAGAAGGCAGGGAGGTGGAGTTAGGTCATAAATTAGATCAGCCATGATCTTATTGAATGGCGGAGCAGGCTTGATGGGCCATTTTTGGCCTACTCCTGTTCCTACTTCCTATGTTTTGTTTTTTCTCAATCATTATATAGCAGAGCCATCAGACAGGGATGCTGTTGATAATGATGATGAAGAGCTTAGGGCATTATTGCTCTTGACACTTCATAGCATGATCCTGGGCATTAGCAAGACAAGATTAGATTTGAGGGATAGGTGTCACGAGACTCTAATGGTTGACTGTGTGGCTCCCAACACTGGGAATCTAGTGCAATGTTTCCATGGAGTACAGGCCACAGGTCAGCACTAAATTTGAGTGCTCATTTAAGGGCCACAAATGGATCAAGGCAGAATCAGGTATACAGTAAGATGATGGATACATTGTCAGCCTGCTTGACCAAATGCAAGAGCCATCAGAGAGCATTAAGAGCTAGGAGACCATGACTTGCACTGAGGAGACCATACACATTTCTGCAACATTTCCATGCCATGCTGGTGCAGATGTCATCTGATACAGAGGGACAGACGTGGAGAGAGATGCTATTTTTCTGCCTTAATTCAGGCTCCAACTGATCAAGTAGAGGTCTGGTCTCTGCCAGGAGTGTGCGATAAGATGCCGCTCAAGAACAGATCACCTTTTTCCTTTAAATCGCCTGATGCTACAGATTGTTCACATCGGTGATCACAGAAAAAGGTCTCCAACTTATATTGGAAAAGGAGAAAAAAATCTCCAGTTTATGTTGGGACTTATCTTTCATGGTGTTATTTCTGGTGCTTTAATGCTGCTGGACAAGTTGTGCCATTATTTAGAATGCAAGTTTTTAAAAAGAAATTATTGTTAATTAATAACTTTAATTTCCAAATTTTATTAATTTTTGAAAACTGTCATTTAATTTTATAAAATGTTGGAGAATAAAATTAAGTACCTTATTTAAGAAGAATTTTACTTGGTGATTTCCTGCAACTTCTTACTCCTCTGGATATAAAATAAATGCTACTTTCCTTTTCCTTCTGTACATCTCTTTTGCCGTGCTTGGAAAATAGATGATTGAATGATGAAGAGATGATCCAGTTTTGACTCTTCCTGAAGCATGTCACATCAGTGATCATTTCCAGCTGCCATCACACTGAATGTGAAAATGGACAAGGTACTTCTGTTCACAATCCATATCAATCAATGTTCCTAGACTTTCTCTGCATTCTGGCACACTTCTAAGAAAGTAATTATTCATGCAAGGACCACTTCCAACCATAGTGAGTGAAAACTCCTAACTACAAATATTATGGAGCAGTTTCAGTGAAACACATTCTTCTAGCTTTTTTCTCAGTATTTAGAGACACATTCAGGAAAGTCACATTGTACTCCTGAAAAAACTATTGCATCTACTTTGATTTTAATGAGGATAAGGACTTGCTGAGAGTGCCAGATCAAAGCAGACATTGACAGTGTTGATGTATCCATGAAGGCTGTCACAAATAACTTGGCCCTCTTAATGAAGAGGAAAGGTTTCCTCTCCCGCAGGATTGCAGATCATGCAAAATATTTCCTGTTGGTGAGTGTGTTTTCATTTGGTATTCTTGACACCATCTGCTGGCACTGCCATTTGGAATGATTCCTGAGAAGACAAAAGTGAACCTTTATTCCCAGACTGCTCACACCATTGCATTCTCCATCTAAGCCAAGTGAGTCTCGATATAGCCACAGCTGCTAACATTTTAAGATCATCATGAAACTGCCAATGGCCTCCTGCAGATGAGTTTTCATTCTTTGCTTTGGTCTAGGCATTTCTGGCCTGACAGGTGCACTATCAGACCAAATGAAGATGGCAACTGATGCACAGTTCGTGTAGCAGTTAGTGCAACACTATTTCATTGCCAGTGATTGGGACCGGAGTTGGAATCCCACGCTGTTTGTAAGGATTTTGTACGTTCTCCCCATGTCTGTGTGGGCTTCCTCCAGGGGCTCAGGCTATCTCCCACCATTTGAAATGTACTGGGGGGTTGTAAGTTATTTGGGTGTAGGGCAGCATGGGCTCATGGGCTGAAATGGCCTGTTACCAGGCTGTATGTCTACATTAAAATGTAAAAATTTAAAAGGAGGAGCAGAATGGAAATGTGGTGCCTGAACACCATGAACCAGAGCCTGGGAAACAGTAGAAACAAGCTATTGAGGAGATGACCTTGAACAACACATACAATGTCATCTCTCAGCTGAATGGAGAAGAAAAGCAGTGTTGTACAGGAGGTATTAGACTCCATCTTAGAGGGGACAATTCTCACAGGAGTCCCCTAATTCCCAGCATGATCTGAGAGGCCCTTCCCACAATCCAACCATGACTGCCTGAAGAGTACTTGTATAATTGGACAGGAAATCCTCTCTGAAACATAATCCCTCTGCTGCTACTTCACGTGTAAAAATAATAAACTCATAACAAATTAATTGGTGATGTAATTACTGAAGTGGCCCTCGGAAAATGTACCTTGTGGGGACGTGATATTTATTTCTGCATTGTTCTATGGAATGGCCATTCTCATGCCTGGAAGAGACAATTGGAGCCACTTCCTGACGGACATTATCATGTCTGCTGGCCCTTTTCACATACAAGACTTCACTCCTGCAATCCATTCCATTGACCAGGATAGCTATGTCTTTTTGAGAACATATGGGAAAGCTTTCCTTTTGCCTGCCCTCTCTATGCACCATGGCAGCCATAGAGTACTTTGCTACTAACTGGCTGCCTTGCATCACACCTGATTGGCTTCAGCAGAAATGGACTCTTTTGCACAAACTCACTGTTGATTTACTCCATTCTCTTTGTTGGGACTGTGATCTGATGCATATCCTATTGCTTTTCATCTGATTTCAGACATTCGATTTCTTCTCAGCTTCATTCAGTGAAGAACCAACCCAATAGTGAATGCATCTAATACCTCAGAACCAAATTCTGTCTAACCAGCATAAATTTTGAAAGATGATTCAAAAAGTGATTCACTTAAACAAATGATGTTTTCATTCTATAATTGGTATTAAGAATATGAAAGGACCTTAACTCACCATCCGATCTCCATTGTTCATAGCTGTGGGATTAACACAAGACAGGCAAATGAATCATACCTATATCACCTGGTTGCTATTATAATCTCTCAGACTGAGTCAGTGAATCATCTGTACACTTCACATAAACTTTGCATATCCACAACATTTGACAAAATTCCAAAATCATTCAGTGTGTTTCACCTTTTATCAAACATAAGTGTTTAATATACTCACTTTCTTAAGTTAACAAGAAAATTTTTTACTCTCGCAGTAAACAGATAAGACAATAATGTGTTGAAAATGAAGATTTTACGGACATCATACAAGCCAGCTAATTAATTTCTGCTCCTGTAATATAGGTTTCAGTACAGGGGGATAAACTGAATAGCAGAGCTACATCTGAAAAAAGACATAAAAGAACTGGTCCATCCAGTCTGCCCAATCCAGACAATGTGTTGATTACAATCATATCATCTCCTGAGGACAACACAAAATTGGGAAAGAAAAATACTCATGTTAACTCAGAAAGAAAGACTTTGGGAAATTTTGTTCGATCCCCTGAAGGCAATCAAATAAATTTCAGGAAACTGAAATGGTAATTGATATCCTTACTTGTAACTACCCTCCACCAATCTTCTTGAACGAGAAACATACACTCCAAAGGACTGAAATAATCCTGTTCTAATTGATAATATATTTTAGTGGCTTTGTACAAGGATTTTTGTTACTATATATTAGCTAGCATGAATGTAGATTGATCACTTATAGTAACTGGCACATCACAGTACAAAACATGTCATAGAGGTGAAGAACTTTTGTTTTACGTTTACTTTTGGAATCTGAACATTTCTTGTAATCATTCCAGAATTTCTGGTACTCTTGGCTATGTTTTTCCAGGATATCAATCCATTTCAATAAAGAGCTAGCACCATAGGTCCAAGTTGAAGTGGGATGAGATTTGCAGGAGAAACTAAACAGTTCCTATGTACCTGCTTCCTTTATCCTTTCAGGTGGGAAGTTGTTTTTATCGAAGTAACCGGGATGTGTAATTGTAGAGCATTTTGTAAATATTGTGTACTGCAGTCACCGTGTATTAGTGATGAGGGGAAGAAAGTTTTCGGATGCCAATCAAGCAGCCTCTCTCTCTTGGATGCTGTGGGTATCTGCTGCACTCTTCCCAGCAAGTGACGAGTATTCCAGCGCACTCCTGATTTTTACTTCATAGAAGAGGGAAAGGTTTTAAAGTACAGTAAAACCCCTGGGAACTCGCACCGTTAGATGCCAGATAGGTGTACTTTCTGGTTTCTTGAGACTTACTTTTACAATGCCCAACTAATACAGCTGCATTAACCCTTTGGACTCCAACCATTTTTTACCTTTTGCAATATATACTCCAGACTGGATCCATGGGTAAAATTTCATAGTAGTAAAGTACAGTACAAGCCAAAATGGAGTATATGAGCTTGTTGGTTGTATTGGAAAACTGGGACATAGAGTCCAAAGTGTTAAGAATAAATAGTTTAAAAGACAAAAAATACTATACTGTACATACACTGAATAAACTTCACTTGCATGTATATATAAATCTTAAAGCATTTTACTTTATTTTCAGTCACATTCTTTGAAAGCATTTAATCGTTGCTGTATCTACAAGTTCCTCTCCCTCCATGGAGCCAACTGAAGGACGAACAATAACATTATAGATAATTAATCCCCCTCCTTCAAGTTTACAGATAAAGCCTCTGAGCGGAGCATCTCTTACTAAACAGGGATAAGGAAACACTTTAAGAGAATCACTCCAATGGTGAGTGGCATCAACCAATTCTTCATCCTCGGTGATGCCATTGCTCCTTCACACGTTTATTCAAACAGCTGCTATGAGCAAAGCATGACCAAGGCTCTCCGCTGGCTGAATATTTGCCCCCATCTTCACCAAAGGTTAGGTGTTACTTCAGAGATCATTTACTTATATAATTTTAAATGTACATTTTTTCCTATCATCATATTTATTTATCTGTTTGTTTGTCTATCTATTTATTTATTTTTTTCTCGCGCTTTTTTTGCCAATTGCTTGAGGCTCCACTTGCTTGAGTTCCAGATACCAGGAGTTTTCACCTTTACTAGAGGTGGGAAAACTCACCACAACATATCCAAACTCTGATCCTTTCTCATTGCCTTTATCTTCTGATATGACGATCCTTTCCCTTGAAAGCCAGAAAAAAAAGAACAAAAACTATTAAAAATACCCCAAATTTCCATTTATATTTTTATTATCAAAAGCCAATACAAATTTGACTCACTTTGTGAATATTGTTTTTAGGTATTGGACAATCATAATGTGTACAGTTTGTTTAATTTTCAGATTTTTAAACCTTTGCTTGTCCTAGATGACTGGAAGATGGCAAATATGGTATTTTCATTAAAAGATAGCAGAGATAAGCCAAATAATTACCATCTAGAGAGTCTACTCACTTTACACTTACGACTGTATGGCTCAACATGTACAAATTTGCCAGTGATAACATGGTAGTGGGTTGTATAAAGGAAGGGGATGAGTCAGTATACAGGATGAAGATTGAGAACTTGGTTGATTGGTGCACCACAACAACCTTGTACTCAATGTCACCAAACCTAAGGAGCTGTTTGTTGACTTCTGCAAGGGAGAGCCAGAGGTATACAATCCAAGGTGACTGGAAAACAACAAAGGTGGTACCTCTATTAAAAGACAGCAGAGATAAGCCAAACCATGCAGTGTTATCATAGGATTACTAGACTAATTTTACAAATGTTCTTTGAACTATAGGTACTCCCTGACTTATGACCATAATTGGGACCAAATCATCAGTTGTATCATGATATGGACATAAGTAGGAATTTTGGCCATGCGTATGGAGTACTGAAATCTTAAAGCAAACTTTAAATCCATGCTTATCTTGTTAGTTGGTGTCCTGGGGGTCTGTAGGCTGGGTGCGGTCATCTTGATTCCTGTGTGCATGCACGAGACTTCAAATAGCAGATGCGCGATGGGTTTGCAAGGGTTAAGTGTCCTAACGATATTGAATTCACGCCCTTAACTCTCCTGCGTGTGCCCACCGAACTCCAAAACATGAACTCACCACGCAAGTACCAACCAAAGACTAGCACCCGTGCAGAGGAATAAAGCTGGCCATGCCCAGCCTACAGACCCCAGGGCACCAACTAACAAGGTAAGTGTGTGCACATTTTGTCTCTTCCATGCTCTGTATCTTTGTTACACTTTGTCAAATACAACTTAATCTGAGTAAATTTTATATTTTTTCTTTATATATTTAAAAAAGATTTTTGGTCGTATGTGCGGATGGACGTAAGTTACATAGGTCGCAAGTTGGGGAGTATCTGTACTTTAATAGATGTGAAAAGTGAAATTAATTATGGTTATTTAAAAAGCTCTTGACAGGACTGCACTGAGCAATTGTACAATATTGTTGCCATCAACTGAAACTCACTGATTATTTTGTCACTTACAATTTTATTTGAAATTTGGACCTGGCTGACAATCCATGGCAAACAATAGGCAGTTGATGTTTCTCATCTCAACACTCCTAATGAAAGGCTGAGGCTCGAAAAATCAACTGCCTATTCGTGGATCCCACATGACCTGCTTTGTCCCTCCAATACTTTTATATGTCTTTCCAGTTCTCCAGTATTTGAAAATTCCTTGTTTATATCCTGCATTTACTCCACCAATTACCTCCATCCTGCCTGAAATTCATCCCCAATCTTTGATTTCTATGACTGTTTGTTTTCAATCCATTCTAACAGACCTTCTCCAATACCTCAGGCTTTTAATTTATCCACTAGCCTCCTGTAAGGCACTTCATCAAATGCTTTTTGGATATCTAAATGCTCTATGTTGACATTTTGTGATAGTACAGATCTATCACTAATGTACATAGTGTATATAGTTACTGTATCTAGACTGTGCTTACAGCGATTGGCTGAGAGCTAAGCCACGCCTACTGTCTGGGCCTTAAAGTGTTGTGTCCCTAGCCAGGTCGGATCATTCCGGACTGGTCGGCCACCTGTGAAGAGCTCCTGTCTTTTGCTAATAAAAGCCTTGGTTTGGAACAACAAGTCTTTGATTCTTTCGACGAGCTCTACACATTCCACCTAGCAACTTTCCCTGCTGCAGTCTCAAAGAATTTGAGCAAATTTGTCAAACATGATTTTCCTTTCATAAAGCAACATTAGGTTTAGTTATATTCAGTTTCCTTAATGATGAACTATTTGCTCTTTGATTTGTGTCTCCATTGTCTTGCCCACTGTAGCTGATTAACTCACTGGCCCATCTATCTGCCTGCCTTCTACCTTTCTCCTTTTGCGTGTATGCATCAGGAATTACATTGACTTTTTTCTAAATCTCCTGCTCCCCTCCTGGAATTCAGTGAGTTGAGTAAAAGTTCAACCAATGGGTTCAACCAATTCCTTCAAAACCCAGTCCTTTGAGTCCTGACGTCTTAAACCCTTGAGTTTCTCTAATATTTATCTCTCTTCATTTGGAAGTTTTGCATTTTCTACCTCATGACTTGAAATTAGTGTGTGCCATATTTTGCCAATGTCTCATCAGTGTAAAGACTACTCCAATGTATCTGTAACTCTTTATTTAATGTTACTAATTCTCTAGACAAACTGCATTTGCCTCAGTCACCCTCTTCCTAGTTGTACATTCACAGAAACCTTACTGTTGTTCTTGTACAACAAGCAAAGATTCTATCAAATTAACTTTCTTTCTTCCTATCAGTTTTTTGAGCTTCTGCTGCTGGGTGGTGAAAGCTTCTCAGTTCTCTGGTCTACCACCAGTCCTTGCTACTGTTCAACTCAACATTATCCTTTATTGGCCTTGTTTTCATGAAATCTCTCTCTTGCTGAGTATCTACCACTGAGCTGTCTCTGAGGTTGTTTAGCCCATGTGCTGTGCACCTTGGTGCCATCAGAATTGCCTTTGTTAGATGAAAGACACTGGTCTCAAAAGTATTTGCATAGTTAGTAGATGGTGCCATAACATGAATGGTTACAGATTGAGAGCTGAGAACTCCATATTATTCTGTATTTCGTATTTTCTTACAGTTTAGAAGGGAGCTATTGTGTCTATGCCAGTCACCATAGCAGTCCCAACAATATCATTCCTTCATCTATTCTCCCACCCATAATCGTCATCTCCTCTGACTCTCATAACACTCAACTATCCAAGTGTAATTTATTTGCAAATATGAATATTATGGACTGAATCGGCTTGTTTTTGAGCAGGGAATTTTGATAATTCCCTTGCAATTGCTGTGTTTTGACATTTTATTAAGAGCTGTCTTCTCGCTGCTCCATTGGTGGTCACAGTACCTTAAAATTTAGTGAACTACATTGTTTCTCAGACCAAAGGAGCCGATGGTGTTTTTAAATGAAAATACTTCAACCACGGGTCTGTGCTCAGCTGTGTCCATGAGGGGTTGCAGACTCTGGGGAGCAATGGAGCAGCACAGGGCACCAGAAACAGGGAAAACAGCCCCTGTTAAGAAACAGAGGAGACAACTCTATTGGACAGTGACCATGGCAATGGACAAGCGAGGGGCTCAGTGGCTGAGGTACCCACACAGTCTGTGGATGACCTACGATTGGGGAGCCCACATGGGGGCTGCTGGAGAACCAGGTACCAGAGCTGGCATTCGAGAAGGTTCTGAGTGTAAGGAGGACTCCCAAGGGCCCGTGGGCACTGAAGGCTTCCTGATCGTATTCTAGGTTTTGATCTGGATTGTCAGTGAATCAAATAGGAGTCTGTGCGGCTGCAGAGGCTGCACGAGCCCTGGAGGCAAATCCAAGGACACTCCGTGACTTTTTTTCTTCCTGTAAGGCATACCAGGTGACCCTAATGGTGTCTATTTGCCTTACAGCAGGCAGAAGGCAATTTTGTGTAATATTACATGTTCTGTACTATTTCATGACGATAAAGGAATCTTGAAGCTTTAATCTTGAATTTATTTGAAATGAAATAATATGAATCTTAATTGCTTAAAATATACCAAACAAACAAAATCTGGTCAAGAACCAGTTAGAACCCAACTGACTTTAAATAACAGTGATATAAGTGTGTTTAGCAGGTTATGTGGCAACATGCACATGAATTAAGGATTAGGCTGTTATTTTCTGTCACTTTAATTGAAGTTGCGTGCCATTGTGTGTATAGCTGTATTTGCTCCAGGCTGTAGATTCATTTAGATTTTCTTGTCAAGACATGTTCGCCATACTTTGGCCCAGTTTCCTCAGAAGGCACATCCCTTTACCTACCTACCCAAGTTAAATATGAAAGAGAATAAGAGACAAACCAAAGCAGATCTCTTGAAAAATTCATTGCTTTTGATATTCTGATTAGATGTAATTTGTCGAAAGTTTCTCCCAGTTTCAATGAATTCCATTTTGCAAAAGTGAAGCTAATTATGCATATTTAATTTTAAATATGATCTTTAACATTATAGGCCTTATATTATAATATTATAATTATATAATAACAATATAATTTAATACAATTATGATGAACTTGAGATCATTTATTACACACTAAACTTCACATGAAAAAAATTCTGGTTTGTTTTTATAGAAGCAGGTGTTTGATAATTAATGGGTAAGATCAATTTTATCAGGGTTTTAAAATAGTCACTTTTTAAAAATGTTCAAAGATGTAATCTTAACGGTATGTTTCATTGAAATTTGTAACTATAACCATGTCAGAATGTCAGCACTTGATGTCATTGCTCGAATGATGACAACTGGTCTTTGCATAAATGCTAAAACTCAACTCAGTTGTGCCATCTATTCCCTGCTTCCCCACAGGCATAAAACTTTAGTCTTTGTAGTCGAGACTAGCATAGAATGACTGTTCTGACCTGAACGTCTTGGTGTAAATATCATTGAAGATGCTATATTAGCTTTTCATTCCAGACAATTTGATCAAATTTAAATTCTTCTTCTGGATTTGTCCCTGTACCTTGTCATCAATGCAGGCATCTAGATTGCTCAGCCAACATTTCAATGATTATGCCACCATAATCCTAGAGTAATTAAAAAGATTGAATGAGGTAGTAGTTAATTTTCTTAAACTGCGTACTGAAGCACAATGGCTGAGATTCCCTTACAATAACTATTTCAAAATTCGGTTTTTAAAATAATAGTAATTTTTATAATATTTATTTATTTTCATCTCATGAGATTTTCATCTCATGTAAATCCTAGTCTCTATATTTTTCTCTAAATTTATAATACAGATACTTTCCAACTTGTGATCCATGCGACTTGCTTCCATCCACAAATACGACCAAAATTTTTTTTTAAATAAAGAAAAATATAAAATTGACACGGATTATTTTGTATTTGACAAACTCTAACAGGGATGCAGGGCATGCAAGAGCCAAAATGTGCATATTTACCTTGTTAGTTGGCATCCTGGGGTCCATAGGCTGGGCATGCCCATCGCCATCTTGATTTCTGCATGCATGCGCGAGTCTTTGGTTGGTGCATGCGCAGTGGGGTTGCATATTGAAGTTCAGTTGGCACATGCGCAAGAGCTAAGGGTGCAAAATGAATAACGTTAGGGTGCTTAACTCTCATGCATATGCCAAGCAAACTCCAATACACAAACCCACTGTGCATGCGCTAACCAAAGACTCACGTGTGCACACAGAAATCAAGATGGCCACGCTCAGCCTATGGATCCCAGGATGCTAACTATCAAGGTAAGCATGGACCAGAATGTGGAAATATTCACCAAAGTTGATCGACAAATTCAGGAAGCTTTAAGTTGATGTTGTTAAATCTACAATGAAAAAAAAATTGATTAAAAAATTTGATTTAAGACTTCGGTACTCCACGTTCATTCTGCCCATTTTGAAATACGACCATTCCTTTGGCCCCAATTACAGTTGCAAGTAGGGGAATACCTGTAATTCAAATTTTTCACTTTCTTTCTGCTGGCTTCAGATTGTTCTCTCTGATGAACTGTTCACCCGCCATGAGATATCACAGATGCTGTGTGTGGTAATTTCCATAAGGAAGATACCAAAGAACAACTCACATTGTAAGAAGAGAAATCTACAGCACTGCTTTTTGAAATTTTGTCAACTGGTTTCTTTGAGGTAGAAATCAATGTTCGGCATGATCTTAAAATAATTTTACATGATAATTTCTATAGTTATAATAAATTTTACAGGAGCCACGAGTTATCCCTGTTCCTCACTGCCAGCAAGCTCAAACTTATCCAGAGTAGTTTGCCAGTAGCAACTTGTAGTTTAGATCTAATTTTTTCCCTATGGTAATATTTGATATGGTAGAAGGTTCTTCACATGTGGTGGAGTCACATGTGGTGGGAGGAGGGGTTGGGCAGAACAAGCTCCATTCACAAAATAGTTTGACACCTTATGGAGCCAGGGCCCGTGCTGGGCCAGCTGTTAAAGTTGCCAAAAACTTTTAATGTTTCTGACATGCAAATTATCTAGTGGAATCACTAAAATCTTTAAAAAATCATAAATTAAATGTTATCAAAAATAATTATAAAATTAAATTAATTATGTTACTTTCCCTTTTTACTTTCTCTTTCTTATTTATTTAATTTTATATTGACAGTGGTATAGTATTTGAAGTAAAGTTTATTTCTCTGAGTAACAAATTTATAAAACCATAAGGGGCTGATTCTGGCCATTTAAACCCATGCTGCCCAATTAGACCCAAATTATTTTGCAGGGCGGGAGGGTGTATAAACTTCTTACAGACAGCGTTGGATACGAACCTGGATCACTTGGGTAAGCACCTGGGTGCTTACCGTGGTGATCGTGATGCCCATCTTTTTCTATAGAGAAGTCTAAAATGAGAGGGCATAGCTTTAAGATGGGCTGCAGAGTAGGCACAGTGGTTAGTGTAATACCTTTACAGTGCCAGTGATCAGGACTTGGGTTCGAATCCCATACTGTCTGTAGGGAGTTTGTACATTCTCCCTGTGTCTGTGTGGGTTTTCCCTGGGGGCTTAAGTTTCCTCTCACAATTCAAAACATACCAGGGGTGCAGGTTAATTGGGTGTAAATTGGGCAGCATGGACTCATGAGTCGAAATGGCTGCTATGGTTCTGTATATCTAAATTTTTTAAAATGATGTGGGGGTAAGTGGGGGAATTAAGAGGCATCTTTTTCACACAGAGGATAGTGGGCACATGAAATGAGCTGCCAGAGGGATCTGTTCACATGGGTACAATTACAAAATATTTAGACAGTTACAAGGACAGGAAAGTTTCTCGGGGATATGGGCCAATCTCAGGTAAACAACTTGTTCGCCAGGGACAGACTGAGCTAAAAGATCTGTTTCTGTGCTGTAGAATTCTGCATCTCTATAAATGGGAATACAGACAAAGCACAGAGAGTTACCTGATATTAGACTGGATAGCAAAAGTTAAAAAAAACAATGGAGGAAATTGCATCCCATTAATTTTAAAAGGTGTGATTTACGTTAAAGCATTCTGAAAATCAAGTCAAGTTTATTGTCATCTGATAGCACAAGTACATCCCGACGAAACAGTGTTCTCCAGTCCTTGGTGCAAAACACGCAGACCCAGAACCAGAGATAACACACATACAGACAACAGTACATATGCAGAACAAATATTCATATATACAAATAAATATTGTTTTATAAATATGAGTCTTGGATGGTTCGTGCGAACAGTCATTTGGTTGTTCAGCATTCTCTTCAGCGCTTGACGTCCTGCTTTGCGGAAACTGCCAAAATGTTTGGCCTGGAAGTCAGCCTGAAGAAAACTGAGGTCCTCCATCAGCCAGCTCCCCACCATGACTACCAGCCCCCCCACATCTCCATCGTGCACACAAAACTCAAAACAGTCAACCAGTTTATCTATCTCGGCTGCACCATTTCATCAGATGCAAGGATCGACAATGAGATAGACAACAGACTCGCCAAGGCAAATAGCGCCTTTGGAAGACTACACAAAAGAGTCTGGAAAAACAACCAACTGAAAAACCTCACAAAGATAAGCGTATACAGAGCCGTTGTCATACCCACACTCCTGTTCGGCTCCGAATCATGGGTCCTCTACCGGTATCACCTACGGCTCCTAGAACGCTTCCACCAGCGTTGTCTCCGCTCCATCCTCAACATCCATTGGAGCGCTTTCATCCCTAACGTCGAAGTACTCGAGATGGCAGAGGTCGACAGCATCGAGTCCACGCTGCTGAAGATCCAGCTGCGCTGGATGGGTCACGTCTCCAGAATGGAGGACCATCGCCTTCCCAAGATCGTGTTATATGGCGAGCTCTCCACTGGCCACCGTGACAGAGGTGCACCAAAGAAAAGGTACAAGGACTGCCTAAAGAAATCTCTTGGTGCCTGCCACATTGACCACCGCCAGTGGGCTGATATCGCCTCAAACCGTGCATCTTGGCGCCTCACAGTTTGGTGGGTAGCAACCTCCTTTGAAGAGGACCGCAGAGCCCACCTCACTGACAAAAGGCAAAGGAGGAAAAACCCAACACCCAACCCCAACCAACCAATTTTCCCCTGCAGCCGCTGCAACCATGTCTGCCTGTCCTGCATCGGACTTGTCAGCCACAAACGAGCCTGCAGCTGACGTGGACTTTTACCCCCTCCATAAATCTTCGTCCGCGAAGCCAAGCCAAAGATTCTACTGCAATACCAGTGATAATCAGGAAGCATGATGCACCTTCTCGTTCAGGGCAGTGAATCATTAATTGTGATGGATAAGCGAAGGCAAAAATTTACTGAGAACCCACGAAACCCATTTTACTAAATTAACTGCAGTGAATTGTGGAAGGTAACATTCCATCACAATTTCTAACATGGTTTTTAGTGGTGGTGGAGTGAAATACAGTATTGCAGCATGATAGCATTCTTGCACAAGTTTGAAAGCTTTGTATGACAAAGGGAAGATTAACTATAGATTACCTTTCATTTGAACCAGTGTGGAAAGTTACTCTGTCAGATGCCACAAGAAACTAGTTCATCAGGTCGTCATGTCATATAGCATAAAAACAAGCCCTTCTGTCTGCTAAGTCCATGCTAGTCATCTAGTTCCGATCTATACAATACCTATTTTCCAATAACCATCCTTCTTTAAGGGTTTAGATTTCTTGCTTTTTCAGTGCTAGTTCATTTGCTAGTTCTCCACCCATCTTACCAACTCATCAGTGGCTACCCTTCACATTATCAACAATATCACCAAATTTTATATCATCTGTGCATTTGCACATCAAACCTCCTATATTCTTAACCAAAGTATTCATTAATGTAACATGCAGTAAGAGTCCCAGCAGAAATCCCTGTTAGTAATGCACATAAACACACATCCTCTGCCAATTTCAAATCTAGTTTACCAAATTGTCCTCAATATCACTGGATTTTACTTCTTGGGTCAGACTCCCAGGTGGGACCTTGTCAAAGGCCTTACTGAAGTTCATATAGATTACATCAACTACACTACCATAAATGACACAATTT
This sequence comes from Narcine bancroftii, assembly GCF_036971445.1. Lineage (NCBI taxonomy): Eukaryota > Metazoa > Chordata > Chondrichthyes > Torpediniformes > Narcinidae > Narcine > Narcine bancroftii. The sequence continues at coordinate 25,107,870 of NC_091476.1, forward strand.
ATCACCTCCTCAAATGAAGTGTTGAACAGATGTCACTTAATTAGGCCATGCTGTCTGCACTCTGCCTTTTCAAGAATATTTAAATTCTGTCCCTCAGAAAGTTTCTCCATCACTGATGTAAGATTCACTGCCCTGTAATTCCTGGCTGCTTTTCTTGAAAACCTGCACCATTTTAATCATTTCAACAGGAGGAAGATTCCCAGGGAAATAAGTACATTCAGAGTTAAGTATGAACTTAAATCTATTTTATTGTATGCTTTTTGAGATTTTAAAATATTTAACACTTAATTTAAATTTAAATGTAGACATACAGCATGGTAAAAGGCCCTTTCGGCCCATGAGCCCAATTGACTTATAAACACTGTACATTTTTGTAGGGTGGGAGGAAACTGGAGCCCCTGGAGGAAACTCATGCAGACACGGGGAGGACATACAAACTCCTTACAGAGGGCGCTGGATTTGAACCCTGATCGCTGGCACTGTAACATTATTGTGCTAACTGTGCTACCCTTAATGTTGTAATTGTTCGTATTTAATTTTTTTAAATTTGAAAATAATAATATTTTTAATGTTTGGAATGTGATATTCAAACTTGCTTTAAAAAGATATGAGAATTCTTATCAACATATTTTGAAGACAAAAAGGGACACTGTCCCCATATGCAAGGTGGTTTTTATCCCTCAAGCACCATCACTTATTTTCTCATGAATACCCCTATTGCTTACATCACGTCCTTGAATACATTTCAAATTTTTTAGTTGGTTGTAAAGATGTTTTGACATAGAGGTGTTCTGAAAGGTATAATATAAATGTAAATGATCTTAACAGGATTACAGTGAGTTCCTGTCATTGAAATAAAATTTGAACAAAGAGAAGGTGGGAGGACTCAACAATCAGACAGCATTGATATTTGCTTGTTAATTGCCTGAGCAAGAAGTAGCTAGTTACTCGAGTTAAATTAGATTTTCATGAGACAAAATATATTTCTTTCCATTATTCATGGGGTTCCACTTTTTACTGTTCTGTATTGTTAAACTTGTCTTTTATATGTGTCCCTTCCCACTCCCACTTCCTCTACCTTTTATTCCCTTGAAACATTTTACATTTTTGACGTCTCCATGATTGCTCCCATAATTTTTACATGAACAAAATTTACTTCTTTGTTTGAGGATTATCTTTAACGACACATCTGAAATCCTTCTTCCAATCCATTGTTGGACTGTTAAAGATGATTACACTTTTTCCGAAATCTGAAATCTGAAATCTGAAATCTGAAATCCCAGTTTGTAATGAAACACTGCAGAGCAAGTGCTACATTTTCAGAGGTACCATTTACAGTATCTACAGGTAGTGTGGCCCATATGTGCAACTTTCAATATCAAAGATGTTATGCCCCAAACATATAAAATATATTGCAATGCTGTCTTCATATGAGGGGGAATAATTCATTTTAAATGTTCTAGTTGGAACAAAATTATATTGTTGCTTAAAATCTGCTATTGTATTTAATAGCATGCAGTTCAATTAACTGTCCATTTTATGCAATTGCTTTGGTATTGATGGCGTATTCTTTCTCCAGAATACTCATTATTTACGAAGGTCCTCATTTAAAGAATACATAGTTCAAGACATATCACAAGATATGACAACTGCTGTTAGTGAACCAAGGCCACTCCTGACATGGTGTTCTGAACATTTCTGTGATAGCAAAGAAAATCTGTTTCTTCATACATTCAAATCTCAGTCAACTCATGAAATCTTGCAGATGAAATTTAATGATTATTATTGTCAATGCAGTGACTTTAAAAAAAACAATCAATCACTGAACTCACCTAAGGAGTTAAAAATCAGAAATTGATGAAAATGTTCAGTCCGTCGGACTTCAATCATTTGGGGAGAGAAACAGTTAACATTTTGCTAACCGTTGGCATGGGCAGCATGGCTAGTGTAGCAGTTGGTGAAAAGGATGTTGCAGCGTCAACAATCGGATCCCAGGGTTCGAATCCCGCACTGTCTGTAAGGAATTTGTCTGTTCTTCCCATGTCTGTGTGGTTCTCTAGTTTCCTTCCACCATTCAAAATGTACGGGCGTTGTAGGGCAATTGGGTGGCATGAGCTCATGGGCCAAAAGGGCCTGTTACCATGCGATATGTCTAAATTAAAATTTTTACATTTTTTAAAACTTAAAAAAAAATTTCAGAACAAAGAGTATTTGTCAGAGCTAGATAGTTCTAATGAAGGGTCTTTGACCAGAAGCATTAACTCTGATTCTGCTCTCATGGATGCAGCCTGACCTGTTGAGTGTATCCAGCATTTTCTGGTTTTATTTTAGATTTACAGCATTTGCAGTCATTTGATTTTTGCAAAGTTTCTTCGGTGACTTTTTGATATCTGACCCAGTCATGCCACGTATAAATCATTGTTTGGACATACACGTCGATAATACTGGACAACAATTTTTTCAAAAGGTTTGCTTCCTGAAGAAAAACTGTGGATTATCATGGGCATCTTCAAGCCGATTTCAAAGATCATTTCAAATTTTATGTGTCACGTAGGAAGTTAGAGAAACATTAAATAAACTTTTATTGAATTTAGCTTATTTAATTGAATAATGATGCTAGTTAACTGACCTAAAAAATGTTTTGCTACTGATTCTTGTTTGTATTCAGCGTCTGATACCTCTCATGTCAATGTCCAACAATAGTTGGCCAGCACAGATGGATTCCAATTGCCCTGCTTTTCAATGGTTGCAATGTCCTGGTGAAACCTTTCACCATGTTTTGTCACTGACTGCACCAAGATCAGCAGGGAAGACGTCCAAGTGTGCATGTTGAAAATAAATTTTCAATGGCATGTTACACTTCATGGTTTTGTCTGCTTAAAGTAGACTACAATATGAGAAGAAATCACAAAAATACGTTGTATCTAAAACATGGTACATGAGAAGAGCATTTTAAGGTCATTTTCATGATCAGCTGCTCCAAATCCATAAGATACACTCAAAAATCTTCATTGTCAAGTGTAATTCTTAGATATTGGCACTGATATTGAATCATTCAATATTGAATCATGTCTGCAACATCTTGTATTCTAATTTTGATTTTGGTGTAATGATTTTTGTTCTCAAATTAAAAACATTTTACAACATAATTGGATATGCCTGCTAATACTCAGTTCACTGAATATTCTTTCTAAGTTAGTTTTTCACGGAAATTACTCAGTTATCATTTAGTATTTGGTGAGCAGGTTGGATGTATCATACTAAGTTGGTTAATTATCCAAATGCAATGTGCTAAGACATCAAAACATTATCCTGCTTGAGGAAATCTCCTTAACATGTCAGGTAGTCTCAACAAAAGTTGTAATCATTCAGGTCGATCTATATTTCTGAATACATAATAGAGTTACAAAATTTTACAGCATTGAGTGAACTGCTCATTGCTCCTTATAGGGGTTATTTGAATCATATCTGATATTTATCTTATTATACAGGTGTGTCTTGTTCAGTTTCAAATTGCCATCAAGTTTTCTCTAGGAGGCCAAGAATGGGTATTTGTGTCTTTATTTATGCAGGGTTCTAATACTTCAGAGAGCACCACCATCAATGTTAATGTGATGGTACCACTATCTACAATGCAAATTGTACTGGAGAGTTTGTTTCCCACATTTATCCATTTACCACAAAGCAATACCTTATGTTTAAAATTATGTTTTATGTTATATAAAACTTGATACGTGCTTTCATGGTAATGGGAAGAGACTGAACCTGAAGATAAAGCCAATTACATCAGTTTTGTGTCAAAAGAACAATGTTTTGATGTGGCAATCAGGCCTGTATTTTGATGATAGTTTTACTGCTCTAAGTTTGAATATTCTCAGCCCGAAACTAGACAAGTGAGTTTAAAGTGATTACGTGATTAATGTGTATTTTACACATTGCATACCAAAAAGCACATTTTTGTCTTATCTGGGGATAAGTCACATAATGTTGTTTGATTGAAGGTGAGGCTTTTGCTCCCCTGATCTCATGCAAACTTGTGTGTATGTGAGAGAGAGAGAGAGAGAGAGAGAGAGAGAGAGAGAGAGAGAAATCATACATTTTGCTATTCAAGAAAAGATGCTAAGATAGTCTGCTTTGCTATAAATATATGCCTCTAAGTTTATTCAACATGAGGATTCTGTTCAAATGATCGTCCCTAAGCTATCTGTTTAATTTCACTTGCTAGTCATTTCTCCAAAAACCCTTTCTACCTTTCCTCAAAGATTTTGCAAAACCCTTTAAATTAAATGGTATTTTAAAAACAACAAATGCAAACACACTGTACATGTATATGGTAATATATGGTAACCTATGACCATGTCCTCCTTTGGAATGGCCACCCTAATTCTCACCCCCATACCAGACAGTTATGTAGCCTGTCAGAATGTTCTCCATTGTACATCTATAGATATCTGCAAGAGTTTTTGGTGACATACCAAATCTCAAAAAAACTCCTCATGAAGTATAGACACTTTCTTCATGATTGCAATGATATGGAGACCAAAGGACAGATCTTCAAAGATGTTGACACCCAGGAACTTGAAATTCTTAACCCTTAACACTGCTGACTCCTTGATGAGGACTGGTTAGTGTTCTCCTGTTCCCCTTCCTGAAGTCCACAATCACCTTTGGTTTCACTAACATTGAGTGGAAGGTTGTTATGTCACCACTCTCCTGTTCACTTCCTCGTTGTCATCTGTGATTCTGGCAATGATCATGGTGTCATCAAAGATGACATTTGAATTGTGCTTAGCCACACAGTCATGGACGTATAGCAAAAAGACCGTTGACTAAGCAGCATCCTTATGGTGCTGGTATTTAAGTGAGGAGGAGATGTTGGCTTCAGATTCATACTGACTGTGGTCTTCCAATGAGGAAGTCAATGTTCCAGTTGTAGAGGGCAGTGGAGGCCCAGGTTTTAGAGCATGTTGACCGGTGTTACGGAGTCCAGAGGACCCCCAAAACCAGCAGCAATAGATATGCACCACAACACAAAGGGGTACTTAAACGAAAGTAGTTTTTAATTATATTTGGACAAGAAAACAATTTAAGTAATAAGTTAAAGTTTGAAATTCAGTAAACCTATAAGAGGACATTTGAAACTGCTAATAACGTACTGTATTGATATTCCCCATATAAGTTAATAAAGGTGCTGTCAAAGCAGTTTGAAATTCAGTAAACTTGCTTAATCTACTTAATCCTCCAATACTAGCGCAGGTGTGTGTAATGTGTATTTAAGATTAGAAAAATTCTTTGGATCACAGTCCAATCTCACTGGTTGCAGGCAATTCTTGTACTATGCACAGAAGTTAGCATTAACAAAGTTCACCAGTCTTTGGTGCTTAACAGGCAAATGGTTACCACTCAGGAGGGTTCTTGTTGGTCTTCAGAGATAGATTCCTTTTGTTCTAGGACATCCGCAACTGATTCCTTCCATCAGTCTTGCTGACAAAACTTGCCCCCTTCAGGGTTCTCCAGATGATCCTCCTTATTTCAGGTCACCTTTCAGACAGCTAGCCTTCTCCTTTGACCAGACAGTCTTCTAAAGTTTGCCAGCTTTGTCCTTCTGGAACTGATTTCTGTCTCCTCTCTCTCTCTGTTTTCACACCCTCCCGCTCTGAGAGCCAAACTGTTCCCCTCTGCCTGCAAAAAAAAATCACATGCTCTCCCAGGCCAGCTGTATGTTGATACGTTGTTGCTCCTCTGCACTCTGCAAAAACTCTGTTTTAAAATGACTGGCTTATTGTTTCCTACATTCTCTCTTCCTTTTGAAAAAGCATTATATTTGGTATTTTCTAGTCTAATGGAATGTTCCTCCAATCTTTGGAAAATTAAAGCAAACAGATTAACTACATCCTTAACCATTTTTAAGCCCCCAGTGCATCTGGATCTGAAGATCTTATCATTATGCAGCTCTATCAATTCATATGTTACCATTTTCAGATGATTGTAATCTTACAATCATATTCCTCCCTTCCAATTCTCAATTACAACTATTTCTGGCATGTTATCTGTATTCTCTAAAGTAAAGAATTGCATTGAATGTGTGTTTAATTCATCTACCATCACCATGGTTTCCATTTTAAATACCTTTTTGCTTTTTTCTGAACCAAAGATCATTCTTCTCTTTTTTTCCCCAAATCCTCATGACATAATAATGGATAAAGAGAAGGCTGATCCTGTCATTTGCAAATATCCAAGATGCATAATTGCCCTCTCCACTTTGGTATCAGCTTACATTCAGAAGGTTACAGTGCAGCAATTTTTGAATTTAGAGGGTTTTATTAGCCAATACTGTAAGTGTCTCTGATCCAACATGATCTGACCTTTTGTGTCAATATTACTTGTTTTCCCCTTTGAAAATTCTTTCATGTCTCTGAAGTTTTTTAGGATCTTCTGAGGAACTTTAGAAGAGATCATCTCTGTTACTCTTATGTAATCTATTTGTATGACGTTGAAACCGTGGCAAACTTCTGCTGATGTGCAGTGAGAGGTGTGCTGACCAGCTGCACCATGGCCTGGGCACTGATACCTCTGAGTGGAAACCCTTGTAAAAGGTAGTGGACTCAGCCCCAGTGCATCATAGGCAAAACTCTCCTCACTATTGAGGAAATCTACATGGAATCAAAGATCCACACCACATAGGACAAGCTCTAATCTCACTGCTGCCATCAGGAAAGAGGTATAGGTGCCTCAAGACTTGTACTACCAGGTTCAGGAACAATTGCTACCCCTCCACCTTCAGACTCCTAAACAAAACACTCAATCAGACAGAGACTTATTTAAGAACTCTTACTTTACACCTTATTTTCTGTATTGATCAGTTTGCACTTTTGTTTGTTTAAATTTCTGTCTTTTGTATACATATCTTTTCTTGGGAACAATTTTTTGCATTATCGATAAGTAGAAATTCTGCCTGGCAGAAAAAAGAATCTCGGGGTTGTATGCGATGTTATATATTTAGGACAATAAATCTGGTTCAGTTTCATTACCTGATGATTTGAAGTTCAGTAAACAAGAAATTGTGCAGTTGCTAGCACGAAGTGAAGGTCTCAGGCCCCAAGTGTTGGTTACCCTTTACATCCTATGGCTGCTTTGTGACCTGCTGAGTTTCTCCTGCACCTTTGTGTATTGTACTTGCATTTCAGTATCTGACCTCTTTATGATCAGTTTCAACAATTGTTACTTCTTCCATGGCTTAGATCAGGGATGGCTAAACCGCGGCTCATGAGCCACATTCTCGTCTTTGACATATAATGTCCAGCTCAAGGAAGTATGTCAACTGAGACAGAAATTGTATGAGCCAGAGCTTACAATGGTAGTTTTAGTGGATGTGGCTTGGGATTGTAGTTTATCGTATGTGGCTCTTACATTAAGCAAGCTTGCTATTTACTTGGCTTAGATTCTAATTCTCTTTGGCAAATTAATATCTCCTGTTTTACCCCTTTAAGGCATGGAACAGTTAACGGTTCTAAATACTTTGGCCTGATCCTAAGGCAGTAATAAACTGCTTTGACAGCATCTTTATTAACTTATATGGGGAATATCACTACAGTATGTTATTAGCAGTCTCAAATGTCCTCTTATAGGTTTTCACTTCAGGATTTGGAGTTCTTTAAACATTCATAATTCTGTGAACTCTGTTAATATGGCTGGTGCCTAAAGCTATTTCTGTTACAACATCGCAGAAATCAGATTCTGGAATGTGTGAATTCAATAGAAGTTGTCAACAAGAATGCAATTAACTAAGATAGATAGATAGCTACTAAAGAAGGGGAAATGTGATAGACCATCATGTGGAAAGAAATTAGATGATGAAGTAACGATCTCTCAACTCCAAATTAAGCCATCTTTGACTAAGCTAAGAAAGCCAAATAATACAAAACCGTAATTTCAAAAATGTAGTGAAATTTTGTGACTGAAAACCCACTCTCTATGAAACAAAATAAAGTAATTACTATTTCCAGTCATTTTGTGTAATTCCTCTTCCTAGTCTGAACTTCTCTTGCATGTAAAGTTGCAGTTATAAAGAGGTACAGCATGGAATCAGGCTTTTCTGCCCACAGGGTCTAAGATGTCCATCAACTACCCACATATACTAATTTGACATTAATTTTCACTTTTTATTCTGGACAAATTCAAATCAAATCACCTCAAGATTCTACCTTTCTCCTATGCTCTAGTTGCAATTTATAGTTGCCAATTAACTTATGTCTTGGGGGTGTGGGAGGAAACCAGAGCATCAAGAGGAAACCCTTGGTCACAGAGAGAAAGTGAAAACTTCACACAGACAGTACTCAAGTTGGGAATTGAACTTCCATCTGTGATGGTGCAAGGCAGTGCCACCAGGTGCTGCATGGCTGTGACACCTGAGAACTGTGCCTCTAAAACTATCTGATGGGATTTCCGTGTTATACCAGATTAAATTATGCAAATCCCCTTTCAATCCATCATCCACTCTGATTCTTGCCCCTTCTACCAGTGGAAAGAGTTGTTTTTCATTCATTTGTTAAGACCATTCCTGATTTTGAACACATTTTTCAAATAAGTGTTCAAGCTTCTCTGCCCCTAACGGTCATGTTCTCACTGTTGAAGAACATGAGGTGAGATGGGTGCTTAGAGGAGTGAACCTAAGGAAAGCCACCAGCCCCGATGGTGATGAAGGAGTGTGCAAAATATCTCTCTGAGGGCTTTACAAAGATTTTCATTTGGTCCCTATCATTCCGCCAAGGCTGCTACGAAGAAGGTTATCAAAAGCCTCAACAACTATTGTCCTGTTGCTTTGACACTGGTTATTATGAAGTACTTTGAAAGGCTGGTTTTGCAGCACATTAAAGCCAGTCTCCCACCCACCTTCGATCCACACTAGTTTTTTTACAGGGCTAATAGGTCTACCGTGGATGCTATTGCCACTGTTCTTCACTTAACATTGACACACTTAGAACAACAGGGATGCTATGTGAGGCTGCTTTTTATAGACTTTAGTTCTGCTTTTAATACTGTTATTCCAGGCAGACTGGTTGGTAAACTTGCTGACTTAGGATTTTCCAAATGGATTTGTCTATGAATCAAGGACTTTTTAACAAACCGTTCCCAACTTTTTTTTGTTTTTATTGTTTTATATGTTCTTGTATGTTGTATTTACGAGTATGGCGGTTGCGTTTTTAAAATTTTGTTGCATTTTCTTAGGCAATGGCAATAAAGCATTTATTTACATAAGAAATGACCCCACTGGACAAATCACGATGGATTTTCTGATTATAACCAAAATAAATCTATTGCAGAATTTACATGAGATATAGAATTAAATTCAAAGTTACTCCAAGAAAAGGCACATTTATTCTTTAAATATTTCCCTTTCAATTACTTAGTAATTGTTCACAATATATTGAAATTTATCTGCAAGGCTTTGCTGAAAGGGCTGGTGGATGGATATAGCAATTTGTTCTGTATGGAGCAAGCACAGATATGATGGGCCAAATGGTTTCCTTCCTTTCTGTAACTATTCAATGATTCTAAATATATTTCTTGCTCTGTCTACAAAATGTGGGCTTTGCTTTATGATAGTACCGAAAATAGTTTATACTATGTCGCTAATCTATATTAAATCAAGAAACAATTTAATGCATCAATTCACAAAATCAGGTACACCTGCTGTGTGAATATGTGCAATTTCTGGATTAAAGAAAGTAGGATCTATTTGCATGAACACTTCTTGAAAGAAAGACATCATACTAGGCCCTAACGTAGTTAGACATTGAATTATTAATTACCAGGAACCGTCCAGGTGATACCAAGTTTGGAAATCAAGTACATGCATTTGGGAATATGGAAGTCCTTAATTAGCTAACCACTCTCTGAAAGACTTTTATTTTCTTCTGCACTTGGATACTGGGCAATTCATGAATTTCATTAACACCCCATTAAAATGTGGCATTTCCAAGACCATCTGCAATTTCAGCAACTCCATTCATTTGAAAGCAATGTTGTGCGGGAAAGAAGCAAATGCTGGTTGTTTATATTTTTGAAAGAATTGACTTTGTGCTTTAATTTAAAAAAAAATAATTTATCAAATACAGTTATTCACTTTACGTCTTTTGTTGAGTGGGTAAAATTTTACCCATAACTCCATTTCAGGCTTGGGTTTCAGTAGTGGAGAAGACAGTAACATTTGAAGTTCAGAAATCATCCAGACACAATTTCCTAGAATGCAAGTGAGAGATTATCTAGTTTTAATTGTTCAGTTTCTAGTATATCTCAGAGATGGTGAGCATATTTATAGCATAGATGCTGGCTGCTTATGTTCTGACTGAAATGTCAACCTGGTCTTTGTGGCTTCAGTTGTCACCTGAGGAATGGAACAAATGTGTCATTATTCTTAGTGTCAATGACAAAGTGCATTTCCTAATCAACTAGTCAATTAGTGCTATTATTGGCTCTATTAGGTTCATGGTCAGTGAGAGAGCAACTTCAATTATTCTAATATATATCATGGAAGCCCTGAGAGTTAGCAAAGTTAAGGGAGGTAAAGCAGGAAGTAGTAAAAAGATGTTGTAGTGAAAATTGTGAGAATGGAAGAGAGGAGGATATGCAGAGGTAGGATGTAGGAGATCCCTGAGATGTATTTATTTTACTGTGAGGATCGTAATAAAGAAGCTGGATGAGCTAAAGGTGTGGATTAACATGTGGGATTATGATGATGTTGCGAGACTTGGTTGAAGGAAGGTTGTGACTGGCAGTTAAATGTTCCAGGATTTCACTGCTTTAGATGTGACAGAGTTGGTGGATTAAGAGGGGGAGGTGTGGCATTACTTGTCAGGGATGATATTACAGCAATGCTGAGGCAAGGTAGTCTGGAAGGCTTGTCGAGGGAGGAAGTGTGGGTAGAGCTGAAAAATAAGGGTGAGGTTACTATTATAGGCCTCCAAATGGGGAATGGGAACTAGAAGAGTAGATGTCCAAGGAAATAGGTGAGATGTGCAGGAGAAATAGGGTGATGTTGGTTGGGGATTTCAATTTTCCAAACATAGATTGGGAAACGCAGTCAATAAAAGGGCAGGATGGCTTAGTATTTATGCATTGTGTTCAGGATTGCTTTTTTGCAGCAATATGTTGAGATGCCAACTAGAGGGGGAGCGGTATTAGATCTGTTGTTTGGGAATGCAATGGGGCAGGTGACGGAGGTAAGCGTTGGAGAGAACTTTGGATCCAGTGATCATGGGTCCATTAGCTTTAGCTTAATGATGGAAAGGGATAGGTCAGGTCTGAGGTTGAAGGTCTTCGAGTGGGGGAAGGCCAGATTTGGAGAAATGAGATGAGATTTGCAGAGAGTTGTGTGGGCTGATCTTTTTGCCAGAAAGGATGTAGAGGAAATTTGGGGGGTTTTTAGAGGTTTAATTTTGAGAGTACAAGATCTTTATGTTCCAGTCAGGCCGAAGGGGAAGTCTAAAGGTTTGAGGGAGCCGTGGTTTTCTGGTGAAATTAAGAAGTTGGTTCAGGACAAGAGAGAGGCCTATACCAAATATAAAAAACAAGGGATTGAGGAGATATATGGTCATTACTTAGATTGCAGGAAGAACCTTAAGAGGGAAATTAGAAAGGCAAAGAGAAAGTATGAGGAGTCCATTGCTAATAAGGCGAAGGTGAATCCTAAGGGTTTTTACAGATATTTGAACAGTAAAAGGAGGATTAAGAATAGAATAGGTCCACTGGATGATGGGACCGGTGTACTATGTCAGAAACCGTATAAAATGGGAAAAATATTGAACAATTTTTTCTCATCCGTAATCATGAGGGAAAGGGACATTGGGCTATACAAGATAAGAGAGGCAAAGGGCTTAGTTATAGAAAGGATAGGGATTAGTAAAGTGAGAGATTTGGAGCTTCTAGGGTCAATTAAGGTGGTTAAGTATCCTGGTCCTGATGGGATTTTTCCTAGGACTTTAAGGGAGGTCAGGGAACAAATAGTGGAGGCACTGACAGTGATTTTTCAAAGATCACTGGAGGAGGGTGTGGTATCACAGGATTGGAGGATTGCAAATGTTGTTTCATTATTCAAAAAAGGCAGTAGGTGTAGGCCAAGCAATTATCGGCCAGTAAGTTTGACTTAGGTGGTGGGGAAGGTTATGGAGGGTATTCTTTGAGATAATATATATGCCTATCTAGATAGGCAGGGATTGATTAGGGACTCCCAGCATGGGTTTGTAAAAGGAAAGTCATGTTTGACGAACTTTGTTGAGTTTTTTGAGGAAGTGACAAAAAAGGTGGATGAAGGTAGAGCGTGGATGTGATCTATTTGGATTTTAGTAAGGCTTTTGATAACGTTCCACCTGTAAGGTTAATAAGGATGGTTCAGTCACCAGGAATTAGTAAAGATTGTGACATGGGTTCAGAGGTGGCTGGGAGATAGACAGCAGAGAGTCATGGTGGACAACTGTATGTCAGGTTGGAAGTCTGTGACAAGCGGGGTGCCTCAGGGATCGATGCTGGTCCCCTTGTTTATCATTTATATTAATGATTTAGAGGAGGGTGTGGTTAACTGGGTAAGCAAATATATGGATGATATGAAAATAGGGGGAGTGGTGGATAGTGAGGTAGATTTTCTTGGATTACAGAGGGATTTGGTTTGTTTGGAAGAGTGGGCTGAAAGATGGCAGATGGAATTCAATGTAGACAAGTGTGAGGTGTTGCATTTCGGTAAAAATAACCAAATAGAACATATACAGTTAAGGGGAGGGCATTGAGGCACGCAGAGGAGCAGAGGGACCTGGGGGGTTATGGTACAGAGTTCACTGAAGGTGGATTCCCATGTAGGCAGGGTGGTTAAGAAGGCATATGGTATGTGGCCTTCATAAATCATAGTATAGTGTTTAGGAGCTGGGAGGTGATGCTGCAGCTGTTTAAGGCATTGGTGAGGCCAGGATTGGAGTACTTTGCTTAGTTCTGGTCTCCAAATTATAGAAAGGATACAGATAAGGTGGAGAGGGTGCAGAGAAAGTTTACAAGGATGTTGCCTGGCTTACAGCATCTAGATTATAAGGAGAGATTAAGGAGACTGGAATTGGAATGTAGACGACTGAGAGGGGACTTGATAGAGGTATTTAAAATTATGGAAGGAATAGATAGACTAGACATAGACTCTTTCCCCTGAGGGCAGGGGAGGTTGGAACAAGAGGCCATGAGTTGAGGGTAAGGGGGCAACATTTTAGGAGAAATATTAGAGGTGGCTTTTTCACTCAGCGAGTGGTGGCAGAATGGAATGAATTTCCGAATGAGATAGTTGCGTCAGGGTCCCTTCTGTCATTTAAGATATTGGCGGTGAGCGGGAGGTTTGAGCTAGTGGAGTTGTTCTAGTGAACTGGTGCAGACTCGAAAGGCCGACATGGGCTGTTTCCACTCTGTAAATAATTATATACCAATCTGGTCTTGAATTTTAGCAGTCACTTACTGTCCACAGATTCTTCAAGGCTCCAATGGTCATTTATTTCTTCAATGCTATAATTTACCAGTTCCAGGGTTAAAATGGAACCTTACAAAATTCAAATGATGGTGCCTCTTGCTGGACATAGAAAATGGGATAAATTAATGCATGTTTTACAAATCACTTGAATGTTGTAAAGTAAGGAAAATCCCATAGTAATTCCAACTTCAAAGTGGTTTGAATCATAGCCATAGGATTGCTCCAAAATTGAGTTAAGTGGGTTAAATTGAATTAAATTGATAAGGTGAAGTGGTTTTGAATTGGTTTCACCTGCCATGGCATGTTTTCAAATAACTTATTGTTGCTGGTTTTAAATTTTATTAGATGTTTTATTGTGTTTATTTTAGAACATATTTTAATTACAAAGAACATATGTTATTTGGCAGATAGCTGCAATAATCCCAGCTGGAATTGTCAGTTAAAATATGTCATCACCTTCAAAATATGTGTGTGATGAATATTGGACTCGTGCCAGTTCTGCCTATTACCAGCTCAGAGATCATATATTACAGGAAGAGGCATTTTGGCCCAGTGTGTCCCTGTCAGATTTTTAGATATACAGCATGGTAATAGACTCTTTTGACCCATGGGCCCGTGTCACCCAATTGACGTTCAACCCTGGTACGTTTTCAAACAGTGGAAGGAAACAAGAACACCCAGAGGAAACCCACACAGACCTGAGGAGAACAAACAAACTCCTTATAGACAATGCCAGATTAGAATCCAAGTTGCTTTTAAATTTTGAATCTAAACATACAACATGGTAACAGGCTATTTCAGCCCACTAGTCTGTGCCGCTCAATTTACACTCAAACAACCTATAACCCTCGGTACATTTCGTACGGTGGGAGGAAACCGGCGACCCCAGAGAAAACCCACGCAGACACAGGGAGAACATACAAACTCCTTACAGACAGCATGGGATTAGAACCCTGGTTCCGATGGTTGGTGCTGTAAAGGCATTGCGTTAACGGCTACACCAACCATGCCATCCTTACACCAATGGTGCTACCCATCTGGTCTTTTCAGATACCTACCCTCTGCCCACAGGAAACATTTCAAATTTCATGTATGAACTTTGTAAAACTCAAATGCTTCTTTCACTTAGTACCTTTACAAGTCACCATTTCACAACAAGAAATCCTGAGTCATTCAGTAACAAATATTGTGGGTTTACAATCACTTCTAATCAAAAGAACCTTCAGGTTAATAAGAAATACATTCACCTGGACAAAGAAAGCCTAGAATTTTACACATCGACATTCAGTCTGCATATTGGAAGAGTAAATATCAGCTAATTGTTTGCTCCAAGATTTGTAATATGACCTGAGACTTCCCTGGTTGGAAATTACCCCCATCATCCAAGAGACGATATTTTACAGACGTCTTTCGGCAATCCAAAGTGATATCAAGCCTGAAATTGTTCTGATTCAAGCCAGAGGGCAGTTTCATGCCATGTCACAAAATGTGACTTAATTACAGAAGCCTGCAAACATTGAATGCCATTGCCAACAATTGGATTAAGTTCTCCCAACAGTATCAACACTCTAGCATCAGTTGCTTTCAGATTTCTTGGATAACTCTCTCCTCAAAAGAAGTAAGTCAAAGTCAGGTTAAGAAAACAAAGTTAATATTAACATTTGAAATAAACCAGAGGTTTTGGAGTCAGGGGAGGAGAGGGTGAACAAATTTAAATTCTGGGAGTTACTATCTCGGACAACTTTTCCTAGACCCAACACACTAATGTCATCAGGAAGAAAGCACATTAATGCCACAACTTTAGAGTTGGTGGAAGTTGGGTATTGTAATGATAGAATTCTAGTGATAATCTTGACCACTAGAGAGAGTCAGAGATGAGTTGTTGCAGCTAAGAGTTGATTTAAAATGGATGCCTCCAAGAGGCACTAGATAATAAAACATAGTTGTTATAAAAGTTCATTCATTTATTACAATAAAAAGAAATATCACATGGTACCAGGAATGTGCATGACAGGAGTGGAAGAAACACCAGGTGTGTGCAGAGTGAGAATCAGATGATAGCAACAGAAAATAGAGAATTCAAAAATTTCCTGACACTGTAAATTGGACTGGAAATGATGACCACAGGTGGAGATTGTTCAAAAAATGATTATGCTATACCTGCAAGCCATTGGACTCAACAGCAAACCTGATGTACAGAAGATTGCGCTGCTTCTTACTGTGGTGGGACCTCAAGCACCAGAGGTTGTCAACACATTTGTTTTTGTCAAGACAGCTGACCAGAGCAAGATCAGCAAGATTATCAAGATGTTTGACGAACACTGTTCACCAAAGAAAAATGAAACATTATGCTCGCACATGCATTTACAGAGAGAGAGCTTTGATACTTTTTTTTTAATGGATGAAATTAAAAGCAAGAACATGCAATTTTGAACTGCTGCATGATTCAATGATCCATGATCAAATTGTGAGTGGGACTATTGATAAGAAAGTGAGAGAGAGGTTGCTGTGAGAGACAGAGCTAACCTTAGCTGAAACTGTGAAGATATGCCACACCAGTGAATTAGCTCTGCAGCACATGAAAAGGTTTGGTGATAATGCAAAAGCAAGTGAAAATGAAGGCATAGTCGTAGCCATAATGTCTGGACACACACACATAAACAGAGAACGAGACATAGAAAACTGCAAAAAGGTGGAGAGACATTCAATTGTAAACAATGTGGCACTCAACATGCACCAAAGCAATGCTCTGCCTATGGAAAAGTCTGTAATAAGTGCAAAGGGAAGAATCATTATGCAAAGCAATTTTTTTTCCAAAGAGAAACTAAAGAGAAGTGAGAATGTGCACAGTGTACATGCTATAGAAGAAACTGCCCTCAGATAAGCACTCTTCATTGGTGGTGCAGAAAAACTATAAACCAACAGACACTGAGCAGGCAAGCATGAACAAAGTCGATCAGGATAAGTTCACTGTGTCATTGCATGCAAATGGAACAAATATTCTTTTCAAGCTGGACACAGAGGTAAATTTGATCTGTGAGCATGACATCAGGGTAATGAAGATAAACCCTTACATACATGCAAATCCTGTACAGCTCAAAGCATACAATGGACAGAGCATCAACACAAAAATACATGTAAACTCAAGGTGAAATTTAAAGATAACCACCTCAGTTTCACAGTAGTCCCAGATGGACATGAATAACTTCTTGGTGACAAAGCATGTGAAAATTTAAGCCTAGTCAAGTGGGTGTATCACATTAACAGCATAGAGGAAATACTGGATCAATTTCCAGACATCAAGAGGTTTGGAGTTCTACCATTCACCTATCAGATACAGTTAAAGAAGAATGCACAGCCAGTAGTGCATGCCCTGAGGTGGGTTCCAGCACCTCAAAAAGAAAAGCTCAAGCAGGGATTCAACCGAATTTCAGCACTAGGGGTCATAAAGAAAATGGAGGAGCCCATAGAATTTCCTGTCAAAAAGAGGAACAATGACCTCAGCTTGTGCATAGATGCAAAAGGCTTGAATGCCAATATAAAGTGGGAACATTGTCAGATTCCAACCGGGGATGAAATTACAAGTGAGATGGCGGGTGCAGTTTTTCACTAAATTGAAAGCACCCAAGGCTTCTGGCAAATAAAACTGTATGAACATAGCACAAAATATGATACATTTAATACATCTTTTGGCCAATACTCCTGACTGAGAATGCCTTTTGGAATTTCCTCACTTCTGGAAGTGTTCCACTGGGCAATGGACCACAACATAGAAGGCATTAATGGGGTACGCGTGCACGTGAATGACATGATCCTACGACAATCGACACAAGAATAACACAACAAAAGGCTCATCAAAGTGCAACAATGCATCCAGAAATAGGGATTAAAGTTAAATAGAGAAAAATGTCAGTTTGGTAGGAAGGAAATCACCTTTAAGGGAGATAAACTGTCAGAGGCAGGTATATAGCCAGACAAGAGCAAGATTAAAGCAATTTTAGATATGGCCAGACCCACTGATTTAAAAAAGGCATATTAAGAGTGCTGGGAATGATCAATTTCATTGGTAAATTCATACCAAACTTGTCTTCCAAAACTATGTAGCTAAGGAACTTGTTACAGGACAAATGTGAACAGACAAACACGAGGAAGAATGGGATGACTGAAGACCATTCTAACTTCAGAACCAATGATTTTGACATTCTTTGACGCATCCACAAATATGAAAATATCTACGGATCCTTCAAAAGATGGTAACCGTGCCATACTACTTCAGGCTGTAGGAGAAGATTAGAGGCCAGTCGCATACGGTTCAAGGATGATAACAATACCTAAATGTAGAAATACACAGATTGAGAAAGACCATGTAGGTCTAGCTAAGGGCTCGAGAAATTCCACAGTTTTGTGTATGGTCCACCAACATTCATGACAGAGACAGACAACAAGCCATTAATAGCTATAATCAAGAAAAATCTCAGTGAAATGTCGCCAAGAATCCAAAGACTGATGATGAAGCTACAATGTTATGACTTTGAATTGGTGTACACAACCAGGGAAACTTATTGTGTTGGCTGATATGTTATCTAGGACAACGACGCAGAATGAAGCAGGCAATTGAAGTTCTACAGAGACAAATATGAATCTCCACATGAATCTGATCACTGAATTTCTTCCCATATTTGACATGAAATCCAAGCAGATCACAGCTGGAACAATAAAGGACACAGTTCTATAGAAGGTCATCCATAATCTGAATGAAGGATGGCCTAAAGGTGAATGTCACACATACTACAACATCAGAGCTGAGCTGAGTATTGTCAATGGGCTTCTACTCAAACAGAGAATAATTGTCATTCCTTAATCACTGTGACAAGAGATGTGGAAAAGGGTGCATGAGGGGCACCTTAGAATGGAAAAATGCAAGAGGAGGGCCAGAACTGCTGTTTATTGGCCAGGGATAAATGCTGACATTGACAGGATGGTTTCCAGCTGTGAGACCTGTTTGAAACATCACAAAGCAGATAAAGAAACCCATAATCATAACAGTCTTACCAGTGGATCCATGGCAGAAAGTTTGGATTGATCTGTTCCACATGGATGGAAATAATTACTTGCTGGTTATTGGCTATCTATTGAAATATCCACAGATTACATTGCTTCCTAACATGGCTGCTGCTTGTGTGATCAAATATATGAAATTGATCCTTTCAAGACATGGAATTCCTCACATTGACTACAGTGACAATGGACCATGATGCAGCTGTAGAAAACTCCAGAACTTTGCAGAAGAATATGTTTTTTGACATGTGACTTCTGCATCCACAATCAAATGGTAAGAGAAAGTTCACATAGTTAAACAGTTGCTTGATAAAGCACTAGACAGTGGCTCAGATCTGTATCTAGTTCTATTGAGTTATAGAGCTTCACCACTTGAACATGGCATGTCATCCACTGAGCTTCTGATGGGATGTAGACTACACACCACACTTCCCTACTCTGGAGACCCAAACAAGAACAGAGATGCTGAAGATGTTGAACAGAAACAAAAGTATCTGCAATGGAGACAAAAAGCAAACTATGACAAGTCAGCAAGCAGCTTAGGCCACTGGCACAAAATGACACAGTGAGACTCAGAGATTCCAACACTTGGGACAAAAAGGCCACTGTTCTGGAGGAAGTAAATCCAAGATCCTACACTGACAAAACAGAGAATGGTCAAATACTGAGGAGGAATCGAAAGAGCCTGCTGAAAATGCAAGAGACCCTGCAGGATCAGACAAATGTAGAGGATCCAGCCTGTGCAGCAACAGTGGAACCACCACTAATGCTAGGCAGTAGTGGACCAGCAGAGCCGAAACAAGCACCTGTGTTAAGAAGATCTATTCACATTATCAAAGCACCTGGCAGATGGAATCTTTAAAAAGAAAAAAAAAACTGCACACTTAAAAATGTTTGTGCTGAACTTTAAATTGAAATGAATACTGTATTAGTGTGTCATGTTATTAGATTAAACATATCAATGAAAGGGTATGTAATGATAGAGTGCTAATTATAATCCCGACCACTAAAGAGAATCAGAGACGAGTTGTTGTAACTAGGTGTAGATTCAAAATGGATGCCTTCATGAAGTCATGAGTACTAGCTAATAAAGCATAGTTGTTATAAAAGAACATATGTTTCTTTATTACAATAAAAGAAACATCACGGGTATGACATCAGAAACCTTGGCAAAATTCTACAGATGTGTAGTGGACAGGAGGCATCATTGCTGGTAATGGGAGCACTGATAACTCTGAGCAAAAAGCCTTTTGCCTGTGGCCATTGCCTATTTACATAACCGGACAAACTCTCCCCACCATCAAGAAAATCTACATGGAACTCTGTTGTTGGAGAGCAGCAGCAATCATCAAGCAACAACACCACCCAGGGTAAGCTCTGTTCTCGCTGCTGCCATCAGGAAAGAGGTATAGGTGGGCCAAGACTCTCACCACCAGGTTCAGGAACAGCTGCTACTCCTCCACCATCAGACTCCTCAACAACAAACTCAATCAGAGACTCATTTAAGGGCTCTTACTTTGCACATTATTAATTACTGAATAGTTTTTCTTTTGGTATTGCACAGTCAGTTTGTTTATGTTTCCTTTGTTTGTTTACATTTCTTTTTTTGTTGTCCACTTATCTTGTTTGTATAGTTTCTTTTGCACTACCATCAGTAGAAATTCTTCATGGGCTGCAGGAAAAAAGAATCTCAGGGTTGTATAAGTCAGTGTTCACTTAATTAGTGACCTCTGGTGGATACACAACATCTCCTCACTTGTCAAGAAGGCACAACAATGCTGCACTTCCTGAGAAGACTGAAGTGGGCAAGACTACCAGCCACCATCATGTATTCTGCAAGAGCACTATCAAGCGTGACCTGGCTGGCTGCATCACAGCATTATATGGTTCCTGCAAAGAAATGGATCAGAGGACAATCAACAGGACTATAAGAGTGGCAAATAGGATCACTGGAGTCTTCCTCCCCCAATCCCTCATTGATGTGATCTACCAGGATTGCTTTTTTGAAGAGGGCATGCAAAGTAATTTAGGACCCCCTCCACCCTGCACACAGCATATTTAAGCTGCTCCTTTCGGGAAGGAGATACAGGACGATCAGAGCCAGCACCACAGGCTGAGAAACCTCTTCGCCCATGGGCAGTGAGAATGTTGAACGACTAAAGGAACTGCTCACATTAACCATCAAAGACAATCATATTAACTAAACAATATTTATTTATTTGTATATATGAATACTAGTTCTCATTATGTATTGTCTGTGTGTGCGTGTGTTATGTTTGATTGTGTGACTGTCTGTTTTGCACTGAGGATTGGAGAACACCGATCCGTCAGGTTGTAGTTGTGCAATCAGATGGCAATAAACTTGACTTGAACTTTGAAACAAGATACTGAGTTGAGAGGGGGGAGGTGGGTGAGCAAAACAACACACTTCACTACAGAAAGAGAGTGCAAGACACCAAGTAATTCATGGTAGATATTATCATGGATCTGGGTGTTGATATAGGCCATGTTTTTAACAATGAGGTGCAGAGAGGTAGTGGAAGTAGTAGTTCCGTGAAGGATATCCAGCATTTACAATTGGATAGGACTACTTTTACAAATTGTCTGACAGTTTAAAATGTTCTTTTTAAATAGTCCCACCAGATAGATGAATGACCTTGTACAGTAAACTTAAAGGATTGAAGCAGTGCTGGTGAGAAAGCCAGAGACAATACCAACAAGAAAAATCCCATTGGTCCAATTACCATCAGCATCTTCTTTCACTGAAATAACTCTAATTGGTAGGAATATTGTCTTTGTAAGTAAACCTTTGTGTTGCTATGATAGTATGTTTGAAGTTGGTCTCTCTTTAATGATTAGCCTTTACCTGTGTGTTAAATAAAAGTTTGTAAGATCTCTCTTTCTAAGATCAAATTTTGTAAGATCTCTCTATCTTAAGATCTTATCTTTCACCCTCATGCATGCAGACTGCAACCTTTCACCAAAAGGTAGGGGAGTGCTACAGAGGACACAACAATATGGCCTTATTCGGTGAACAAGGATTGAAATAATGTGCCTCAGTTGAGAAATGGTGCAATGATCTTCATACAGTGTTTCAGCAAAATACTGGTAAACTGGTGATTCATATGTTTAGAACTGAGCAAATGCATGAATGAATCCCATCAGGTGTCAGTGATTACAGAAGTACCAACACGTCATATTCCACTTCAGAAGAAATCTATTTTGGGTAAGGTTCATTGATGCAATTTTTGTAATTTTACATGATGCAATAGATCTAATCTAAGCTATGCATTTTTGAGAGATATTTCAACTCATATGTAGAATCTGTCTTTTATTTATTTATATTTTTAATGTTCTTTTATTGTATACTTTCATCTTTCACCTCTGGTAGCTCCTTTCCCTTCAGTTCCATTTGCATTCAGTTCCATTCTGCATTTAGATTTTTTTCCCCTCTTGAGGTGGAAGAGAGAGGGTGATATTAGGAAATGGGCGTTATGCTACATCTGAACAATGCATTGGTGAGATCATACTTGCAGTTCTGGTCGCACAGCTGGAGGAAGGATGTCGTTAAGCTAGAAAGGATTCAGAAAAGATTAATGAGCATATTACCAGCAGTGACAGGTTTGGCTCATAAGAATAGGCTGGGACCTTTTTCCCTGGAGCTTGGAGGCTGAGGGATAATCTTATACAGGCATATACAATCACAACAGGCATAAATAAGGTGAATGTCACAAAATTTTTCCTAGGGTAGGGATGTTTTATTAATATACCTGAGAGAGGAATCAATCCAATACCTGGATTAATCTGATTTTAAATGATTAATAATGATAAACAAACATGCAGATCCATTTACTGGGTGTATTGAATTTTCTTTTTGGTTTGACTGAACTGTAATCTAAGATGTTCTTGTTAATGTTATTTAATATCATCTGTATTTTGTTACAATATTTCCAGATATATAAATGAGTTTTCTGAAACTATCACTAATTCCTTTTCTCTTACTCCATTGAATAAAAGCACAAGCACTGTTTGTAAGCTGCAAGTGTATTGAACACAATACATAGTTTTTTTAAAATATTTTATTTAAACTTTTAAAACCATGATACTTTCAATCAATAATGATTTATATATAATAAGACAATACATGTGGTATATGTACTAATCCCTCCCGTCATCCTACCTCACTCCCAAATACCCCTAATAAAGGAGATTATCAATGAATATATAATACACATCTTATTACAGTTTTTTTTTGCTGGTTGTTTGAATTCCGGATAACAGGGGTTTTACTGTATAAGGATTAACACTGCATAAATAGAGATATTCCAATACAGATCTGAACATTTCTCCTGGTGGCAAGCTTGAAGAACACACACCAATGGCTCTATTTTTTAAGAAGTATGAGGAAATTTGGCATGTCGTCAAGCTCTACAGGAGTACTGTGGGAAGTCTACTGAATGGTCCATCACAGTTTGATCTGAATGCCCAGGAACACAGAAGGCTGCCGACTGTGGCAAACCTAGCCAAGTTGATCTCAGGCACTGGCTTCCCTTCCATTGAAAACACTTAGGCGAGGCACTGCTTCCAGAAGGCAGCCAGCATCACAAACCACTCTCATCACACTGGCTACAATCTCTTCTTGCTGCTCCAGGCAGAAGGTACTGAAGGCTGAAATCCAGTACCTCCAAGTTGAAGAACAGTTGCTTATTCTCTAGCTTGCAGGATCCTGAGCTCTTAACTATTCTCGCTGCTACTATCAGGAAAGAGGTATAGGTTCCACATGACTTCCACCCACCAGATTCAGCAGCTGCTACCCCTCCACCATTAGACTCCTCAATGACAAACTCAATCAGGGATTTATTTAAAGACTCTTACTTTTGCACTTCATTGATTTTTTTCCCTCTCTCTCTCTCTCTCTCTGTATTGCACAGTTTGTTTAAATTTCTTTATTTGTTTATATGTGTACATTGAGTCTGTTTTTTTTTGCACTGCCAATAAGTGATAATTCTGTCTCGCCCACAGGAAAAAAAAATCTCATGGTTGTATGTGCTATCACGTATGCACGTATGCATCTGAATCTGAAATAACACCATAAACTACTCCCAGGACCACTGAAAGATCTGCCTGTATAAATCAATGGTTTTCAAACTGCCCCCTAAACTCAATTCCACCTTAAGTAATCCCTATGCCATAAATTCTCTGTGATTAGTAAGGGATTGCTTAAGGTGGTATGTGAGTGGGAGGGATAAAGTTTGAGAATCACTGCTCTAGACCTAATTGTTACTGAAATATTTTGCTTGAGAAAAATGGTCATTGGCCCATTTCTGTTGGAGTTATGAAACCGTGCACCTAACGAATCAATTAGTGGTTTTCAAACTTTTTCTTTCCACCCACCACCTTAAGCAATCCCTTACTAATCACAGAGCACCTATAGCATTGGTGCTCTGGCTTAAGGAGGGATGTGAATTGTGGGGGGGGGGGGGGGGGGGAGGGGTTTGAAAATCACTGGTATAAATGAAATTGCTGTTCTGCATTACATCTAGAATCAGCTACCCTGAGAAATAAACACTTTATCATGCCCCCTGTGATTTCATAAATCTCAATTAAATCACTCCTCAGCATCCTTTATTTGAGGGAACAAAGATCCAACCTATCCAATCTCTGCTGATATGTCAACCCCTCCAGACCCAGCAACAACCTTATGAATCTCCTCTGTACCCTTCCAATTTAATGATGTCCTTCCTATTGTGAGCAAAAAGTGCCACACATAGCACTCTAAATTAATGATTGTAGAAAGGACATGCACTGTAAATGGTAGGGAACTGATGATTGTAGTTGAACAGAGGGATCTTGGAATACAGACACACAATTCCCTGAAAGTGGCATCACAGATAGTTAGGGATGAAACTAGAGCTTTTGGCATATTGGCCTTCATAAATCAAAGAATTGAGTATAGGAGTTGCAATGTTATGGTAAAGTTGTAAAAGACATTGGTGAGGCCAAATTTGAAGTATTGTGTTCAGTTTTGGTCAGCTAACTACAGGAAATATATCAATAAGATTGAATAAGTGCAGAGAAGATTTATGAGGGTTTTGCCCGAACTTTAGGAACTGAGTTTCAGGGAAAGGTTAGGACTTTTTCCCCTGGAGCATGGAAGAATGAGAGGAGATCTGATAGAGGTATCTAAAATTCTGAGGGGTATAGAGAGTAAATGAAGGCTTTTTCTACTGAAGATAGGTGGGTTAAAGGTGAAAGGGGGAAAGTTTAGGGGAAACATTGGGGGAAAGTTCTTCACACAGAGAGTAGTAGGAGTGTGGAACAAGGTGCCAGCTGAAGTGGTGAATGTGGACTCAATTTTAACATTTTGGAAGAATTTGGACAGGTGCATGGATGGGAGGGCTATGGACTGGGTGCAGGTCAGTTGGATTCAGCAGAAAAAGTGTTTGGTACAGACTAGAAGGGTCAAAGGGTCTGTTGTTGTGCTGTAATGTTCTATGGTCCTATGGTTTTATTTATTTATTTTTAAAATTTAGACATACAGCATGGTAACAGGCCCTTTCAGTCCACAAATCTGTGCTGCCCAATTACACCAAAATTAACTTACAACCTGGTACAGTTAGAATGATGGGAAGAAACTGGAGCCCTAAGAGGCAACTCACGTAGACACGAGGAGAACGTACAAACTCCTTACAGACAACAGGTGGTTCTCGTCGGTATATCTTATGTACAGTTTGGCTGCAGCAAGTATAAGTTTGGTGCTCAAGTACATTGTACTTATACTGTATACAGGACAATAAATTCACTTGCTCACATTAATATGGTAGGTTCCTAAATGAATTTCCTGCATTTTAATTTCAGAATGTTAATTTTCATTTGTAGGTATGGATTTATCTAGCTCATTTCATTGCTAGTTAAATGACCCAAATTCAAACAGGCAAGACCTTGTGCTGAGATTTTACACATGTAACTTCTAATACTGTTTGGAGATTTGAGATGAAGACATACAGAAATGAGTGAACTTGGAAAATGACCAGAGGGACCAGCAGATTAATATTTAATCCCTATCCAACACGAGTCAAATTGCAGATCTTCAGACCTATTCAATTGAGAACTCTTTCCTTTAAATTTGCTGATAGAGTCTGGTTGGATTTCAATTTCACACAAAAGCTTTATTAATATAAGAATGATGTTCCTATAAAGTTCAGGGCTGAGGAATTAGCCTTTGGCAATTGTTGCAATCTAATAGATATTGTAGAACTGGCTTTGACCTGTTCATTTCCAAGTGTGCATCTCTGTGAGTGCCAAGATCCCATAGGATGGAAGTTAGAATTCAAATGATTGGCCTGCTTGGGTTGTGTATTTTGCTGCTACTATTCTACAGTTGGATGTTCTCTCTTTGCTACAATTGATAATATGATGTTGTCACCAATATGGCATCTGTATGTTCAAATGAATTTGAAGTCAGCAAAGGTTGTTGATACAGTCCACTGAAGAAGTAATTGAATAAACTCAACAAACCAGTGTATAAGAGAACAAAGCTGTCAATGTTACCAAGAATTTTGAAAGTAAATTGAAATGGGGCTATCATGAAACATTGCTTTAGCTTCAATCATAAAAGTCTGTTTATCATTTGATCCTTATTCTGCTGATATCCAAAGACAAAAACACATAATAATTGATAAACGTGAAGTAGTGATGTCTAACTGCCATCAATCACATAATCAGACTGTGAGAAAACTGCCCTCAAATGCATAACTATCCCATTGATTTTACTGTTGCCCTTTTATTCAACAGAACTAGGGAGATGGGAACCAAATGCCAGCGAATGAGATGAACATAATTTAGCTGTCACAGACGAATTGGGCAGAAGGGCTATCTTTCCATGCAGTATGATGCTACAAACAAGCAGAACCGGAATTTTGTGAGGAGCCCAAACATTTTCTCTTACAGCAAGAGTAAAGTGCAGACAATGCAGAATCTCAAAATTACATTTGTTTGTTTAAACTAAAAGTATGCAGAGTAATTATTAAATATTAAGGATATATATTGATGGAAGCATTCTAGGAGCTGTAGGTGATGCCGGTAGAGGACCCATGATTCAGAGCCGAACAGGAGTGTGGGTATGACAACGGCTCTGTATACGCTTATCTTTGTGAGGTTTTTCAGTTGGTTGTTTTTCCAGACTTGTGTAGTCTTCCAAAGGCGCTATTTGCCTTAGCGAGCCTGTTGTCTATCTCGTTGTCGATCCTTGCATCTGATGAAATGGTGCAGCCAAGATAGGTAAACTGGTTGACCGTTTTGAGTTTTGTGTGCCCGATGGAGATGTGGGGTTGCTGGTAGTCATGGTGGGGAGCTGGCTGATGGAGGACCTCAGTCTTCTTCAGGCTGACTTCCAGGCCAAACATTTTGGCAGTTTCCACAAAACAGGACGTCAAGCACTGAAGAGCTGGCTCTGAATGGGCAACTAAAGCGGCTTCGTCTGTAAAGAGTAGTTCTCGGACAAGAATGCTCTTGTGTCTTGGTGTGAGCTTGCAGGCGCCATTGGGCACACAAAACTCAAAACAGTCAACCAGTTTACCTATCTCGGCTGCACCATTTCATCGGATGCAAGGATCGACAACGAGATAGACAACAGACTCGCCAAGGCAAATAGCGCCTTTGGAAGACTGCACAAAAGAGTCTGGAAAAACAACCAACTGAAAAACCTCACAAAGATTAGCGTATACAGAGCCGTTGTCATACCCACACTCCTGTTCGGCTTCGAATCATGGGTCCTCTACCGGCATCACCTACGGCTCCTAGAACGCTTCCACCAGCATTGTCTCCGCTCCATCCTCAACATTCATTGGAGCGACTTCATCCCTAACATCGAAGTACTCGAGATGGCAGAGGCCGACAGCATCAAATCCATGCTGCTGAAGATCCAGCTGCGCTGGGTAGGTCACGTCTCCAGAATGGAGGACCATCGCCTCCCCAAGATCATGTTATATGGCGAGCTCTCCACTGGCCATCGTGTCAGATGTGCACCAAAGAAGAGGTACAAGGACTGCCTAAAGAAATCTCTTGGTGCCTGCCCCATTGACCACCGCCAGTGGGCTGATATCGCCTCAAGCCGTGCATCTTGGCACCTCACAGTTCGGCGGACAGCAGCCTCCTTTGAAGAAGACCGCAGAGCCCACCTCACTGACAAAAGACAAAGGAGGAAATACCCAACACCCAACCCCAACCAACCAATTCTCCCCTGCAACCGCTGCAACCGTGTTTGCCTGTCCCGCATCGGACCTGTCAGCCACAAACGAGCCTGCAGCTGACGTGGACATTTACCCCTCCATAAATCTTCATCCGCGAAGCCAAGCCAAAGAAAAGAAGAAACGTCTTAGAATCTTTTCACATTGAGTGTCTAAGGACCATCTGCTGGATTGTTCGGTTCAATAATAGCAAATGTGACTTTGCATCTTGGGATGATGCACATGGGAAAAGAAAAAAGCTGGGTAGAAAGTTGTTCTGGTGCTTTCAACAGTCCCAGCATAAATAAGAGCTAGGATAAGACCCTTCCAGTAGTCAAGGTCACATTTTGCCATTTCTAGCAGCTAATATTCAAGGGTAAATTCTCCAGGTAGGATCAGAGCAGGAGCATCCATGTCACAACCTTGTGAATCCTTCTGCTGTACAACTCATCATGCAAGTCAGAACCATTTTGCTTGTATGTGAAAAGAGTCTACGATGTTGGTGGATGGACACTTATTGTTCGCCAACCTGCTCTTTAGCCATTTAGTTAATGTGAAAACCAGAGTAAGCAAAGAAAATAATGTCATTTGTTTGATTGAGAAGCTTCTGATGAACTTTATTGCAATAAGGAAAGCATGTGTGATTCCACCCACAGAATTTCTTAGTGGAGGCATATGGGAGCAGTGGGTGCTAAATGGTGTGTCCAACATCTGATTATAGGAGTCACCTTTGGAAATGCTGGGCTAGCTGCTAGTTCCTGTTGCCTCCATTTTTATTCCACCATCTTGAAAGGTTCTTTTGTGGTTCAGCAGCAACAAAATGGAGAGCTGAAAATAGAAAGAGCAACTCCTAATGAGCTGTGTAAAAGATTCTAACCTGCATTATTTTAGCCACAGATCTCCACCAGCCACTTTATGACCATCAAACAGTTGGGAATAACAGAAGCAACATATGCTGGGTTCATTGCCAGTTTATAGTAAAAGAAGAGGTTTAAAAAAAATGTCTATCCTACTTTTGAATGTTATGAGGCTAATGGTTCTTATAGACAAAGTTCCAGTTGCCCATCCTATAGTGTACACAGTGCCAATCAATTTCTAGGACGTACTGTGATATATTCAACAAAATGAAATATCATGGAAAATCTGTCAGGACTGAAACATAGCAAAAGTGACCTTCATACTGGCTTCTTTAAAGGGAGTGACTGCAATTTCTGTAGAAGACACAGGTGTAAACAAGAATCCAAATTTGTACATTGGAGAAAATTATTGATGACTTTTTTTAAAAAAGACAAATTCCATAGCAGATACAATATCTCTTCCAGTGACACCTGCTTAAAGTTAAAATTGTAAGACATCAATAGGCTAGAAACTTTTTGTGTAATGCCAAAAAAAAATGTTTTGAAAGCAGTAGAAGGATAACAGTTTTCACATCTTTCAGTGTCTTAGGACAAATGTGTCCATCTTCTGCTCAGCTTTTTGACAGAAATCTTAGTATTTGCTGTGATATTTTTCCATCATCAAGCTCTGTCACATTACATCAAATGGTCATCAACAAGATTTTCAACCACATTGATTGTCAATCACAGAAGGATTGTGGTTAACTCCAGGGACATCGTAATGGTACAGCAATTAACGCAGAGCTTTAAGGATCAAGGTTCAACCAAGTTTGACTTCAGTGCTTTGGGTTTATATATCTCCCCATGTGACTGCATGGAGTTTCACTGAATATTGTATCCCAGAGACTTGCTGGTAGATTAATTGACTACTATGAATTTCCCCCAATGAAAACAAGTGGTAAACAATTCAAGTGAATGTAGATGTGGGAGAGAATGAGTTGCAATGATGACGTAGAAATTAGAGAAGGGGGAATAGCGTTGACAGGATTGTTTGGAGCTGGCATGGCATCAATGGGTTAAATGGCCTCTTGTGCTTGTAACATAAATAAACCTGCTTTAGAACTTAAAAGCTATTCTATTCAAAAGATTAATCATGTCAAATGTGCTTTTACAGCCACACTGCTGTTCTGCACACTGGTCGTGATGAAGACAGACCCTTCTTTTGCTCTGATTGAAGGTGACAACAATTCCGTTTTCCAGATTTAACACTCCATTTCTTGCATGACATTGATGTGCAGCACTCCACCCTCTCCCAGAGATCATGTCACACACACGCAGTACTCAATCTCAGCCCAATGCTCATTATCATCCCCGTCTATCTGTGGAGCCATATCCTGTGGGCATTTATTCATCAGAGAACACATCTGTGCAGGTTGCTCATATCTTCATATTTGTGACCTTATAAAATGCTAAAGTACAGTTCTGCATTAGTCTCACTTTGGATTTAAGGTTAGCTCTTCCTCAACTCTTTAGCCGCAGGATTGTTCCACCCTGCATTTGTTGACATATGCCACACGTCACATTTTATTGCTTGCCTTGCATGAGGAAGGTTTTTGCTGCTCAACCAGAATTTGTTGATCAGCCCACACTAGCCTTGAACAACTATTACCTTTACAAACCCCCCCCCCCCAACCAAGTGAAGAAAATCAATGACTGTGCTCATGGACCTTTCTACCAGGAATCCTTTTGACCTCCTTGATCAGTGCCCCTTTCGGCACTGTGACCTCACAGACTCTCCAAAAAATCTGCTATAAATCTGAGAATTGGATCACTGACCAAGGAATCGTTAGATAACTGAAAGAAAGCCGATGGCGCAAGTGTGTGCCTTTAAAGGCAGCCTTAAGAGATCTCAGTTGCACCTTGAACTGCTGGAGCAACAGGAAATTCAACTGGAACTTTTCAGAAGCATCTTCTGTTTCTGAAACAGCATGGAATTGCACCACAGATCCAGGCAATATGGCTGTTGTTAAATTGTATTTTTGAACATCATAATCTTCTTTGATCTTTTTAAAGCACAGTTCAGGAGACATGCAACTACACTTCAACATAGATCAAAGTGTCTGTTGTCAACTGTAGCCCTCAAATGCAAAACCACTGGAATACAGAAGAGTTCTCCAGAAATATTTAAAAAAATTGTTTATTTTCATTACTAAGACTAAATATGCAAAGGGGGCTAAATTGGTTAAGCTATTAATTGTAAGCAGTCCAACTTCCTGTTCATTTCCATGGTTGCGGATTGCAGCCAGTTGTGACCTTATTGGTTACATGCGCACACCTCACTTGGGAGACAATGTTACCCACAGCTATCACCACTTAAAGCACTACTTCAAACCAAAACATTTCACTTAATGAGGGATTCATTGTGGCTTTCAGAGCTCATACATGGGAGAGAGCATGTGAACAGTTTTCAGTCACCGCAGTGAAAGAAGAATTAAGTAGAAGACATACCTCATATCTGGAGGAGGTCGGAATTCCCTCCATACACGAAGTAGTGGACGGCGAAGGCTAGTTTAGAAGGCAAAGATGACAAAGGCCTGGATAGCATATGGTAATAATATCAATAACCTCCTATAGGGAATTATATTTGAGCAACTGAATTTACAACATTGCTCAGCAGATCCAATAGAACAAGAATTTGTGCCAAGTCAGGGATCATGATCTTCCAGCACTTGTTTTCTTAATTGATCCAAGGCTGTGGAGTGATCTTCCTCATCACTGCACCCTGCATTTCTTTTTAAGTTGTTGCATGAAGATCATGTTTATTGCACTTCTTGATGTATAGAATGCTCATCAATTCAGGGAGTAGCTCTTTGACTATTGGGAGGAAAAGTTTGAGGGAAATCTTGGCAATCACATTCCATGTGATGTTTTGAACATCAAACAAACTAATGTCAGCATTGGGGTCCTGGTTACCCTGAGTCAGCCACATTGAATAAGTCTTGTTATTTGCATTCACAGCACCAGAATCCTGAAATGACTACTTTATCACCAGGTGCATAAAGAAAAGTCACTCAAATCTAAGCACAAGGCTTCCTTAAAGAAGTGCAATATGCTCACAAACTCCTGAGAAACTCTCCCTCCTGACTACTCAAAGGAGCATTTGGAAGGTGTTACAAACCAGATCAGCAGCACTGGAAATACACCAAGACAATGGTATTTTCAAAAACAATCATTTTTAATATTAATAACATAACACGTCATACTTAACTCTAAACTTAACCCCACTATGTGCAAATGTAGGTAAGTGTGTGTTAAAACCCAAACCATTAGAGTTTAAGCTCGATTCTGAAGAGATTATTTTAAAGTTCAGTCTCAGAAAGCTTTTGTGTTGAAACTCAAGTCTTTCTTGCTGTTCTAACTGAATTAGTGAGTAAATTTGAGGCATCAGACTTCTTTAAAACTCGCAAATTTCTTGTAGAGTTGTTTTTAGAGAATTGTTCCTTCATATGAATGACAAATTCCCTTCTTTTTCATGGAGGTTTTAAAATCTGTGTTCCTCATGATGAATCTGTCTTCTTTTCAAAGTGGCTAATTTCTTCCATGATGATTTCACAAACCCAGGCATGGGGTGAACAAAGTAGCCATTTAAAAATGGTTATGTTTCAAACGCAAGATTACTTTTGCTTTCTTAATCACAAGTGACTATTTCCATGGACACAATGAGGCTGCCTTCTTTATCTTAAAGAGACAGTCAGAAGTGATCTTTCTCCTTCAAAAGCCACTTGTTCTGTTTTATCCTTTGACTGGGAGTAACCTGCAAAAGTACCTTTTCTGGCAATTGTATCTTCAATCCGGTCTTCCCCACAAGATGGTTAATGTCTTCAGGTTTCAAATTAACCCTGGTTTAATAATATGTTCCCTGAAATGTCTCATCACATGACTTTGAACATCATTTCTGTCTTTCAAGTTCATAATATCTTCTTCAAAAGTACGAATCATGATCCAACAGACTCTAACCTGTCTACATAGGTCATTGAATCAAGAACTTGCTTTTTTGAACAGCTGTCATCTTTCAGCAATCTATTGTTCCAGCAATTCTAATTTTTATTGCTCTGTTTCCAGATGCTGTGACCCTGAAAATGGCTTGCCATCTATCATCTCAAATAATTATGTGTGTCCGTGTGTGACTCTGCATCCAACCCACAAGCACAAATTAACTTTACTAAGATATATAAAATAATTAAAGATTAATAACACAATTCCATCACAAGGGTATTGAGTAGCTCAAGGCACTATTTTGGAAGCACACAGAAGCCTTGTGTACATGCCAAATGGGGAGCACCACCCACATATCAACAACCTTCTCACTCATCTACAGTTGAGATAACCTTCATGAATCCAATGTTCTCAGTCTGCCAGTTTCAGTGAATTTGCATATCAGCCAGGAAGCCTTGACAACTGTTATTTATACAATTACCATTCAACCCACAGCACGTTTCTGAATTCGAGCTGATCTCTCTCATTTTAGCCATGTCCACTAAAAGCCATTGTTCTGACAGGCCTGTTGCAGCCACAGGTAAAACTGTGTGACTCTAATCAGACAGGCACAGAAAATTGGCATGAAGGGAATGCACTTGCATGGTTAGTTTAATGCTGGAGTGTCCGGAGGAAACCCACGCGGACACAGGGAGAACTCCTTTCAGACAGTGGAAGGTTCAAACCTGGGTCACCAGTGCTGTAATAGCATTGTGGCTACCGCTGCGCTAATCATAAAACTCAATTAGTTTCCTGCGTAACTAGGCATGCTTTGCTTTACATATTTGGTTTGAATTGTGGCCAAATGGACACCGTGATGATCAGTAGGTGAGAAAAGAAGTAATTCGTGTTTGTTGCTAAATGAGGAATTAGACTTGTGTTCACATTTGAATGGATCTTTTAAGGATAACTCAAACAGAAAAGTTGCTCTTTTCTTTCTCTTATCAACTCCTGCCATATTCTTCCACTCTTGACTTCCCAGTCCTATTTCAAAGATACTTCATGTGGCAAAAGGTAGAAGCATTGTATAATTTTTTAAAAAGTACAAATCCTTAAAGCTACAGTGCTTCTGCAGACCTGTCAAGACAGAAGGTTAGTTGTTTCAGCATGCCTATATTCTGCTCTGTCACACTGTTTCTGGCAACAAGACACTTTATATGTAAAACCATGGGTCATCAGCCAATTTACCAGCTGCCAAGTTAAAATGCAGGAGACTCAACAAACAGCCAGAAAGGAAAGTACTATGATCAGCTACTGGACTATAATATTGACCTCTATGATGTGCCTTGGGGTTAAGTTCAGAATAAAGATTGAGGAAGTGGATCCCTTTCAGCTGTAAACATTGTCATCTTGACACAGTACTAAGAATGTGAGACACATGCTGATATCAGTACTGTGCACCACCAGGACCTGCAATCCTTTCTCAGCAGCTTATGTAATATTTATGACCCTCATATTAACCCAAAGCCCTTTAGAGCAAATTAAGTCTTTGTAAATCCAATGTGTTATGATATGAAAACATAGCAAACAGATGGCAAACAATAAAGTTATAATAATTATTTTGCTGATGTTTACAGAGATAATAAATGGCCAAGATACTGTGGTCATCTTCTCTAGTTGTCTTTGAAATGGTACAACAGATTTCTATGTTCATATGAGGGGAATGTTTACATTTGGTTTAACATTATCTGAAATTTGTAGCAGCGCATCATGTACCCAGTACATGTCTTTTTGTGCTTTAGTCTCTGGAGAGAGTCTCGAGTCAAATTTATTCTGACTGTTACCAATCAATGCAAGACAGGTCCCTCAATTACCTCTCTAATATAATCCTAAGTAGCAAATTGTGAGATGTTGAAGCTCAGGACTGGAAGTATCCCAATGTATGAATTCCTTATTCCTCTGAGGTTGTAGTTTTGCCTGGAGCAAGTGGTAAGTATCTCAAGGAAATCCTTCCTGAAGCACAGACATCTCACCCATTGTTCATTCAAGCTCATAGAAACATTCCAGGAATATCTTACTAAGATTCTTTCCCCTCACCCTCCCTTGCTCAGCTCGCAACCGCTCTTCTCCTGCCGTGCTCCATCTGAGGAATACCAGCTGATATGTCAGTAATTGGAGCAACAGATTTATCTAATCATCTGGAAGTCAAAGAGTTTCTCCAACCAAAATACTATCTCCTGGAAGGGTGCACGAGGACATACTGTAGGCACTAGGTGGGCCATCAGACTCTTCAAATCTTCTCCATCATTTGATATGATTATGGCTGTCCTCCAATATGCTCTATTCCTAGATGTATCAAATAGTTATTCATCTCCATTTTAAATGTTTCTTATGATTCATGACTTCAGAAAGCACCAACATCTTGTGAAATTCTAGTTTCAAACAACACAAATCAGATACAAGTAACCTTCCACAAGTGGATTATTATTTTAAATAACATTGGTCATGCAGTGACAGATGATGAAGGTTCCTTCATTCTACTAAGAGTTTGTTTAGCAGTGCTAGTCTAAGAATGAGCATTATAGTAGTTAGGGTTTGTAAAGCAATGAAAGCTCTCTGAGATTACCAACTGTCCACTTTTATAGTGCAGCTGGTGTTCATTGTAATGCCTTCAACAATGTGGCAATTTCCATGATGTATCACAAAACTAACTTCATTAGTGCCGTACAGACCAGAAAATGTATATTATGACCTACCATGATCTCACATCTAATTATCTCGAATAACAAACATTTAATTTTCACTCCGTATATTCTGATTGCTCCATGGATGCTGCAGCTATCATTAATATTCTTGGGCCAATCCTATTGGTTAATTAGATGAATATTTAACTTTAACAATAACCTATTCAATTGGCATATTGATTCAAGACTGATCTTTGTAATTGTCAAGCTGAATGATTTCTGTAATTTATTCAATGTAAATAATTAAATTTTTAATTAAAAAAATTTAGACCTACAACACGCTAACAGGCCATTTCAGCCCACAAGTCTGTACGGCCCAATTCACAACCCATTAACCTACACCCCCAGTACATTTGCCCCCAGAGAAAACTCATGCAGATACAGGGAGAAGGTGCAAACTCCTTACAGGACAGTGCGGGATTCAAACCCCAGTCTGGTCCCAATTGTTGTAAAGGTGTTGTGCCAACCACTACACAAACCATGTCGCCCTAATTTGCAATTTACACAGATTATATAATTTGAGCAAAGATAGACATGAACATGTTTCCCTACTGTTTAAAAGTACAAAAGCATCATAAAACTGGGCAGTACAGTTAGCGTAGTGGTTGGTGCAATGTTGTTACGGTGCAAGCGACTGGGACCAGGGTTTGAATCCCAAGCTGACTTTAAGGAGTTTGTACGTTCTCCCCGTGTCTGCGTGGGTTTCTTCCAGAGGTTCCGGTTTCATCCAACTGATCAAAAAAATATACCGGGGTTGTAGGTCAGTTGGGTGTAATTGGGCAGTGTGGGCAGTAAAAGTCTGCTATCTTTCTGTATGTCTTAATTTATAATTAATTCTCTGAGGAATTTATTGAGAAACAATTGCCACTTTGAACAATATACTTTTTTAAAAAAATGCAATTTCAAAAGTTTAATTGCTTACAGTTAACTGAAGGATTATAATCTTATTTTAATCTAAAGTGCATTGTAAAATATTTCAGCTCATTACAGGGCACAATCTGACTTGCTATCAAATGTTTCCATGTGAATGTAATGGAGAAAAGGCCTTAAGGATGGAAAAGTAGATGGCATTTTCATTAATAAGTCTTCAAGACTGGAGTCAGCAGATAGAATGTTTAACAATCCCTTCAACAAGGGTTGATTTCACCTTATAGGAACATATCCTGGCATCCAATGAGAGAACACTTCATTATAAT
Organism: Narcine bancroftii; assembly: GCF_036971445.1. NCBI lineage: Eukaryota > Metazoa > Chordata > Chondrichthyes > Torpediniformes > Narcinidae > Narcine > Narcine bancroftii. The sequence continues at coordinate 25,144,404 of NC_091476.1, forward strand.
ATTACATGAATGAAGAAGAATCATTTAAATTTACCAATCTCCTTTTAGTTTTGTATATTAGCCTGTTTTTAAAGTCCTTGCAATATGACACTGCATTTTTTTTTGGTGAAGGTCAGTGCTGAAGATGAATCTTCCTGCTGTTGTTTGATTGAGGATCAAAAGGGTAGTGGTTATGTTGGTAGGCTTCTAATCCAGAGGCCAGAGTTGGAAAAATGATTCTAGGGCTTGGGAATTTTATAGAGGCTGGGTTGAAAGAGTAAGGGCTTCTAACACAAAGACATAATGACATCAATGTGCTGACAGCAAATTTTAAGCACAAGAAACTTGGACAATACAGCCCTTCCAATGAAGCTCAGAATTCCCTACATGTTTGACAAATAGGTTTTCTTTATGTATTGTGATTCATTAGAAATAAGACCAAGTACAAAAAAAATGAATGTAGCCCTCTTCTTCAAAAAAAGGTAAGAAGGAGAATCCTAGGAATAATCCAGTCTTACATCAATGGTGGGTCAAGATTTAAAAGCATTTAGAAAAGCATATTCTGATTAGGTATAGTCAGCATGGCTTTGTGAGGGTTAGTTTATGCCTCATGAACCTAATTAAACTTTTTGAGGAAGTGACAAAAGAAACCAATGAAGGTAGGGCAGCAGATGTGGCATATATGGATTTTAGTAAGACATTTGACATGTCCCAATGTCCCCCTAGACTCATTCAAAAAGTCATGATATCCATGGAACCTTAACTATATGGATTCAGAATTGGCTTGCCTGTAGAAAGCAGAGGGTAGAGGTAGATGCAATGTATCTGCATGGAGATCAGAGACTAGTGGAGTTTGACAGGGATTTTTACAAAGTGGAAGGATGGGTCAGTATGTTTGCAGATTACATGAAGTTGGAGGTGTTGTGAATAGTGTAGAAGGTTTTCAAAAGTTGTAGATAGGATCCAGCATTGGATAGAAGAACAGACAGGCCTTGGGGTCCAAATCTATAGATCTCTCAAAAATGCCGCACAGTTTGATAGGGTAGTTAAGTCTTATGGTACACTGGGCTTTATTAGTTAGGGGATTGAGTTCAACAGCCATGAGATAATATTGCAGTTCTATAAAACTCTGAATATAATATTCCACGTGGTCTAACCATCTAGTCACTTCATTACAGGAAGGATGTGGAAGCTTCAGAAAGGGTGCAGAGGAGATTTACCAGGACATTGTAGGACTAAGTTTTAAAAAAAGTACAACTCAGCTCAAAACATGTTATTATAAAACTGTTATCGTGAAGCCGATACCATGATTCGCAGGGAATGATTAATTAATAGGGGTCTTCCAAGAACAAAAGTCCAAATAAACTGCTAGATAAGAACAGAATGCTCTCTAATCACCAACCTTTGTATGTTCCCATAATCAAGTTAAACACATCTTTTGTAAAGTTGTCTGTCTCAGTAATTTCATGATCATGTCAAATATGAGAAAAGACTGTTCATCTTTGCCTATAAAAGACGGACTCCTGTAACATTAGGTCAGGCGAGACTCGTGCAGACACCAGACCTCTGTGGGATGCTCCCTCAATAAAGCAGAAGCTTGATTCTTACCACGAGTTAGTTAATTAACTAAGTTGAGAAGCATTTTCTTGACATTTATGAGGGAAGGTTAACAGAGCTTGGGAGTGAAGAAGGATGAGAGATGACTTAATAGAGTTCTACAAGATTATGAGAATCATAGTTAGGGTGGCAGTAAAGAATACCGGTTTAAGATGAGAGGAGGAAATTTTAGAGTAACTATTGGGGTAGTGTTTTTATTATATACACAGAGTAGTGGGTGCCTGGAATGAATTGCCATGGGTGGTGGTGTAGGCTGATATTTAGACAGACACATGGGTACAAGAAAAATAGTGGTTATGGGTGTGAGGTAGAGAAGGTTTAAGTTGCTGAGTAGGTTTATAGAGGCCGGCATAACATCAATGGGTTGAAGGCCTGTATGTGTTGTAACGTTCTAAGCTAAAAAGATTTAATTCTGGCTGAAATCCAACTGATGGCAAGAACTGCCCACTCATTAAGTAAAGTTTATCCAAATTCACTATATACTTGCATTTACCGTTTTGAAATTGGGGGACTTAAAACTTGACACTACATCACGATGAAATTTGTAAAGACAATGTTCCTGGCTTCAATTGCCAGAAGATTCTTTCCAATTGATAACTTATGACAGCTCAAATAATTTGCCACTGTTGCAGCACACAATAAGATAATTACAGGGAACAATGAACAAAGAACATTTGTCTTATTACTGAGCTCACTGTGTCTGGGATACTGGCCAGGAAATAGGACTATGATTATTGTAAGGAACAAGGAAAATTGCTCAGTGAAAGGTTCAAATATGCTCTATAAATGATACAAACTGCCTATTGTGACTTCTAGGATGGTGCTGAATGTAATTGCTTCTAGGAGTTTGGAAAGTTTGCAGGCTTTATTGCAACAGAATTTGAACAAATGTTTTGTTACATAAATCTAATTATCAAACTGTAATTTTCAGCGCTTCAAATCAGGTATGTGTCTTGGTTCACATTCAAAGTTCACAAGCTTCCAGTCTATACATGAATTCTAGCAGTATACACAAAGACTGCCTCAATCTCACAGAAGAAATCAGAATGTAAAAGTGAGAGCAGCAGTTTGCCATCAAAGAAACTGGTGTTTCTTTATTGAGGCTAAGGAATGAGGATATTGGGAAGGTATAGTGAGCTGTTAGAATTAGCCATCAAAGATCTAAATCATTGCTATTTGAATAAAACAGTCAAAGATAATCATTACTTTCTACCAAAGAGCTACAGCTGTAGACCATAGCAACCAGAAGCAAATAATCAAAGGGACAGACATCTGGACAGAGTAATAGTTTGATAAGCACATACTGTAGATGCTATTGTTTTGTTTCGTGATAAAGCAAATCAAAATCCCTGCCAAAGAGATAAAATGATGGAGTCATAGGAAGAAGCTCTTTTGGCTCATTGGATATCTGATCCTATTCTTTATCCAAATAAATTCCATTTTCTGGTTGGGCACTCCTGAAATGTCATCTGCCTCTTGCTTTTCATAGATGCCAAGTTCCTTCAGCACTTTCGTACATCATTCTCAAGCTGACTTCTTGTTTCCCTCTGGTTTGCACTAGTTTTGTTCACTTTTCCAGATACCACTCACCTGGGCTGCATGGCTAGCTAGTGTTCATCACAAACCTTCTTACAGTGCCAGGGACCAGTGTTCGAATCCGCCGCTTCCTGAAAGGAGTTTGTAGGTTCTCCCATCTTCGCTGATTTCCTCCAGGAGCTTCGGCTTCCTCACCCCTTTCAAAAATATATGCAAATTGTAGGTTGATTGGGTCACAGGCTCGAGGGATGGATGGTCCTGTTACAGTGCTGTGTCTAAATCTTCTGCATTGGTAAATATTCCTCAATTATACAGATTGAGGTGTTTACAATGCTTTTTGTTCCTTTAGGAATGCCTAGTTGAATCTTTTCTTGCAGCTCAATGTGCTCTTACATTAAGGAAATGAGAATTGTATGCAGTACTTCAGTTGCTGCCCCTTGGAGTATTGTATGGTTTATAGTATCATAGAACATTTATGATACAAATGGATACCATTCACCCATTGTATCATGGTTAAACAAGAGCTGCCAAGCCTAATCCCACCTTCCAACACATTTTCTGCAGGTAAATGTTACAAGGATCTGTATCAATCAGCCTTTCAGGCAGTGAATACTCGACGACTTCACCACTCAGCGCAAAAGAATCTTCCTTCATTACTTACCACTTCCTTCTACTTTTAAAATCATTGTTCTATGTATCTATAACTCTTGCAAAAGAGAATCACTCCCTTCCAAAATGTTCCATCTAGGTCTCCCTTACCTTTGAGCTACTCAATTTATGGCATCCTCTGCTTTAAAGAGAGCAATCTTTCCATGGAGCTAAAATTTTCCTAACCTGACAATAACCTTCAAAATTTCCTTTGCATCCCCTCCAAAGTAAACACAACTTTCCCATTTTGCGATGATAAGAATTATACATGGTGTTCAAGCTATGATGCAACTCACATTATATACAGCTCTCCCTCATCCTCCCTGCCTTCATTTCATGTACTCAGCTATTTAAGGAAATGTGTATTTTTTTTTAACCACCCCAATGACCCAGTTACTTTTAATGATCTATGGGCATCCAACAAGGTGCCTCCATATACATCAACATCCTCCCATTTATTGCACAAACACTGTTGTGCACAAGTGGAGTCACACTGCTATAGGGAAAATATTACAAGTCTGGAAAGAGTGCAGAATTTTTTTTTTAAACCAGGACTAGTAAGCTTGAATAATAATAAGGCAGAGAGGTGACCTTGTATCACTTTATAGAAACAGATTCTATAAAACATGGATTCTATAAAGGCATAGATATGGTCATCGTCTTTATCCCAGGGTAGTGGAATCTAAAATTTAATAGGCATAGATTCAAAATGAGAGAGGAAAGATTTAAAAAGAACCATCATAGAGAGGGCAAAGTGGGAGAGACAAATGCAATGGTAATGTTTAAAAGACATTGAGAAAGGTACGTGGATAGAAGCTTTCTAAGCAGTATGGGCTAATTGCAGGCCGACAGGAGCAGTTTGGGTAGACAACTTTTTTTGGTCAACATGGGCTAAAGGGCTTATTTTCGTGCTTTATGATTCTTGTTGTACCAGACAATATGCAACTTATCGCAGTCTAAAACAATGCATTGCCAATTGCATGGCTATTTTTTTTTCTATCACCCATTCAAGACTCAAGTCTAAATCATCAATGCAAACTAGAATGAGTCAGGGTGAGTACGAGGCCTATGCAACTCACTAATAATGGTTTTCCTGTCACAACACCACCTTTGGCCATTACTCTTGGTTCTTTTTTCCCCTTTATCAATTTACATTACATACATTTCATTCACAATTAATCATACATGGTTTTAAAATTTAAAAATGAAAATAGAAAAATAAAATAAAATTTAAATGAAGGTTTATTCATTATTTGTAATTATTAATGTTAAACTAAATGATCTATAATCCCTTCTGTTCTCCATTCATCCCTCCAGTTATCTGCCACCACACTGGTCAGAGCTTCCAAAATTTTGCCTTTCTCCTTTTAGCAATGGGCTAAAGGGCTTATTTTCGTGCTTTATACATTTCACCTATACTTGGGGATTTTTCACTTTCAAAAATGCTAATTCCTGAGTATTTTTTCCTTTACCAAATTCATTATTTCACACTCATCTTCCTCAACGTCAGTATCTTTGCCTTATTTGGTGAAGGCAGCCAGAGATGTCAAGCATTTTTCCACTTGTAGTATCCCTAACAGGACCTCGACTTTCCTTAGTTATCCTCTTGCTCTATATGCTATCTAGAAAGCAGAGTCATTGTTCCGCATATTCAACAAAGATGATATGGTTATGTAAAACTTCCCTTTATCTTTGATACACAAAGACATAAACTATGATATTTGCTATATCTGTTGAACACAAAGGACATCAGTAAATCAGCTCTAATGTTTTTTTAATTCAAAAATAGTGAAAATTTTTATGATTGTAACAGAAGGGTAACAATTAATTAATTTCAAATTAACATTGTCTATTATTTAAGAACAAAAGACTAAGAACTCAATGAATTTATTATTCTGAACCTTTCATGGATACTGGATCAACCAAATTATTGAGTGACACAGGTCTCAAATAAGTTCACATGACTCTCAAAAAAATATTGGAACTATTGGTGCTAATAACTGTTGCAGCCAATTCTTGGTAAATCAGATTCATCATTAAAATTTATCAATATTTAAAATCAGGTTTAAAGTGAAAGGGGACAGATGCAGGTGGGCCTGTGTGGAAGTGAAGAGACTTTTGGTTTATGCAGAGGATTATAATGTGGAATTCATAATTTTAAGTGCAATTGAAGCAGAATCACGAATGCTTTCAAAAGGAAACCGAATAATTCACTTTTATTTGTGTTGATCTTGTACCCCGATACTTCTCCATATTCCTTCAATTTCTTATGCAATTCTTTTATTGATAATTCTGGTTCTGTTAAGTAGACTATGATGTCATCTGCAAATAGACTGATTTTATATTCCTTCTCTTATTTTTATCCCTCTTATTTTATTTTCTGTTCTCATCACTTCTGCCAAGGGTTCTATAGCTAATGCGAACAGTGAGGGAGATAGTGGACATCCCTGCCTTGTTGACCTGTTTAATTTAAATTGTTTTGATATATATCCATTTACTGTCACTTTCACCAATGGTCCCTTATATAATGTTTTAATCCAATTAATATATTTCTCTGGTAGGTTGAACCTCTGTAGTACTTTGAATAAATAATTTCATCCTACTCTGTCAAAGGCTTTCTCTGCGTCTAAGGCAACTGCCACTGTTGGCGTCTTGTTTCCTTGTACTGCATGGATTAAGTTAATGAACTTACAGATATTGTCCATTGTTCATCTTTTCTTAATAAATCCAATTTTGATCTAGTTTTACTATTTTTGGTACACAGTCGGCCAATCTGTTTGCTAATAGTTTAGCTATTATCTTATAATCTGAGTTGAGTAGAGATATTGGTCTACACAATGCTGGTGTTAGTGGATCTTTCCCCGTCTTTGGTATTACTGTAATTATTGCTGTTTTGCACGAATCTGGCATGTTTTGTGTTTCTTCAATCTGGTTCATTACTTCCAGGAGAGGAGGAATTAACAAGTCTTTAAAGGTTTTATAGAATTCTATTGGGAGTCCGTCCTCTCCCGGCATTTTGTTGTTTGGTAGTTTTTTTTTAAATATATCCTGTATTTCCTCTATTTCAAATGATTTTATTAATTTGTTTTGCTCCTCTTTTTGCAATTTTGGTAGTTCAATTTTAGCTAGAAACTCATCTATTTTGTCTTCTTACCCTTCATTCTCAGTTTGATATAATTGCTTGTAGAATTCCTTGAAGTTTTCATTGATCTCCGTTGGGTTATATGTAATTTGTTTGTCCTTTTTTCTTGATGCCAATACCTTTCTTTTAGTTTGTTCTGTTTTAAGCTGCCTAGCTAGTATTTTGTCCATTTTTTCTCCTAGCTCATAATACTTCTGCTTTGTCTTCATTATGTTCTTCTCCACCTTGTACGTTTGTAGTGTTTAGTATTTTATTTTTTGTCCTCCAATTCTCTTCTTTTTGTTGTATCTTCTCTTGTTGCTAATTCTTTTTCTGTACTTGCCATTTCCCTTTCCAGCTGCTCTATTTCCCGATTGTAGTCTTTCTTCATCTTAGTTAAATAACTTATTATCTGCCCTCTGATGAAGGCTTTCATTGCATCCCATAGTATAAATTTTCACTGATTCTGTATTTATTTCAAAGTACATTTTAATTTGGCGCTCAATGAATTCTCTAAAATCCTGTCTGTTAAGTAGCATGGAGTTTAATCTCCATCTATATGTTCTCGGTGGGATGTCCTCCAGCTCTATTGCTAATAACAGTGATCCGATAACAATCTAGCTTTATATTCCATTTTTATAACTATCCTTTTGTTGTGGGCTGACAACAGGAACAGGTCTATCCTTATGTTTAATGTCTACCTGAATAAAATGAGTATTCCTTCTCCTTTGGGTGTTGTCTCCTCCATATATCCAAAAGTTCCATTTCCTGCATCGATTTAACCATAAATTTGGTTACTTTGTTCTTTCTGCTAATCTTTTTTCCAGTTTTATCCATCTTTGAGTCCAAATTAAGATTAAAGACCCCTCCTATCAGCATATTCCCCTGCATATCTGCAATCTTCAAAAGATATCTTGCACAAAGTTTAAGAAAGAATCACCATTTAAATAGCAAACACAAGCAATCCGATACCTAGGTATTCAACTAGATAATAATCTAGGCCATCTATACAAATTAAATTATCAGCCATTAATGAAGAAATTACAAGATGACTTAGAACATTGGAAATATTTACCACTAACACTGATAGGAAGGGTAAATGGCATTAAAATGAATATCTTCCGAAGGATACAATACCTATGTCAATCGTTACCAATTCACCTAACAGAGAAATTCTTCAAGAAGCTAAAGAAAATAATAAGGAAATTCTTATGGAAAGGGGGGAAAACGAGGATAGCGCTAGATAAATTAACAGAATGGTACAAACAAGGGGGCTTACAGCTACCAAACTTTAATTATTATAGAGCAGCACAATTAAGATACCTATCAGATTTTTATCAAACAAGGGAAAAACCAGATTGGACCAGATTAGAGCTAGATAAAATAGGGGAGAAGGTACCTGAACATATACTATGTAAGTGGGATGAAAAGCTGGTGCAACATAGGAATTCTCCAGTACTGCACCATCTACTCAACATTTGGAAGAAGATTCACTTAGAAAGGAATAAAACAAATTATCAACTACCAAAATTAAATATTTTTCGCAAAATCAACTAATCCCTTTCACAATAGATAACCTCTCCTTTAGAGAATGGGAAAGAATAGAAAATTGTTTTTCAGGAAATAAATCATCATCTTTTGAACAAATGAAGTACAAATATGGTATAACACACAGTACCATGTTTGCATACCACTAACTGAAAACCTAGTTGAAGGACAAATTGGGAAGCAGGTTGAGATTACCAGAAGGAAACAGTTTTGAATATGTGATTACAGACACAATGATAATTAAAAGATTTATAACAAACATGTACATCAAACTGCAAGAGAAAGAGAACGATGAAATAAGCTGTAAACCCAAACAAAAGTGGGAACAAGATCTAAACATAAAGATAAAGAATGTAACATGGGAAAAGCTATGCTCCAGAACTATGAGAAATACAATAAACATGAGGTTACACATGATACAATGTAATTGGTTACACAAGCTATACACCACGTTCCAAAAGTTAAATAAATGGGACCCAACAGTATCAGACAGATGTTTTTGTTACAAGAAGGAAACTGGAACAACAGTACATGCAATTTGGGCATGTGAGAAAGTGGAGAAGTTTTGGGAAGATCTAAATCAGGTATTAAAATCACAAAAAGCAACATACCAAAAAATCCAGAGATATTTCTTCTAAGTAATATAAGTAAAGAACTTGGCCTCGATTTGGATGGAGCACAAAAAAAGAGTTATTATGAAAGCCTGAGCTGCAGCAAAAAATGTATAATGTCAACCTGGAAATCAGAAGATAGTTTGAGAGTACAGCAATGGTACATAGAAATGAATAAATGTATTCCACTGGAAAAAATAACATAATTTAAGAAATAACATCACTGTATTCGAACAAATTTGGGAATCGTACATGGAACACAACAGTGAAGTCCTACCGCGGACCTCCACCTCCTAAAATGACAGAAGGAGAAGACGAAATGAACTGACCCAGTGTGTAAAAGTAGATGACACAATTTTCTTGTTTATTTTCATTGTGTGACGACATTGTTTAATGGATCGCATATGTTGAACGTTTAGTGGGTGGGGAGTTGAAAGGAGGGAGGGAAGGGAGGGGGAAAAAGGGGAGAAAATGACACTGTATTCAAGAGGGAAATGTTTATGTGTACTTTGGTCAATATGGTTCATAGGGTGAAAAATAAAAATAAAGGAAACCGAATAAGTGCAAGGCGAAAATTTTTTTTTGGAGATACAGGGCAAAATGTGAAGGGATGTGAATTGATTGATGTACAAAAAGCAAGCGTTGATTGACTGAATCTCTCCTTTTGCAACCCTAACGGTTCAATGGTTCATCCTTGAAATAATCTGTAAACTCAAGAGTTCAATAATTATTGCATGTGAACCTTTTTCTGAATAAATGTTTATCAGGTAATCATGGCAACCATATACATAACATTACATTATTTTTCATTCAACTAAAAGCCAAAAGGACAAATCAACCACATAATAATAACTTACAATGGGAGTGGCAAGAACATCAAAGTTTCAATTAATGTCAATAACAAAATGTAATATTTTCCTGAGGCAATCACTCAGACACTGCCAAATATTACTCAATGCATTAACCTGTAATTACTAGAGGCATCCTTTACGTGCACTCTATTGCAGGCTACACCCTTCTCGTAGATTTTATTTAACTGCCTCTGGCAATGAAGGTGAATATTTTCAGTATGTTAACATTTGGGACACTTGTCAGTTGAGAATTGATGCAATCTTACTTGCAGCTTTTTTAATTCTAGATTTAGTTATTGAGACTATATTAAATAACAAAAACTTTCCAAAAAATGAATCCAACACAAAATACAATGGGAAACTCAGGTTTCAGAATTAGGATATTTTTGTGACAAAAATTGAAATTAAAGTCACATTAAAAAATGAAATATGAAAAATGTCAGTTTCATACCAATATAAAAATTGTGACCACTTGTGATATGGTCCTCTCTGTTCAAAGCTCCTTTTAATAAGTAACCTATGCCAATTTCAGATTAGTAACAAGCGAGATTTTTTGGAATTTCAGAGACTAGTTAAGCACTGAAATGGCATTTGGATGAGTTGGGGTCAATTATTTTCAAATAATTAATAGGCAAATCTTACTTAGCAAAAATTGGTTTTATTGGCATAATTATTTCATTGTTGTTTGTGAATCTTGTGAAAATAATTGAGAGATTTCTTTTACTCCGCACATTGGTTGATTGAGAAGCAAATATATGCACACACATGAACCATTAATCCTAAAGAAACACTGATTCAGTGCATCAGTGCTGTCTAACTGGGCTGTGGGAATTCAGATGCTGTCTTAATCACCGACAAGAACCCAGCCAGCCACCTTTGCTATTTAAAACAATATTCAGCTATTTAAAGCTTGATTGTGGATTGAATGGGACAAAACTCACATTCTAGCACATAACTGATAAGTATTTTAAGTGAAATTTCTGCCATCGGACAATGGACAAGTTAGTAAAATGTCAATACAAGTCTAATCTAATATTGAAATGCTTTTCCTCTGTATGGAATGATAGAACGCACGGCTGCATGGCAGTGACCAACTTGAACAGATCGAACGCCTTGTCTCTGCCACCATCTTGTGCACATTATGGATGCCTCCAGTAATTACACCTATCCCCAGACTTGCAACCACAGCTACACATCCTTCCTCAGAAGGTGTCTTCATCACTGATTTGTCCTGTGTGCTTTCCCTTCCACAAATTATTTTGACCCCCCCATGAGCAGTTTCTTTCCTCATACCCTTTTATATCTTTCCTCTAAGTAAATGCCTTTTAAATGTGATGATTATATCTGACTCCACCACCTCAGTTTGCAGGGGAGGGTGTGGACATTCTAAATATCAACTGCTCTCCATGTAAAAAAAATATATATTCCTTCAAATCCTCTTTAAACCCCCTTCCTCTCACAAATATGTCCTCTCTTTTTGATACCCCTACCAAGGGAGGAGGATTTTGGCAGCTATCATATCTATGACTTTTATTTGTCCTATAATTAACAGGACATCCTTCAGCTTCCTTTAATCCAGAAAAAAAAAATACACATCATACCTAATTCCCTCCATTACTAAAGTACTCCAATTTAGACAAAATTCTGGTGAATCTCCTTTTCACTCTCCATTGCAATCATGTCCTACATCTTCAGAAACAATCAGACTTCACATTCCAGGTGAAGTCCAACCAGTATTTGGTAAAGTTGCAGAATAATACTCCAAATTTTCTGTTTGCAACTTGCCAAGGATTTTTATTCAATTTTTCAATTAACCTGCCTATCCACTGGAAAGTTGAAAAGCAACAATTAAAACACCATTGCCTGAAAAACCTTTCTCAATTTGGAAGTAAACACATCAACATTCTTCTTTGTCACTGCGTTAAAATGTCGGAACTCCCAATCTAACAGCCCTGTAGGAGCATCTTCACTGCAATCACTTCAGCCAAGCCAAGGAGGTGTTTGCCAACCACTTCCCAAAGATGGGGGAGGAATGATCATTATACGTTTTCCTGCCAAGATGTCCTCATTGTCAAGTGAGCAAAATAAAAAAGCAAAGGTACTAATTTCATTTTAGATTTCACTTTATGAAGGCAATGTTGCTGATTAACTCAATACCCATTTGTAAGAGTTATGAGCATTAAAAGGGTTATTTTATTCAGAGAGAACTGCAGAATCACAATACAAATGATTAAAGTGATTGGCACATCATAGTTCAGCAGTACTGAAATATCTTACCTTTCCCTACGATACTTAGGTCATGCAAAAGTTGGGGCACTGGTTAGATGGCACTTGGAGCATTGTGTGCAGTTCTGGTCACCACATTATCAGATTTTGCAATATTTATGATCTAACCCATTCTGGAAATTTACTTCAAGTAACTGTGTAAAATGAAGGAAGGAGGGGGGAAAAGGGAAGAAAATGACACTATGTATATTCAAGAGGGAAATGTTTGTTTATTTCGGTCAGTATGATTCAAAGTGTGAAAAATAAAAAAAAATTTAAAAAATTAATTTTTTAAAAACAAGGAACTGTGTAAAAGATAGCAAGTCTGAGACTGAATTTGAAGCCTTATTAATTTGAATTGGGGTTCATGGTCCAATTCCTGTAAATTAATTTGATCTATATATCATCAAATGGCAAGTGAAAACAACCTCACTTAAAGAATGACATTAAGTTTTGATTATTTCATGTCAAACTTTATGTAAAACTTACTGAAATTCTCTATTGACCCTTATGCTCATATTACCACTGGACCAAATCAAGTTGAATTAGACGTATGACCCATGCTCACCCACATTTACCTCGGCTGGAATCAGAAGCAAACAACTCCTTTTGGGAATCAGCTGGTGGGATTATCAAGGACTCTATTGTGAAGTTTTCTTCTAAGCATTTTCCTCAATTCTATTTTATGTTTGTAGGTTCTCAAATGGCTGCTGGGAGAGTCAGGAGGCAGATGTTAGTGCATTTGCTATTACTAAGGTGGCAGTAAGGAAATTGAAGTGGTTGAAGGTGGGTTAGGCACCTTGTCCAGATGGATTACACTCCAGGATTCTGAAAGCAGTATTGAAGAGATTGTGGAGGCATTAGTAGTGAGGTTTCAAGAATCAGAGTCAAAAATGGTTCAGGAGGATTAGAAAATTGCAAATGTCACCTCACTCAAAGAAGATAGAGAGGCAAAAGATTTGGGAAGAAATATTGACTCAGTTCTAAAGTTTAGCAATAAAGAGTTTAAGATACAAATCCACAATCTCATTGTACATGCTGAGAATAGAAGGATATAAAGTTTGACATGAAATAATTAAAACTAAATATCACTATTAAGGAAGAGTGAGGTTGTTTTCACTTGTCATATAATTTATAGATAAAATTGTGATACTGTGATCATAATCTGCAAGAAATGAGACATGTGACTACTGCCCATCACAAGGAAAGTCATCAAGTGATTGTTCTTCAACCTCATTCTTCTAATGGCCAAAGATCTGCTCCTCAAATGCAGTGTGGATTCTACCTTGAGGCATGCTGACATATTTTTCATGTCTGTCATACTTGGCCTTATTTGAGGTCACTGAAGTCTAATCAAGAGGAATTCCAGAACATCCTTTTCAATTTCAGATGCTCACCAAAAGTAGTCTGTTTTCCATTTGTTTCATTAAAATTATTGTCTTAGCTAATAGGTCTACTATACCACTAATCTGAGTGAAGACTGATGTCAAACAAAGCTGCTTCATTGTCCCAAAACCTCTCGATTTTTATTGAGTGGCCTCTGATAGGCCCAGCTTTTATCAACACAATTGATAAAAGGCTTCTCATCTGTCAAAATTAACTAGTAAAATAGATTTTAATTGCTAATTTAGATGCAAAATCTGGCAAAATTCCTGTAAAATATGAAAAAGCCAATAAACACATTTTAAAAGCAAATTTAAGAAAAACACGGTGAAAAGACTCACTGTTGCCCTTCTCGTCTCCAGGTTGTTCAGAAACCAGGACACCAATGTTAACTTAAGTCTGGGTGAGATAGGACTGTAGAGGAAGTCATTTTTAATTTCATCCATTGAGGCTGATCTTAGATCCAACAATTCATTGTAAATGTATATTTATAATGATTAAGGATGATGGGGAACAAGATTTGAATCTAACCTTTTCAGATGAGAACTAATACTCTTCTCTTAGCTTGATTAACGATTCTGCCTTTTGTGCAAGGCATTGCCTTTTGCAATTCAAGGTGGTACACAGAATACACGTCTAACCATCTTGTTTTTATGCAGATATTGATCCAGTGTGTGAGAAATGCAAAATTGTTGAAGCTTCACTGATCTACAGGTTTTGGGAATGCCCAAATTTAGAGTTTTTTGAATGACATTTTCCAAACTTTAACCATGATTTTGAAAATCAAAAGAGCCTTGTCCTTTAATTGCTCTGTTTGGTTTTTCACTCGAGCCAGATTTAGCTCTGTCTACAACTCTGGAATTTTTTTTTAGCTTTTACTATGCTGACGGCCAGACAAGCAATTTAATGAAATGGAAGGATGATTCTTCACCTACCCTTGCACAGTGGTAAACATGACGTAATGTCTTACTTAAGCTTGGAGAAAATTAGATACAATATTTTTTTAAAAATAGAAAATTGAAGAGTCTGGGAGTTTGCTATCTGATTGCAAACTTCCTTTTGTATAACTAATGGCAATCTTGATTAGAGAGATTAGTTTTTGTTTTATAGGTTTTTTTCCCCTTTTTATTTTTTACCCAAATAATTTGGTAAATTGGTTTAGTTATGCACATTAAGAATACTGTACGTTAATTGCTTTGTTTTTCACATAAATAGGCAACTGGCTAATGGTGTTGCATTATTCTTTGCTTTTCTTTACAAGTACTGAGATGACTGGTTATACATCTCATGGAATTTCATAGGCAAGTTTGAAATATTTTTATTGAGTTGAATATAAACAGAGTTGTAGAGGAAGTGTCTCCAGTCCACCCTGGGAAGTCCAGCACATCCCAACACCAGCAGGGACAGAGAGGAATGACAGAAGTGCTCGCACCAGCATCCTACACTCTAATGGTGGATCTGAATACAATACCTGCTGGGAGAGACTAAGCTCTGATAGTTCCCTTCAGAGGCCACAAGCAAGGCAGGAAAATCTATCTAAATCTGGACAGATTTAACCTACTTGAATTCAATTTGACTCCTTTCTTATTCATAGGAAAAGAATCAATGACCAATAATTAGCTTTTAGATTGATAAGTGGAATCTACAGATGCCTCTTTGCAACATATTATTGTAGATAGGTAATTTTAATCTTTAGCCACAGAGGAGCGGGAGTTAAATTATTAT
The DNA here is from genome assembly GCF_036971445.1 of Narcine bancroftii. Lineage (NCBI taxonomy): Eukaryota > Metazoa > Chordata > Chondrichthyes > Torpediniformes > Narcinidae > Narcine > Narcine bancroftii. Next base: position 25,159,688 of record NC_091476.1, read on the forward strand.
GCTAATCATTCAACTAATTTTGATTATTTAGCATTTCAAAATTCAATTTGTTGCTTATTTCTGAGTGTTGTATTTTGAATGGCTTGATTTTAACATTACTACAAAAGCAAGCCATAGCCTTCATATTGACCATGATGCCAAATTAAATCTGCTGCATCTGTTCCCTGCCTGGTTTTGGTGCCTGTCTAAATGCATCCTAAATATTCTGATAGTATCTGCTTCCACCATCTCCTCTGGTTGTGCTTTCTAGGCACCTACCATTCTGTGTTTTTAAAGAAGATTTACAAGACATGCTTTTCTCCTCTCAACTTAAAGCCAAGCCCTCTAGTATTTGACATTTCCAACCTGATGGAGGAGAAAAAAAAAAAAATCACCGGTACCTAATCTATTTCTACCTCATAAATTTTGCAGACTTCAATCAAGTTGCTCCAGATAAAATAATCCAAGACCAATACTAGCAATCGAGGAAACACTTGCGTGAACAACATCAAGATAATATTAAGTTCATGATTTTCTACATACTGAACATCTAGTGGCAGATTATAGCATTTAATGTCTGAACTGCAGTTATTATGAGGTGAAACATGAAAAATCTGCAGACAATCTGTGAATGTAGTAAAATAATTTAAATGCTGGAGGAACTCAGCAGCCACTCAGCATCCATAGAAGATATAACCAACGGTTCAGGCCAAAGTCCTTCATACTGTGAGCAAAAAGCAGACAGGCACCTGAAATAAAAGGCTAGGGAGGAGGGAAGAAAAGGCAAGGGGAGGAGTACAGGCCAAAAAATAAAAGGCCATAATTGGACATGGATAGGAGGAGCAGAAGAAAGATGAGAATTAATCAGGGAAGAGGGTTGGCTCTGTGACTATAGAACTGGAGGAAAGGAGAAAGTGGGAAGGGAGAAACAGAAGGGGCAGCTGATGGAAACCAGAAAAGTTGATGTTAATGCCATCTATTTGGATGGTGCCTAGACAGAATGAGGTTTTGTTCCTCCAATTTGCAGATAGTCTCAGTCCAGCAGTGCATGGGATCATGGACAGTCATGTCAGCATGGAAATGGGGCAGGGAGTTGAAGTGCATGTCAATCTCTGCTACTGGATAGAGAGAAGTTGCTCAAAGAAGCAATCTCCCAGTGTGTGTTCAGTGTCTCTGATGTAGAGGACACAATGGGAGGACTGGTTTCAGTAGATTATTCCTATTCAGGTCCCTGAATGGTGATGAATGAGGATGTATGGCTGTAAGTTTAGCATTTTCTGAATTTCTGCAGTCACAGGGGCAGGAGGGATTGTTGGGAAGAGAGGAATGGATGAGGGCATCATAGAGAATGAAATCCCTGCAAATGGAGAGGTGAGAAGAGGAGAAGCTGTGTCTGGTGGTGGGATCAAGTGGGAGTTGCTGAGTTTGTGGAAGATTTGTTTTATTGGCTATGTGGAGCAATCCATGCTCAAGCCTACACAGGCAAGTCTCCTGAATTCATTCTCTATTACATTGATGACTATATTGGTGCTTCCTCATGCACCCAAAGATGAGCTCATTGACTTAATCCACTTTGATGCCTTCACATTGACTTGTTTCATCTCTAGCAACTCTCTCCCTTTTCTTAATCTATCTCCACTTTGGGAGACAAACTCTCAACAGTCATCTCCTGCAAGCTCACCAACTCCCACAGCTACCTGGACTACACCTTTCCACACCATCCCCTATAAGGATTTCATTACATTCTTGTAATTCCTCCATCTCTGTCAGATCTGTTCCCAGATGAGGTCTTCCTTGCAACAGCATCCAAGGTGTCATTTCTTCAAAAAAAAAGTAGCTTCCTCTACTATCATCAACTCACCCCTCACTCTCATATCCTCTATTATGCACACATATCCACCACAACATACAACAAGGACAGGATTCTTCTTGTCCTCACCTACTCCCCTACCATCCTCTGTATCCAACATTTCATCCTCTGCCATTTCCGTCACCTATGTGATCCCACCACTAGACTCATCTTCCCTTCTCCTACATCCACCTTCCACAGGGACCATTCCCTCCATGATTCCCCTGTACACTCCTCCCTTTCCACCAATTGCCCCTTGGTACCTATCCCTGTGACTTGGAACCCCAAACAGCACTTAAGTGAAGCAATACTTTACCTGAATTTGCAGGGGTCATCTACTGCATCTGGTACTCCTGTTATGGACACCTCTACATCAGATAGACTGGATGCAGACTGGGTAATTGCTTGGTTCAGCACCTTCACTCTGCCAAATTGCAGAAATCCCAGTGGCAATCCTTTTCAATTCCTCACCTCAGCCCATATCAACATATTTGTCCATGGTCTTGTGCAGGTCCAGGCTGAGATCACCCACAAATTGGGAAACAACACCATATATTCTGTTGGTAATACAAGATGCAACCAGATAGCATTAACATTGACTTCTAATTTCTGTTCTCCTGTTCTCCCCTTCTATCCCTCTATCTGTGTCCTTTTCTCCAGCTCCATATTCACAGAGCCACCCCTCACTCCAGATCAATTCTCATCTTTCCTCTCCTACCTAATTATGGTCTTTTGCCTGTTGACCCATGTTCCTCCTGCAGCCTTTTTATTCAGACATCTGTCTGCAATTTGCCCATACCTTGAAGAAGGGCTCAGGCTCAAAATATTAGTTAAATATCTTAACCCTCCTGTAGTCACTGTGTGACCTGCTGAGTTCCTCCAGCAATTTTATGTTATGATTTTGATGTGACTGAAGATTTGAAAGGTACTGGAAATGTCAGAATTTGTTGATGATCTTTTGCTGACTGGAATTGAAGTCCCATCTCTGGGTATAGAACGTATCTGAGCTTAACCAGCTGTCATCACTATCATGGGAACTTCACATCATGAAACCATTGCTTTTGAACTTTTAAAGTACAGGTTGTATTTGCATTAAATGGAATATTGAATCTGTTACTAAAGACAAATTTGTTCAGCTTGTCCCATTAATATAATGTGAAATTTGTCCGTTTACCAGTTCTAGAAATTGCTGCTGTTGGACTGATAAATAATGACTTAATTTCAATTCTTATTTTAAGTCTCAAAGCTTTAAAATACACACATGTATCATAATTAATTATCACTAAGATCACCTGAGTAAGGTCCCTTAGCAGAACTGTCAATGTACTGCATCTGAAAACATGTTTACAAGAAAAGCAGCTTTGCTACATAAGGAATTAGGCCCCATTGAAATTAATTGGACAGTTTATGGATGATTATACAACTCCTGAGAACTGCTATTAGTTTCACACATAATGCTGAGGGAGAGGTTGACATCATTGTTCATTACTGAGCCTCATGTGAAGCCCAAGTACACCATCAGGTTTGAGAGATGGGGTAAAGCAAAGTGGATGCATCAGTAGTAATGGTATGCAAGTAGAGTAAAAAAAAAAGCTGACTTACTGCATAACTGGAGTATGAGGTAAGACCACATCAACACAGAAGCTGCTTCAAGTAATGCGGAACAGATATCATCATATGCCCTACAGCAAGTAGGATTCTCAGACAGAAAATATTCATTCTAACATATGCATCCCAGAAGCTCAGAATTAAAATAAATCTTTGGCTTGGCTTCGCGGACAAAGATTTATGGAGGGGTAAATGCCACGTCAGCTGCAGGCTCGTTTGTGGCTGACAAGTCCGATGCGGGACAGGCAGACACGGTTGCAAGGGAAAATTGGTTGGTTGGGGTTGGGTGTTGGGTTTTTCCTCCTTTGTCTTTTGTCAGTGAGGTGGGCTCTGCGGTCTTCTTCAAAGGAGGTTGCTGCCCGCCAAACTGTGAGGCACCAAGATGCACGGTTGGAGGCGATATCAGCCCACTGGCGGTGGTCAATGTGGCAGGCACCAAGAGATTTCTTTAGGCAGTCCTTGTACCTTTTCTTTGGTGCACCTCTGTCACGGTGGCCAGTGGAGAGCTCGCCATATAACACGATCTTGGGAAGGCGATGGTCCTCCATTCTGGAGATGTGACCCACCCAGCGCAGCTGGATCTTCAGCAGCGTGGACTCGATGCTGTCGACCTCTGCCATCTCGAGTACTTCGACGTTAGGGATGAAAGCGCTCCAATGGATGTTGAGGATGGAGCGGAGACAACGCTGGTGGAAGCATTCTAGGAGCCGTAGGTGATGCCGGTAGAGGACCCATGATTCGGAGCCGAACAGGAGTGTGGGTATGACAACGGCTCTGTATACGCTTATCTTTGTGAGGTTTTTCAGTTGGTTGTTTTTCCAGACTCTTTTGTGTAGTCTTCCAAAGGCGCTATTTGCCTTGGCGAGTCTGTTTTCTATCTCATTGTCGATCCTTGCATCTGATGATATGGTGCAGCCGAGATAGGTAAACTGGTTGACCGTTTTGAGTTTTGTGTGCCCGATGGAGATGTGGGGGGGCTGGTAGTCATGGTGGGGAGCTGGCTGATGGAGGACCTCAGTTTTCTTCAGGCTGACTTCCAGGCCAAACACTAATTTCTATAAAATTAATCAAAATAGTTTTCACTACTTGATCCAATCTGCTCGCCACTGCCTGGGCACCTTTTCCATTTCTTGTGAAGGATGTTAATGATGGTGCTATTTTTCTGCATGTCTAAACCTCAGCAAGAACATTGCATCTAGTTGAAGTGCATGTACTCTATATACTCCTGTAAAAGTTAACCCCTCCATTTTCAGCCCAAAAATGTGGTATTCAATATATCGCTTGTAAAAGTCAACCCACCCCCCCCCCTATTTTCTGACCACATTGGAGCTCCCAATGCCTCGACTGTGGATAGTTACCTCATCCCAGTCACCTGCCCATCAGAGCTCCCAATGCCTTGAATGCGGACTTACCACCTAGTCCTGGCCGTCTGCCCACCCATTGGAGCTCCTGACACCTCGAAAGACACAGGTACTTACTGTAGTCAAAAGTGATATCCATGTAATAGTTGGCCCCACAAATTTAATGCTGACTGGGACATTGTACAACAATGGGGCCAGGCCCATCCTTTGGAACACCTGAGACAGGCAAAACCTCAGTACATAGTGCCACTTGGCACCCTCATATTTTGGTTCTATGCACAGCCTGATGTAACCACACACAAAGGTGGTCATCAGGATGAGGGCTACACAGGATGCACCCTTGCTTCCATTGTCTGATAACTTGTACACAGTAACTCTTCAAACCCTTTACATCCTGGATCCCGTATGAACAGGAAGACTGCTCTAGTGAACTCCAGGTTTAGCAATACCAATAACACCTCATGACTGATGATCACCCAGGTCATGCCCTCTTCTTGCTGTTACTATCAGGAAGCAGGTACAGGAGCCTGAAGACCAACACTAAACAGTACAAAAACAGCTTCTTCCTCTCTGCCATCAGATTTCTGAATGGACAATAAACTACAGACAACTTCACTTTCTTACTTTCCACTAGTTTATTTAAAAGAATGCAATTTATAGCAATTTTCTCTCCATAATGCTGCTGCAAAATAACATTTCATTACAATAAATTCTTATTTCCTCCCTCCTCCCTCACACCAGTAATCTCCCCTTCCAGGAAGCCATTTCACTTGCTTTTCATTTCCAGCCTTCTGGAGATTAAATTGGAGGTGTTTGAAATGGTTGACAGAGATAAAGAGGATATTTGAAAAAAAGCCATTGGCATTCCAGCAAAGTGATGAATATAGCTTCTCTCAGCAACAGAGCACACTTGCCAGCATTGAACGCCAGGTGCCGTTCCTCCAGTGATGGGTTCTCCTTGCCCCGACCTCCCCACCCAGTTGCCTTGATCTTCACTTGTCAGGAGTCAGTTTCTCCTGAATGTCAAGACTCATGTCCATCCGGATCAACCAGTGTTTATGTGACTTATCAAGTGAAAATTTACTTTAATAAAAGCCACTAGATTTCAAATTTACTGTCAGAGTAAATGCACAACAGGTTCTTTGTCCTTAATGCGAGGCAGAATTACCACTTACTGTTAAATCAAAATTTGCACTCAATGTCCACATATAAACAAAGAAAAGTAAACTGCAATAAAGAGAAAAAAATTAATGAAGTGCAAATGTAAGAGTCCTTAAATAAGTTACTGATTCAGCTTGTTGTTGAGGAGTGAGAGTGGAAGGGTAGCAGATGTTCCTGAACCTGGTGATGCAAGTCTAGTGGCACCTGCACACCCCAAGTTATAACAGAAAATAAATTGGGTTAAAAAACCTCACTTTTAGTCATGGAGAGTTGGAGTACTGAAACAGACCCCTCAGTTCACTACATCAATGTCATCTATCAACTTCCATTTACACCGACACCCCCACACCCATCTCCCAATACAATCCCTTATCTACACAGACAGGCATAAAGTACAGTGGAAAACTACCTTACTAACCACAGACTGTCCACCCCATCAATGCTCTCATGATGTAATAAACCTCAATCAGGTCTTCCCTCAGCCTCTAACACTCCAGAGGAAGCAACCCATGTTTGTCAAATCTCTTCCCCTACCCCCATCTCGTACCATCTGCAACATCCTGGCAAACCTCATCTAAACCCTTCCCAAAGCTTCCAAATCTTTCCTAAAATGGGATGAGCAGAATTGCTTCTAGTATTCCAAGAATTTTTTTTTCCCCCAATGCCTTTCCCAATTAAGCCAAGGACACATATACCTTCTTTAGCACCCCATCTACTTGCAAGACCTCTTTCAATGGACTCCCTTCCAACATGGGTTCTAGAAAGGAACCATTTCCTATAAATTATTCCCTCCTGGTCTCCATCCATCAAACCTGAGACAATCTTTGGAACTGCCCTTGGCAAGGATACAGTTAATACTTACTAACCCATAACAATAGAACTCTTTAAACCAAGGTCAGGCTGGCAAAAATACAGCCATGATGAGATCAAGAGTGTTTATCCAATTTAAAAAAAGTTGTTCTATAAAACAGAAGATTGGACAGTGTGCACTGGCAAACCTAAGGAGGGGAAGTTGTTCTGCCAAATATTGGATGCGATGAGGATTAGGTAGGGCTTTTCCAAGAAAATGCAGGAGGAGTTTGTCCAAGAGAGATGTTTTCCTAGTAAAATAAGGAATGTATTCATTCAATAAAACATGGCAATCACTTTAGCTAATAAAATGGAGGCATCAATAAAAGGATGTAGAGGCACACAGTGCCAGGGACACATGGCACCATGCCATTCCAAGGTCACAACCAGAAGCACAGTGCACGAGGGTGTTGGTGCATGGTCTTAAGTAACTCCTCAAAGTCCCATTTGATGCAACACCCAAGCTGATTGGCCACTGCCATGCACCCTATCAGCATCAGTGTGATTGCATAGATGAGGAGCAAACGTTGCCTCGGCCCTCGGATGACTCTTGGCCTTGGGTGCAGAGTTCACATGCTTACCCTATGGGATTACCCACACCATCCGGTCTCATTTCCTCACATCCAAATTGCGTGCAAGTCAGTCAATAAATTATCCTTTTGTGGAAGAGTCACAAAATGGGTGATTCAAGAAAGAATGCTCTAAATGTACAGGGAAAGGAAAAAATTGGGATCATTCCCTGAAAAGAGTGAGGGCCAGTGGGAAGATTAGCTTCCTACTCATTTTACAACACCTCATTTTTAAAAGGATAACTTTATTGATAACACTGCATAGATTCAAAGCATTGAATTGAGAAGTGCCCCCACTAGCTGCAAGATCATCTGGGGGAATGGACCACCTTTGGCCTTTCCGATCTCACTGCCTGATCCACAGTAATATCCCCTTTGGAGATTTTCATCAAGAGCTCCTCCACCTGTGGGCAAGAGACAGGAAAACCTTCAGATCTGATAGTCACCTTCTTGCCAAGCTCCCACAATTAAGCAAGTGCTTGCTCCACATTCCTGAGTTAGCTTCCAAATTCCAGAACAGTCCTTGGGTTGATCTAAGGCTGCTTCCCACTCCAACACTTCCTTGCTATTTCCCCCTTCCCATCAAACAGCATGAAGCAAATTAAATCTGCAGATAGTGATTGGAATGCAATGCACAGAGGTGCTGGAGAAACTCAGGTCACACAGCATCTATTGGAAATAAAGGGTAACCAACCTGTTTGGGTCTGAGCCCTTCCTTAATTTATGAGCAAAAAAGACAGGCAACTGAAAAAAAGGTGGGGAAAGTGGGTCGGGAAGAGGCAGAGGGAATTGTATAGACTACCAGGTGGGAGGTTTGAAAAATAAAAGATCAAGGTGATAAGGGGAGGGAGGTTATCCTCTCAAATTTCTCCCATCTTCAACGTGATCCCACTACCAGATAGATCTTCCCCTCCACTCCCTGCAGGGAGGAGTTCCTTCAGACCCACTCATCCCTTCCCAAGAATCGCCATCTTGGTACTTACCCCTGGGCAACATCCTAGTAAATCTTCTCTGCACTTTTTCTATCTTATTGATATCTTTCCTGTAGTTAGGTGACCAAAAGTGCACATAATACTCCAAATTTGGTTTCACCAATGTCTTTTACAACTTTTCCACAACATCCCAGCTCCTATACTCAATACTATGATTTATGAAGGCCAAATGCCAAAAGCTCTTTCCACCTCTATTTGTGACACAACTTTCAGGGAATTATGTATCTGTATTCCTATGTCCCTCTGCTTTACCAAACTCTTCAGTGCCCTACAATTCACAATGTTCTTTCTTGGCTTGTCTTTTCAAAATGCAACACCACATACTTGTCTGCATTAAATTGCATCTGCCATTATTCTGCCCTTTTTCCAGCTGGCCCAGATCCCACTGCAAGCTTTCAAAACCTTCACTGTCCACAACACCTCCATTCTTAATAACATCTGTAAACTTCCTGATACAATTTACCACATCATCCAGATCAATGATATTGCTGACAAATTACAATGGTCCCAGCACTGATCCTTGAGGCACAACACAAGTCACAGGCCTCCAGTCAAAGAAGCAATCATCCATCATTATTCTCTGGCTTCTCCCAACCAGCCATTGTTGAATCCAATTCACTACTTCACCATGAATACCTAACATCTGAACTTTCCTGACAATCCTCCCATGTGGAACCTTGTCAAAGGCCTTACTAAAGTCCATGTAGATCCATCCATATCCTTTCCTTCATCAACTTCCCTGGTAACCTCAAAAAAACTCCAAGATTGGTTAAACATGACCTACTATATGCAAAATCACATTGATAATCCCTAACCAGTTTCTGGTTATCCAAATAATTGTACATACGATCTCTTGGAACACCTTCCATTAATTTACCTACTACTGATATCAGGCTCACCAGCATACATTTTCCAGGGTTACTTTTGGAACCTTTTTCAAACAATGGAACAATGCGACGTACCCACTAATCCTCCAGCATCACACCTGTGGCTAAGGACATTTTAAATATTTCTACCAGAACCCCTGCAATTTCTACACGAGCCTCCCTCAAGGTCAGAGGGAATATCTTGACAGGTTCTGGGGATATAGCCACTCGGATGTGCTTTAAGACAGCAAGATTTAATCTGCATACATTCCATTACCTCACTTCTCACGACTCTGAGCTTGTTTCCTGAGTGAATACCGATTTTAAAAATTCAAGATCTCCCCCTACAAAGCTGACCATTGAACTTCAAGGGGACCAATTTTGTCCATTACTATCCTTTTGCTCTTAATATACCTGTAGAAACCCTTAGGATTTTCTTTCATATTGTCCACCAAAGCAACCTTTTTTTTTTAAAAAAAAGCCTTCCTGATTTCCTTCGAGGTTTTTTTAGGATTGCACACATCTCAGTGTGGGAATAGGATGTGGATTAAAATGGATGGTCACTGGGAGGTCCCCATTATTGCAGCAGACAGACTGAAGATGCTCAATAGAATGCTCCCCCACTCTACAAGTTTCCTTGCCACTCCTGCCCTTGACCTTGTTGGCTGATTTGCAAGTTTGGAGTCATAATACCCTGACCAAGCAACAACAGTGCATTACATGGACAGTACACACTGCAAACTTATGGAGTGAAAGTATGGGATGCTGGATGGGCTTCAAAGATCTTGTGCATTCAGAGTAAAAGACAACATGGAAAGTTAACCTTCATCGCGTAGGCTTCATCTTCCTGTGAATAGAACTGGCTCAGCATCTTGCGCTGTGATCTGAAAACAGTCAGCAGGTTAGCAAGGTTAATACTTGTACAGTGCAATAGCATTGTGCTCTGTTGGGGGAAATTCAAGGATGAGGTGTTGGCCAGGGTCATGAGGGTTATTGTCTCAGAGAGCCAAGGATGAGAACAATGAGGGGAAGAGAACTCATTCTGCAAGGCAAAGCTGGTGGGCAGATTAACCTCTAGATACAGTATACTGCACAAACATACAATGCAAATAGGTAGCCTGACATCAGAAAACATCCCTCAATTATTGGAATAACCTTAAAGTCACCTCTTAACAGGAGCAGGGCCCTCCCAGTATCCAGCCTACAGTATGTCAGTCTCACTCCCACAAGTGAGAGCTAGTTTTAGAAATCAAAATCCATTTGATCTGGACTGGTCTTGATAAGGGCAGAACAGACAGTGAGGGAGGAGGTATAAAAGGTCAACCACAAACTTCCTGGTAAGAAAAGTGAACTAGTGGTCAGGTGTTCCACATTTGTTGGATTGGCAGTGGAAGTATAGGCTATAATTTAGAGAGGGAGGTGGGAAATTTAGGTGGAGAGCATATATGGTCCCTTCAATTGGGAATCTGCAATTAATGTAGTGCCAGCACATAGAGTTACTCTGGTTCAGATGGACCTGGGCTGAACACAGACAAAAGGGAATAGAATAGTTGGCATGAACAAGTTAAGCCAAAGGGCCCATTTCTGCATTTGGAACTGAGTGAGTTGAGGGGGGTGGGGTGGGGGAAGGGGGGAAAAAGGATAATCGACTTACCCAAACCTGGAATAACCTGCAAAGGGAAAAACAAAATTGAATAGCAAAGCAACCCATCCCAGTCAATTCCCTTTGGTCTATGAATGACTCCCAATCCCATGCCAATAGGTTCTTTCCCCATCTTCCTCCTCCACCCAACTTTTAGCTTGATTCACCACAGCAAGGTATCAGGGCCAATCCACAAAATAATGCAACACAAGTAAGCACTCATTCTCCAACCAGACAACCTTCAACCAGTTTTATTTGTGCATTTGCACAGCTTACAAATTTGGCATACAATCTTTTCAATCCATGAGCCCATGTGGCCCAATTACACCCAATTGGCCTACAACTACCAGTACATTTTGAACAGCTGGAGAAAACCAGGGCACCCAGGGAAATCCCATGCAGATACAGAGAACATACAAACTCCTTCCGGGCAATGCCGGATTTGAACCACAGATGCGAGAACAGTAACAGTGTAGCACTAGCCACGATGCTAACTGTGCCACCCATTTCTATGGAAAATATTGACAACCCTTAGAGCTTTAGAGGCTGGGCAGAAATTGAGAGAGTCCCAAGAGCACGTCCCTTTTGAAGTGAATAGTCAGGCCTATATAGGATGGATGTAGGCTCTTCAGCCCAACTCAGTCATGCTAACTTATTAGCCATTATTTAGCCCACATATTCTCCAGCCCACATTCTTATCCAAATATCCTAAATGTTGTAATTGTACCCACCTCAGCCACTTCCTATAACAGCTTGCTCCACATACTAACACCCTCTATGTAATAAAGGTCCCATCCAATTTTTTTCCTCAGCTCAAACCCATGCCCTCCAGTTTTAGACTTCCCTACCCCAGAAAAAGACTGACTATTCACTACCTATGCTAACAATTTTATTACCTCTACAAGATTATCCCTCAGCCTCCTATGCACCAGGGAAAGACTTTGGGAACCATAGACTCTTGCAACTTCACAACATCACCTGGCTCCAAGTCACTCAATAATTATAACCACATGAAATCGCACCAGGAATATTCCATGCATCCTCTTGGAATAGACTGTACGAAGTACAGCAAATGCAATAGATTTACCAATTGAAAGGTTCCAAAAAAAAAGTGGTTTTTCTGACAGGCAGACTGGGCCAACAAAGATTGGTGATGCAATGTCAAAATCTTTTTAAATAATCACATAAGCAAACAATACCTTTTTTAAAAAAAAAACTTTAAAAGGCATATTGAAGGATGGACAATAAATATTGGCTTCATAAAAAACTCGATTTGATGGCACTAGTGGGATCATACTGTTCACAACCACATTGGCTCCAAGCAGGAATCAAACCTACTTTGTGCAGAAGCAGAGATGGGGTCCTTGGCTGGGACCCTGGAATCAGGGCTGGAGAAACTTCGTGAAGCAGCAAGACTTTGTTGCCTCCTGATTAAGATGGGGAGGCCAGAGCGACATGCAGAAGGGAGAGGCTGCTTCAGTGAGTCCTTCACAGAATTCCTGAAGATAGAAAACATTACCAATGTAATGAGATTCTTCATTGACAAGTGCAATTGCAAATCTCTGTCCTTGGTATTTCTTGGAAACCAATCACCTTCACATTCAGATTCAATCAGAGAAAAGGGTTTAGAGATAGTCAACAGAGGGAGGTCAGGCCAGAGGAGCTCAATGAGCAGGGAATTTATATGCAAGAGAGGCAAGTTTAGTGGGTTAATTGATTAAACAAGAGGTGAATGAATACTGCTCCAAGGTTGACAGATGGAATGGAAGTGGCTGAGCACTCAAACTGATCAAATCTAGGATGAGAGAGGGTTGAGGTTTTCAGAGCACCTTAAGCCAAGAGCAAAGAGATGGGTAGTACCAGAGGACATCTTAGATCTGGTCCAATGCTCAGATGGTTTAATGCAGCAACCTGAGTCAGACTATTTGCCAATGAGGATAAATGAGGAAAAGAGCACATTGGGCAGGGAACACTAAGAGAGGGGTGTGCCAGAACTAGAGATGAATTGGGAGGGGAAAGAAAGAAAAATGAGATGAAAGTGCATCCTTTTAATTTCCCAGATCATAAAGCCTCAGCACCTCCACCCAACTTTGAAATAGATGAGAAATATCTGTAGAGTTGTGGAATTCTTCTCACTGGATGAAAATGCACAAGGCAGGAAGGAGGATGTGGTTATAAGGAAAAGAATTCCCTTGAATATAGGGCCAGGAATTAAAAGCTCCATGTATATATGGTTCCAGAGAGCAAACTTATTTTGATCTCAATATTCCCATCTCTCAGCACCAAGAGGAGACCAACTCACTTTTCAAAGCACTCCCAGCAGATCTTGTTGTCCTCCAGGTGGGGTGGCGTCTCCATCAATGCTGGCCTTAGGTGAAAGTCCACTAGGGAGCCCCTGTTGACAACCATGGGTTGACCACTCTTCAGAACCAAGCTTACCCACCCAGCACTGATGAGCTCCTTCCCATGGACTACGCACCATCCTAGGACATCTAGAAAGTAGGGAAAATGGGATTCAGTCATCTTGGAACCATCTTGTGTGGAAAAAACTCTCCCCTCCACACAATAGGAATTATCCACCTGCTCCCACAGGGAGTGGCCTCCTCACTTTGCTGCTTTCTTCCAGAAAACTTTGGTATCATGTATTGGACCAAATTGACTATCATCTCAGACAACAACCTCCATACCAACCAATTGATTCAGTCAGGTCCAGTTGTAACATTGCCACCTCCCCCACCCCATCACATTAAAGACTACACTCACCCTTAGAGTCGCTCTCATCTACTTGTAGGGATGTCACCTCATCTTCATCACTAACACAGGAAAGGGGGTTGGAAATTACCTGGAGTGAGGAAGGCAAACCGTTACTGGGATGAGGCCAAGCAGAATCATCCCTCACCAACCCTTCCACACAGCACTCCATTATACCAGTGCCAGAAACAGATTTGTGATGGAGGATGGTGGAATTCCCTCCCACTGTGAGGAGGGAAAGCAGATGCACTGAAGGGGAGAGTGGACAAGGATGAGAGAAACTACCAGACCTGGGAAGAGGCTGATGGAAGATAAATGCTTGTAAGACAGTATGATCCATTTCTGATGGATACGCTACATTCTTGCCTTGCGTGGGATACATACCCTAAAGGAAAGTGCTGTTGGAATGGGTGCTCAAATGGGTCAATGTAGCAGTGGAGACATTGCAGAGGAAGTTCACAAGCAGCCCTGCTGGTCCCAAAGTAACTAAACTGACTCCATCTCAGCACTACTTCTGGACCAATTTGAAAATACAAACTAGGCACAGGAAGCCTCAACTCCTAAAACCTGCTCTGCCATTTAACAAGATAGCAGTTAATCTAATTTTAACCTCCACTCTGTATATCTGCCCGTTGTCTCCCTCTCTAAGAACCTCTACCCCACTGCTTAAAGAATGTATCTCCCTCATCTTAAAAATTACTGATTCCTTTCACTGCTTTGTGAAGAATTCCAAGGACGTAATCAAAAAATACCCCATTTACTGTTAAAGTGCCTACAAAGTCTCTTCCACCTTATCAGGCTGCCATCCTGAAGGAAGAGGTGGGTTGTATATAAAAAAGGTGCGAGTCAGCATATAGGAGAAAGATTGAAAACTTGGCTGAAAGGTGCTCAACAACAACTTCCCACTCAAAGTCACCAAAACCAAGGAGATGATTGTTGACTTCAGGAAGGGAAAAACCAGAGGTGTAAAATCTAGTGATCATTGGATCATGTGGAGAGGCTGAGCAAATTTAAGTTCCTGGGTAACATCAACTCTGAGGATCTTTCCTGGACCCAACACACTATGGCATTGTGAAGAAAGCATGTCAGCACCTCTACTTGCTTAGATTTTAGTGGAGGTTTGGTATGACATCGGAAACTCAGGCAAATTTCTGTAGGTGCATGGTGGAAAATGTGCTGACAGACTGCACCATAATCTACTATGGAGACACCAATACTCCTGAGCATAAAGCTAGTGGACACCACCCAGGACATCACAAGTAAAACCCTGACCACCATCAAGTACATCTCCAAGGAATGCTACCTTCAGAGAGCAGTACTGGCTGCTACCATAATGAAATAGGTATTGGGAGAAAACTTGCACCACCAAGTTCAGGAACAGCTGCTACTCCAACTATCAGACTCTTCAATAAACTCAATCAGGGACTTATTTTAAGGACTCTTTCACTTTAGTGATTCTTTCTCCCCCCCCATCTCTGCATTGTTTGTTTATGTTTCTTTATTTGTTTACATGTGTAAGTTGAGTCCATTTTATTTTTTCCACTGCCAATAACGGCCTCGCCCACAGTAAAAATCTCAGGGTTGTACGATTATGTATGTACTCTGAAAATAAATCTGAATAACACTGCACCCTGCTCCACATGCTATCTCACAGATTGCCAAGATAACTGAAGCAAAGCCTCCTCCTGTTGTTCTCCTCTCAATTAGCATTAATATTCCATAAATTTCAAGTTTTCCAGTGTCATCAAAGGGCCACCAAGAGTTTGATATCCTCAGTCAATTAAACAACAAGGACCAAAACTGTTCCAGGAGAGGACCAATGAAACTATTGTTGAGCATTGGACACAAGATATCACATTTACACCAAACATTCAGACCTTTTAAAACGTACATCATGAAAACAAATCCATCAACCCAAAAGATCGGCCTGCAATTACCCAGGCATCAATAACAGTTTGGCCTAGATATTGAAGGATATTTTCTTTCTTGTACAGAGTGCAGGTCACACCCAGGTCAAAGCTGCAGTAGAGCAACTTCTGTTTTTGCCTAGAGGGACCACAATAACAAGGTTCAGTGCTTCCTACCTTGGACAGACGGGCAATCAGTTCGGCATTCTGTAAAAAAAAAATCAAAATAACATTTCTAAATGTGGACTGAGACCAATATAAGACAGAGACAGCAACATTCCTACTACGGAAAACACCCAAGAGGTAGCATCCCAAAGGACAGTGGGGATAAAATTAACCAAATCCCTAAGTTAGAGATATAGTATCTCATTAGCTCCAAGCCAATATTCCCAATACAAAAAAATGGACTCAACGTACACATGCAAATATTGAAATTCCCTTCTAAACACCTCCTGAAGAACCTTCATTCCCCAGTAGATTACAGTGGTCCCCCAACTACTTTCTCAAGAGTTAATTAATGATAGCCTTGGCACAAAGGCTAGCACCAACAGTAAATCAAATGATACAGCACTAAGAGGTAAAACATTACTACCAACACTGGCCATTTGCTTGATGCCAGCTCACAAAAAACCTCATTCCTCCATACAACATGCCCAACGGCTACCCACAAACCTCAAACTATTTACCAACACAACAGGCAATTGCATTAGCTAATTTACCTACCAACACATCTTTGGGATATGAGGGGAAACCAGAGCACTCAAAGACCAACATGGTCTTAGGGAGAACATAACTTTTTTAATGTCAGACATAAAACACAGTAGCAGGCTCTTCCACCCACAAGCCTGCACCATCCAATTAACCAACAACACCTGTATGCTTTGGAGGGAGGGAGAAAACCAGAACACTTAAAGGAAACCCACACAGACACAGGAAGAACATGCAATTACAGATTTAAACCCAGGTCACTGGCTCTGTAACAGCATTACATTAACCCCAACACTAACTGAGCTGCCCATGTAGCACATATTCAGTACCAATCAGGATAAAATCCAGATACATTTGCACTACTTTGACTACAAAAAAAAAATCACCAACCTACCATAACCATAATTGAGGTAGCTAATTAAAACTCACAAATATGCAGAGAACAGAAAGGTCTGTCATGAACAAGTAACAGAGCTTAAATTTCCATTTGACATCATAGTCACTGTAGACAATCATGAGCTAAAGGGCCCACGTTGTACTTTCTTATACTCCCTTTAAGGAGCTAGTAAAAGAATTTAGATCAATACTCCACAATTAATACAGATGGTCACCTGGAACTTGCACTCAGTGATATCCAAATTCACAGCACAACAAAGGGTGGCCACACCTCATTGGCAGCTGGTCAGCACTGTAAATGGCCTGATTGCCCAGCAAACTGACCTTGCCAATAGCCTTCAGTTGAAACTTTTTGCAAAGCCTCTGGAGCTCAGGTCTTGTCATCAAGGACAGATCAGCAACATTAATCACTGCATCAGTCATACAGGCAGAAGCTGCCATGTTTTACAATTGTCTTATTGCTTCAATTTAGGCCAGGACACAACCAGTCTAACCTAAATGATGCAGATGGGTTACTTAAGTAGGGCTTTCTAGATCACCTCTCCTTAATGATTACCCATGAGCAATTGCCCAGGCAATTTCAATAGCATCTGTTGCAAACAGGTGCTTAATGGATTAGCTTAGTCCTAATTGGCTCAAAAGAAGCTTTTTTTTTAAATTGCATGGTGTCTGTAGATGCTATGATTGGAGTGCAATGTACAAATGTGCAGGAGAAACTCAGCATGGCATGCAGCACCTATAGGAAGCAAAGGGTAACCAATATTTTGAGCTGAGCACTTTGTCAAGATATGAGCAAAAAGCTGACAAGCATCTGAATTAAATGTTGGGAGCGGAGAAAAGAAGGGGCAATGGGAGAATTGACTGCAATTTCCGTTAGGACCCTCTCCTGTCTCTCCCTTCCCTTATCCCCCTGCCTCCTTTCCTCCAACCTCCCTAGCCTCTTCCCTCTCCATTCAGCGAGTAGTCCCTCCCAATTACTTCTCCAATTTTTTTTCTCTTCTACCTTTCCACCAATGACCTCTTGACTGTTGGCTAATGTTCCACCCCCCCCTCCCCACCTTCCTTCCCCCTCTCCTTTCTCTTCCCCCTCCCCCAATCATTTTATTTAGGGACCTCCCGTCTTGTTTTTGCTCAGTTCTTTTATTTACTGTGTAAGATTTTTTCTTCTCTCCAAAGCTTGTTGGTTCAAACCCTGCTCCTGGAATGCAAATTATCAAATCCAGTACTGAGGATGTCCTGAACTTGGAGGGGGTTAGTGTCCTCATTAAACTAGAGCTCTGTCAATCATCTCAGATGGGGTGTCAAATACCTCTTTCCCCCCACCCCAACCCCAGTCATCTTTTCAGTTAGAGGAATCAAAAGCCAATAGCTCAATGGAGAGAAATTACAAATTATTCAAATACAATGGAATCTGGATGTTCTTGTGCATGAATCATTACAGTTTAGCAGGGAAGTACATCAATAAAAATAAAAACAAATACACTGGGATTTATTGCAAAGGAATTTCAATGTTATTGAAGGCACACTGCAGGCACAGATATGGTTTAACAAAAGATGTCCAAGCAGTAGATTAAACCCTCTTTCCTCCAGATCCCCACCACCCCCCCATTCCTATCATAGAGCTATCCCCTCTCCCTTTCTCTTCTCAAAACTTTTCTCTTCTCTCCTCCCCCTCCCCCACCTACAACCACCTATGACCTCTTACCTATTAGCCTGTACCCTTCCTCCCTCCTCTCCTCCCCTGCTTCCATCCTCGATTTTATTTAGGTATTAATTTTCCTTACATTCTTATGAATGCAGCGTGACCTGCTGAGTTCTTCCAGCACTTTTACGTATTGCACTCAACCCTGGCATCTGCAGACTTTCTTGTTGAACTTAGATTTCAGATTTATTCTTTATCCTGTGTGATAGTACAGACCTATCACCAATGTACATAGTGTATATAGTTACTGTATCTAGACTGTGCTTACAGCAATTGGCTGAGAGCTAAGCCACGCCTATTATCTGGGCCTTAAAGGGTTGTGTCCCTAGCCAGGTCGGATCATTCTGGACTGGTCGGCCACCTGTGAAGAGCTCCTGTCTTTTGCTAATAAAAGCCTTGGTTTGGATCAACAAGTCTGATTCTTTCGATGAGCTCTACATCCTGCAAGCAAGGCTGAATTACTGCCAATTTGTAGTGCAAAAAAAATCAGCACACGAAGTATGCATGTAAACAACTAAAGAAATGGAAACAAACTGTGCAATGCAGAGAGGAAAAAAAATCAATAAAGTGCAAAAGTAAGAGTCCTTAAATGGTTCCTGATTGAATGTATTGTTGAGGAGTCTGATAGTTGAGGGGTAGCAACTGTTCCTGAACCTGATGGTGCGAGTCTTGTGGCACCTACACCTCTTCCCTTTGCATTCGAAATAGTTCAAAGGATATTCATCAGGCTAGTTCTTTGGATTTAGAAGTCTGACCTATCATGAGTAGCTAAAGGACTTGGTCCTTATGTCCCTGAAGCCTCCCACTCTCAGTGCACCAAGCGTCGAATCCCTTCTGAAATAAATCGGGTCAGAAGGTGAAATTAGTTTTCCTCTTAACTTACTGCATTTCAATTTTCAAACCTCTGTCGACTGATTTATCAGGAAGTAGCAATTGGACTGATAGAAAACTTTCTAAATTCTTAATTGATCCCAAGGGCGATCACTTCTTTAATATTCCAACATCAAAAACTTCAGAACTGTAATTTTTTAAAAAATTTGAAAAATTGCAGAGGTGGAGAGAGACCACAGGGAGAGAAGAGGAGGGAGTAGTTAGAGAAAAGAATAAGAACAGTAGATAAAGGAGGGATAGAAACTGTGAAAGCGGTACAGTTAGTCTAGCAGTTAGTGCAATCCTATTACAGAAGCACTGACACAAGTGTGTGTGTGTGTGCGTGTGTGTGTTTCCTCAGGGTGCTCCTATTTCCTCCCACATTCCAGAGGTTGATTGGTTTATTTGGCCATGGGCTCATAGGCCGGAAGGGCTTGTCACCATACTATATCTCGAAAATATATATAATTTAAGAGCCATACTGTCATTCAGTCCCTCCAGATCTGTCCCTAAGGACAGATTTGACCTGTATGTGGATGGAAAGGTCAGTGTAGCAGTTAGCACAATGCCATTACAGTGCCACCAACCCAGATTTGAATCTGGTCCACTGTAAATTCCTATATGGAATTTATACATTCTCCCAGAATCTGCATGAGTTTCTTCTGTGTGCTCTAGTTTCCTTCCACCCTCAAAAAATATGCATGATTGGCAGGTTAATTGGATGCACGGGCTTTTACTTTGCTGTATTATCATAATTTTTTTTTTTAAAAAACCATCTCTTTTCTATTGACTGCACCATGTCACTGGCTGGCAAAAAATAATTTTGTATTTTTTAATGCATCATTATTTTCTGCAGCTTGTTGATCCAAGCCGTTTTTATTTTTCAAATAAACTTTGTGCAAAGGAAACCACAGCCTCAGAGCAGGAACCAGTTCAGAGCTCAATGGCCAAGAGCCTCACACCAGGCCACTGGGTGCTGGGAAGCACGTGTAGGGTCCAGGGTTCGTAAGAGTGCTGATAGCAAACTGGGATCCCAAAGGGTCTTGGGAACTGACAGCTTGCTTGTGCCTTGGGGGGCTTTAAAACCAGGGATTGAGGGGGTGACCTGGAGTTCAGATTCGCCACTACACAGGGCAGGAGGCTGTGAAGTGATGGAGGTCACAGTCAAATCCACATCCCTGCCAATGCTATATGGAAAAAATTGCTTCTCACATCTCATCTAAAATTTTTCCCTCCCTTATATCAGCAGTTCTCATTTTTAATCTGTCAATTGATCATCCTAATTGCAAAGCTTACTCCTTCTTTTCTGTCATTTATTCAAAAAATTCTGTGAACCTTAGATGATGGTGTGCTTAGTTTCCCCTCTTGTTTTATAGCCCATTGTCTTGGGTAAACTTATACCTCTCATTTTGTTCATTTTAGATTGGTCACAGTCTTTGAGCTACCGAAAGAAAATAGACACACGCACCGAGAGCAGTTCAGATTAAACAAATGTTTATTACAAATTCAAAAGCTGATTTCACACTACAATATACAAGCCCTTCCCAACTATACTTATCAACGCTTGGACTGGTCCCAACTGCCGAAGCGAGGCAACGACTGCACACTTGAAGTAGGTTGTCAGGGCGCCGGTTGCAGCTTCTCCACCTCCCCTGACCGGGACGTTGGCTAGACTCCAGAAATTCTTCTTCATGGTCCTGCTGCTGAAGTTTGAGACTCTCCGAGAGGTGGCAACATCTCTCAGCAAGAAGAAGAAGAATTTCTGGAGTCCAGCCAATGTCCCGGTCAGGGGAGGTGGAGAAGCTGCAACCGGCGCCCTGACAACCTACTACAAGTGTGCAGTCGTTGCCTCGCTTCGGCAGTTGGGACCAGTCCAAGCGTTGATAAGTATAGTTGGGAAGGGCTTGTATATTGTAGTGTGAAATCAGCTTTTGAATTTGTAATAAACATTTGTTTAATCTGAACTGCTCTCGGTGCGTGTGTCTATTTTCTTTCGGTAGCTCAAAGACTGTGACCAATCTAAAATGAACAAAATGAGTGGTATAAGTTTACCCAAGGCACCCATGTACTAGAAATAGTAGTCAGGTTATTCTGCATCTTTCCCACTGCCACCCAGCCCCTGCAATTCTGCATTGAATGTGGACCTACAATTCATTCATGTATTTTTTCTTTGCATGTTGGAAGTCTGTAAAATCATGTTTAATTGGGACAAGCACTTTCATGTATACATTTCCTGGTTTAATTGACATATCTTTCATCTACGGTCAAAATACAGTGCCTAAAGCACAGTGTCTATTACTCCACCCTCATCTCATGTATTTACCTTGGAACTATAAATATGATATCTTCACCTTCTATTTATTAGTTTCAATCCCTTGGGCTAAACACTCTACAGCTCCCTCAGATGATAAAACTTTTCAAGACTTTCTCTTCAGTGGGGCGGCACAATTAGAGTAGAAGTTAGTGCAACGCTGTTACAGCGCCAGCGATCAGGACTGGGGTTCAAATCCCACGCTGTCTGTAAGACATTCTCCCAATGTCTGCGTGGGTTTCCCCCAGGGACTCCAGTTTCCTCTCACCATTCGAAATGTACCAGAAATGTAGATCAATTGGATGTAATTGGTATTATGAGCTCTTGGGCCGAAATGGCCTGTAACCGTGCTGTATGTCTAAATTTAAAATTTAAATTGAAAAAAAAATATTAAAATTTAAAGTTGACAAAATGATATTCTACAATGTATCTTTGAGTCAGTTTCATTAATATAGTCAGTTCTGGTGTTGACAGTAGATTGACGGTAGAGGTAATCATCAGTATTTCTTAAAATTCCAATGCGAGTATAGTTTTTTTCAAAACCTATTTTACCAAGAATTGGATGTTAAAATTCTGCCTAAACATCCTCTAATAACTACAAAAGATAATCACATTAGAAATGGGGCAAAAATGTTGCCAGTCTTATAGATAGAGTGACTATAGGATTACAAGGGAAAAGAATCTCAGGGTTGTACGTGATGTCATGTATGCACTCTAACAATAAATCTGAAATCTGACAATGAAAGTCCTCAAATTGGTCACCACAATTAAATGACAAAAGCAGCTGATGTAAATTTACTTCTGTCCTTGCAGTTTAAAATCTGACAAAATCAATGATCACTTGAAAGAACTTAGATTACAAATGACAATCAAATTGGATTCATTCTGGAAAACATGAGTTGGATTTTCAAAAAGAAAAATAAAGAAGATGGTTGATCTTTGCAGATGACTAATATGTTCACAGACTTTCAAAGATATTCAGTGAAGTATCACATTGCAGATTAGCTTGCAAAATTAAAGACCAAGGGATTAAAGAGGCATCTGCAGCATGGACACAAAATTGGCTATGGAGAGAAAAGCTGAATTATTATTTATCAGTCAGAAGTGTGTAATTATATTCCCCAGGTGACTGATCAAGCAGACCTTTCAAAGATGGACCCATTTTCAACTGTACAAGATGATGGACTTCGCTGAAACTCAGTGAAACATTTCTTGCTTTCATTTTGCATGTGTACCTGGAACACATTTACTGAAGCATCTTCAATTTTAGTTCCAAGCAAGCTTTGAAGTTTAAAGTGATGAATCAGAGCCTTTCTTTAATAAAACTGAGGATCCCTTGAAGGGTGTCTATTGATTATTCCAATGCGAGCTACTGGATTGAGGGGAGTATTTTCTTTATGTATAGTTACCTGTTTCACAAAAGGATATGATTCAGATATCAGACTCCATTAAAGATACTGAAACTATCCATAAAACTATGAACATAGAAAAAGAAATATAGGATCAGAAACGATTAGCTCCCAAGGATATTTTGCTATTAAATTATATCATGACTATTTCACAAGGCTGGCAAGGCTGTCTAATAAGTATGTAGTCTGTATAAACCCAATGCTTGACAAACTTAGCAGGTCAAACAGCGTACTTTATATAACAAAGTAAAAGATACATAACCAATGTTTTAGACTTATGTATCTTTATCCTTGGAATATTAAGTATGCTGTCTGACCTGCTGAGTTTCTCCTGCATTGCGTTTTTACTTCAGCTTTTTGTGTTTTACTCTGTAATTGGTATATTGCATTTGCTTCCATTGTCATTATATCAAAGAGTTGAATGAATGTGTCCTCTTTAGATCTGGAAAAGATGCAAAACATTATTTCCATTGTATGTGCCCTGCTGGTATTTTTACAAGAGCATATGGACATTTTCTACTTAATGTCCCAACTGGATATTCAATCTAAAAAACTACAAATGATGAAAGGATGTCTTGACTTCTCTTAATTCAGTATTTATACTATTTAACCTGGATTCTATATTCTTTCCCATTCCCTCATTCCCACACTATACTTATATTCCTAACCTCCCTTCCCCACTTAACAGCATGGGAAGAATATTAGTTAGTTTCTCAATGGAAAATGAGAGGTGTTAGAGATAATATTGTCAGATATGTCACACAGCCAGAAAACCACTCCATCATCCCATCACAGTACACACACACATATCTGTGAAGAAAGATGAAATTATCATACGAGCCACAGAGTTAGTTGAGCCACTTTTCCAAGGAAAATAAAAGTTAAATGTAATCTTCTTTGATGGATGGTTTTTCAGAAAAGACTCAATATTTTTTTATAGGAAAATTATTTATTGTGGTGATCAAATGCAAAAAATATTTTTGGCATCTGGCAAAAGATTAAGGGATGAAGAAAGTTAGATCTGGTGCTATCTAGTTCTTGGTGATTGGTTCTTTTAATAGAAGCTTGGATGTGTATTATGAAATATTTAATGTCATCAGTGTGGTTCAACAATATTTAAGATATGTGGTTTTGGCATTGAATGCAGTAACAGTTAAGAGATTATGAGCTTCATTTGGAGCATTTCTGGGCAACATCCCCATTTTATTATATTTTCATGAAAGAAAACCAGCTCCATCAACCTATTAAATCTATGTTGTCTCACAAAACATTCCCCATTAATTTTCCCAGTGACCAATTCTCTCCAAATTCCCATCAACTCTCCCTAGATTCTTTAACTTATCTATGCACTAGAGGCAAATAACAGAGACCAATTTATCTGTCAACCCACAGGTCTTTGAGATGTGGGATTACATTGGAGCACTCAAAGAAAAATATGTTTTCATGGGGAGAATATGCAAAATTCACACAGACAACACCAAATAATAAGATTGAACTCCTGGTCCTATGGGGTAGCAGTTTTACGATCTACACTATTGCATCACGAAGCTTTAAAGAAAATAATTATATTTACATGATATTGTAAGGGATGAAACAGAGAAGATGGATTAGAGCAGAGAAGTATCAGGGAGGATGTAATAAATGGGTTTAATGAAGCAAGCAGGGAAAAACTGATTCCTCTGGCAAGAAGGTGAATTTACTTGGATTGTTGAATTGTTAATTGTTACATGAGATGAGATTCAATGAAAACTTTGTTTACTGGGCAAGCCAACCAATACATAGTGTAATGATAGAGTGCTAGTGATCCTCCAGACCATTAGAGGGAGTCAGAGACAAGTTTGTGGCAGTTTGGGTTGGATTCAAGATGAATGTCTCCACATGGTCATTGACATGGTCTATAGATAATAAAGTATAGCTGTTTTAAAAGAACACAAGTTTCTTTATTACAATAAAAGAAACATCACATAATACCAGGAGTGGAATAAACACCCGGAGTGTGCAGAGTGAGAATCAGACAATAGCAGCATAGAAATGGAAAGCATGAAGAATCCTGATGTTGTAAATTAGACTGGAAATATCAACCACAAGTGGAGGTTATTCAAACAAAGATTCATGCTGTACCTGCAAGTCATTGAACTTGATAGCAGGCTTGATGCATGAAAGATTGCACAGCTACTTAACATGATAGGAACTCAAGCACTAGATGTTTGCAATATATTTGTTTTTGCCAAGGGAGAAGATCAGGGCAAATTCAACAAGGTTATAGGGATGTTTGATAAACACTATTTACCAAAGAAAGATGAAACGTTCGAGAGGTATGTGAACACAACTGCAGGGAGAGAGCTTTGACATTTGAAATTAAAAGCAAGAGCATGCAATTTTGGATCACTGCAAGATTCAATGAGACATGATCAAATTGTGTTTGGGATTATTGATAAGAAAGTGAGAGAGAGGTTTCTGCAAGAGACAGAGCTTTCCTTAGCTGGAGCTGTGAAGCTATGTCATACCAGTGAATGGCTTCTGCTGCACACAAAAAAGTTTGGCGAGAGTGCAAAAGCTAGTGAAAATTAAGGCATAACCCCCCATGATTCCCTCATGCACTCATCCCTCCCTACCCATCGCATCCCTGGCACCTTCCCCTGTGCCCACAGGAGGTGCAAAACTGATGCCCACACTTCTTCTCTCATCATGGTCCAGGCTCCCAAACAGGCCTTTAAAGTGAAGCAACACTTCACTTGTACATACAGGGGACTTATTTACTGCATCCAGTGAACCTTTTGTGGCCTTCTCTACATCAGAGAGGCCAGTCACAGACTGGTAAATTGCTTCGCTCTGTACCTCTGCTCCATTCGTAATCACAGCGACCTCCCAGTGGGCAACTATTTCAATTCCGAGTCACACTCCTGCGCTCACATGTGTCCATGGCCTTGTGTACTATTCCACCCTAACTGCCCGCAGATTGGAGAAACAATACCTTATGTTCTATTTTACAATGTTGACTTTACTGCTTTCCACTAAACTTGGTTGCCTTTTCTTTCCCTTCCCCCTTTTCCTGTCTTTTCAGTTCTTCCATCCACCCAGCCATCCCTCCTCCTCCTTGCTGTCCCCTCCCTCCTTTCTCCACCTATCATCTCCAGCCTTTGCCACCTCCCTACCCCCTTTCTCTTTTGTTCAGACACCTGCTGCCATTTTCTCCTACTTTGATGAAGGGCTCAAGCCCAAAATGTCAGTTATGTACCTTTACCTTTGTTACATTAAGGACACTGAGCTTCTCCAGCATTTTGTGCTTTTTTTGCAAGACATGGAATTCCTCAAATTGTCTACAGTAACAATGGACCATGCTACAGCTGTAGAGAATTCCAGAACTTTGCAGAAGAGAATGATTTTGAACATGTGACTCAAGTCCTCTGCATCCATAGTCAAATGGTGAAGCAAAGTTAGTCCCTCACATAGTTAAACAGTTGCTCAAGAAAGCACTAGTCAGTGGCTCAGATCTGTATCTAGCTCTATTGAGTTACAGAGCTTTGCCACTTGAGCATGGCATGTCACCCACTGAGCTTCTGATGGGACGTAGACTATGCATCACACTTCCCTACACCGCAGAACCAAACAAGAACACAGATGTCAAAGATGTTGAACAGAAACAAAAGCATCTGCAATGGAGACAAAAAGCAAACTATGACAAGTCAGCAAGAAGTTTAGAGCTACTGGCACAACAAGACACAGTGAGACTCAGAGATTCCACACTTGGCACTAAAGGCCATTGTTCTGGAGGAAGTAAATCCAAGATCCTACACTGTTAGAACAGAGGATAGTCAAATACTGAGGAGGGATCGAAAGAGCCTGCTGAAAACGCAAGAGATACTGCAGGAACAGACAAGTGCAGGAAATCCAGCCTGCACAGCAACAAAGGAAACACCACCAGTGCTAGACAGTACTGAACCAGCAGAGCCAACCATGCTGATCCACATGTGTTATCAAAGTATCTGTCAGGATGAATCTCTAAAAGAAAAAGAACTGCACACTTAAAAAAGTTTGTGCTGCTGATGTTGTCTTTATGTTTGTGTTAAACTTTAAATTGAAATGAATATTGTATTAGGATGTCATGTTGTTAGACTAAACATCTCAAGGAAAGGGGGATGTAATGATAGAGCGCTAGTGATCCTCCTGAACAGTAGAGGGAGTCGGAGACTAGCTTGTGGCAACTTGGGTTGGATTCAAGATTAATGCCTCCACATGAGTTCTATGAACCCAAGTTCTCCGACACCAGCTTTCCCTTTAGATGTTCTCAATGGTGCGGGAGGAGTTTACCTTTGATCTCCTGGGCTACATTCACAACCTGTTGCGGGGGTATTGATGCCCTATAACTAAACCATGATGCAGCTGGTCAGCACACTTTCCACCTGTAGAAATTTGCCAGGGTTTATGATGTCATACCAAACCTCTGCAAGCTCCTGAGGTGCTGATGTGCTATCTTCACAATGTCATTCATGTGTTGGGTCCAGAAAAGATCCACGGAGATAGTGACTCCCTAGAACTTATATTTTTTCATCTTCTCCACCTCCGACCTCCACCCCACCTCCCACAAATAATCACTGGATCGTACGCCTCTGATTTTCTCTTCCTGAAGTCAACAATCAGCTCCTTGGTTTTGGCGACAGAGTGTGAAATTGTTGTTGGTGCACTATTCAGCCAAGTTTTTAATCTCCCTCTGATATGCTGACTTAGCGCCCTTCTTTTTATGCAACTCACTACTGTGGTATTGTCAATGAATTTATAGATGGAGTCGTTGTCATACTGAGCCACAAAATCATAAGTGTATAGCAATTAGAGCAGGGGGCTAAGGACATAGCTCTGTGGTGCTCCGGAACTGATGGAGATTGTGGAGGAAATGTTCTTATCAACCCTCACTGATAGTGTCTAGAGATTAGAAAATCCACGGTTCAATTACATGACGGGGTGCTGAGTTCAAGGTCTTAGAGTTTGCTGATCAAATATGAGGGGATGATGGTGTTGAATGCCAAAATGTAGTTGATAAAGAGCATCCTGATGTATGCTAGTAGGTTTGCTAGTGATGTGACCAATCAAAACTTGTGTAAGCAAGAATGTTCATAACCATATCTACAGCAAGGGTGCAACCAATCGTACTTTCATTAGGATGTCCAGGGAGCTGGACTGAAAAGGCAATTTTGTGGCCCATGTATACAGAGATCGGCCAAATTTCCGCATGGTATCAGCATACCATGAGGAACAGAGAAGCTCTAAAAATAACTTATTTTATTGAACTTTTTGTGATTTGGGTTTCCAGGTAGTTTAAATTTCACAGGATAACAAAAACCTTAAAAAGACAATTTCACCTCAAATGTCTTTGCGAGGTTTAATGCTTGGAGTGTTGTCAAACCCAGACCTACAACATCCGAATGCTTTACTGAGGTTTTTGTTTTTTCAGAAAGATATTCCTCAGGGCTCTGTCAGATGGTCAAGTTACTGGGCACTTACTTCCCTGAGTGGGTGAGAAGGGTGAGGCTCTTTATAACCCAGTCTCCAATATGCTCTTGACTTAATGCTAAAAAAAAACATTGAATCAAGCTCCAACACAGATAGGTCAGAACAAGAATGCTATATCAGTGATGTAGATAATGAAAGGCAAAAAAACAGTGAGGTAATGTGAAAACTGCAGGTTTTGGAGGGAGGAAATTAATCAGATGCCAGCACATTATGTCAGTGTTTCACAGATTTTATCTTGGCAAGTACATGGGATGTACCAAATTTGTTACCTTGGTGGAATAAAGCATAAAAGTATGAAATGTAAATGAAATAAAATTTCATTCATGCCAAAAGTGGAATGCAATGTTATAGATTTCATGGGCTTTGTGGATAAGGAATATGAGATTAGCTCCATGAAACAAATACTCCAGGCCCCACCATTCTGGTTCCATCAATGTTGCTCATTCAATGAAACTCCTCTTTTATTACCATCATTAAAATGACACTTTCTTTCTCTCAGAATTTACCAGGAGCCAGTTGACCAATATGGCATTCTGCCAAATCTCAAAATGCTTGAATTTGGCCCATATTCTTCTAAGCACCTCCTATCTGTAAATCTGTCTCTCCAAAACATTGTACAGCTGATTCAGAGATCCTACATGTTGTTCTCTATACCCCACCCAACTGAAGGTCAATGTATCAAATGCCTTCTTCACTACGTCATACATCTGAATTGTCAATCTCAAGGAACTATGCTGTCTAATTTCAGACTTCCTACTCTAGGAAAAGACCATGACTACTTATTTATCTATGCTATTTGTGACCATTATGCCCTTAGCCTGCTATGCTCCATCAAGAAAAATTCCATCCTACTCGATCTCTTTTATAACTCAAGCGTGCTAGCCCCAGCCACATTTTCAGCATCCTTTATGACCTCTTTCCTGTAGCCTGGCCACCAGAACTGTCCATAATAGTACACGTGTGGTCTCAGCAATTTCTTGAACAGTTGTAACATGATGTCCAACTCCTGTACTTAATGATCTGACCAATGTGGGCAAGCATGACAAACAGATTTTGCCACCTTGTCTACTTGTTACTAATTTTTTGGAAATATGTAATTATACCCACAAGCCTCTTTATTCTGCAACACTCTCCAGGACTCTATCATTGGCTGTGTTAATCATGCCCTGCTTTAACATATTAGAGGACAACACCTCACATGTGTCTGATTAAAATTCCATCTGCTACCCCTTGGCCCATTTTCCAAGTGAATCTAGCTTCAGTGTAATCTCAGATTGCCTTATTTACCCACACTCCTGTTCGGCTCCGAATCATGGGTCCTCTACCGGCATCACCTACGGCTCCTAGAACACTTCCACCAGCGTTGTCTCCGCTCCATCCTCAACATCCATTGGAGCGCTTTCATCCCTAACGTCGAAGTACTCGAGATGGCAGAGGTCGACAGCATCGAGTCCACGCTGCTGAAGATCTAGCTGCGCTGGATGGGTCACGTCTCCAGAATGGAGGACCATCGCCTTCCCAAGATCATGTTATATGGCGAGCTCTCCACTGGCCACCATGACAGAGGTGCACCAAAGAAAAGGTACAAGGACTGCCTAAAGAAATCTCTTGGTACCTGCCACATTGACCACCGCCAGTGGGCTGATATCGCCTCAAACCATGCATCTTGGCGCCTCACAGTTTGGCGGGCAGCAACCTCCTTTGAAGAAGACCGCAGAGCCCACCTCACTGACAAAAGGCAAAGGAGGAAAAACCCAACACCCAACCCCAACCAACCAATTTTCCCCTGCAGCCGCTGCAACCGTGTCTGCCTGTCCCGCATCGGACTTGTCAGCCACAAACGAGCCTGCAGCTGACGTGGACTTTTACCCCCTCCATAAATCTTCGTCCGCGAAGCCAAGCCAAAGAAATACCACTAATCTGACTACCCTCATCAGTCCTTGCCTTTCCAAATGTACATAGAGCCTTTCTGTAAGATTTTTCTCTGGTAACTCACCCATGACTGATATTAAGTTCACTGGTTGTGGTCACCTGACTTGTCCTTGCAGCCTCTTATCTTCCAGAATTTTGTTTATAGCTAACAATGATACAAGTATCCCTGCCAGGGCCCTAAAAATTTATCCTAGTTTCGCACAATGCCATCTGACAGGCTGACCCTGGAGATTTATCAACTTCTATGCATTTTAAGACTTCCAGCATTTCTTCTTCTATAATGTGAACTCTCTCCAAGTCATAGATATTTACCTCCCTGAGTTTCCTTGTATCCATATCTTTCTCCAGTTAAACATGGATAAGAAATATTTGTTTTGGACATTTCCCATCTCCCTTAGCTCCACACATTGATGGCCACACTAATCCTGTTGGGGCATTATTCTATCCCTAGTTACTCTTTTGCCTTTAATATACATATAGAATCGTACAAGGTTTTCCTTTAATTTATCTATCAAAGCAATCTCATATCCCCTCTTTTGCCCTCCTGATTTGCCTCTTATGTATTCCTATATCCCCTATAATTCTCAAGGGGTTCACTATACCTGACATACGCCTCCTTTTACATGACCAGCTTTTCAATATCTTTTGTCCACTAGGATTCCCAACTACTGCCAGGCTTGCTCTTCACTCTAACAGGAACATGCTGGCCCTCAACTCTCCGCATCACTCTTTAAAAAGTCTCCTAATGCCAGGAATACTTCTATTCGCAAACAAAGTCCCCATCAATCATTGCAATTTCCAGTCCAATATCATCCAAATTGGTCTTCAAAAATTCAAGACATTATCTTATAGACCAATTACATTCATTTTAATAATAGAATTATGGTCATGGTCCCCAAGTGTTTCCCCAATGACACACTTACCCTGCCCTATTTCCCAAGAGGAGGTTAAGCTCTCGTCAGGCTATATACAATTTGCTGAAGAAAACTTTCTGAAATATTCCAATTAAGTCCTTAACATAATTTATCTATTTTCAATTTTTTTCTTTTTTAAAAAATAAATAAATAAATAACTCCAGCTCTATATTTGGAAAGGTAAAATCCCTTACTATTTCAGCTCTACTACTTTTGTAGCAATTTGCAGTCTCCTTAGATATTTGCTCATGACTAGGAGGCCTACAGTGCAGCCTTAATAACGTGATCACTCCTTTCTTATTCCTCAGTTCCACCAGAGAGCTTCAGTTGGATGAGTCCCCAAGAATATTCTTTGCAGATACTGTTCGGATATATTCCTTAATCAAAAATAAAAACCTTCACTTCCCTTTTATCTCCATATCTATTACACCTGGAGCATTTAAACCACAATACATTGAGCTGCAAAATGGTTGTTATACTTTATATGGATTGTGGAGGATCACATAACTGTCCTGTTGGGAACCTAGTCAGAAGTCATATCATCTGCCAATCAAGGTTGCACTCCGGCCACCCATTAGTGCACACCTTGCCATTGGCTCATTTATGATTCATTGTTATCATTGGGCAGATGCCCAGCTCAGAACAGCATAAGCTCCAACATGTGTCATCTCGCTCTCTCTGCCTCTTGGTCCAAGCCACGAACATTGCTCTATGCCAGGTCGCTACTGTTGACATGGCTGGAGGAGTTGTGGGTACGGTGTGCACTACACTCAGTTGAGCTGTAATACTGACACACAAGATCAGTGCTTGAAGGGAGCCACACCCTCATTGGTACATGAAATTGGGAGTCTGTGAGTGTGTACACATGCAGGAGATTGTGGAAGGGTAAGCAACACAAGTATTGACGACCTTGAATCTGATGTGCCTGCTTGCCCCATATAGTTTTTGTCTCATACCACATAGGTGGGTCATTGGTATCGGAGTCCAACCTGGATCCAATAGCCTGTATAGCTATTAATTGGTAAGAGTTATTAAACATCATTTGATGTTGACCCATTTGATTCTCATGCATACCTTGGAGTTACCTTGGAGTAGTTTGGATTAAAGTTACCTTGATTGAGACGCTTGTGTCCAGACTAGTCTCTCTGTGAACCCACCGAACCTGATAATTTTCCCAACACAACGATGATGTATGTGTTGCTGAAGTGAACAGCCACAGTGGAATCCTGCACGTACTGCCAGAACCTTCCATCTCTCTTGGTGATTGCTCAGCCACCTGATGTTTGCACCTTAGGTGTAACCACCTCACCAAAACTTCTATACATAATGATCTCAGAATTGTGGATGCTTTTGAATGAATCCTACTCCAGCCTCTTGAAGTGCACAGTTAGGACATACAGCTGGACATAATCTTACAGGTGCCATCAGCAGTGCCTCACCACTGGATAGCCTCTTCACTGAAGTCTCTTGAACCAATGTCTCTGCACATACAGCTCAACAACATCAGTCCTACCTCATAACTACCATGCACACAATATCTCTCCAAGATTATGCATCCAATGGAAATCCTCTGTATCCTAGTATGCAAGCCTTACTTTCAGACTTGTTTTTAAATTCTCCACTAGGGATGAATTTGGCAGACATGATTTACACTCACAAACCATGAAGTGTTTCCGATCATACATATGATAATGGCTTGTTTTATCTCCCTTTTATCATGTATCAGTACTGACAACTGGATTTGAATTCCTAAGCTAAGGAGTTTCTGTTTTAAGTCGAAAATCCAAACTACTCCAAGCTTTAAGATCAATACTTGCCACAAATTTTGCAAATAAAACCCGAAAACTTGGGTGAATGGTGCGCTAACAACCACTCACTCAACGTCACCAAGATCAAGAAGCTGACTGTAGACATCAGGAAAGGAAAACCAGAGGTGATATCCCGAACCTCCGCAAGCTCCTGAGGAAGTAGAGGTGAGTCATGCTTTATTCACAATAGTATTAATATGATGGGTCCATGACAGGTCCTCCCAGATAGATGACCCCAAGGAATTTAAAGTTACTAACCCTCTCCACCACTCTTCCTCCAATGATTGCTGGATCGAATACCTCTGCTTTTCCCTTCCTGATTCTTGGTTTTGGTGACATTGAGTGCAATGTTATTGTACATTCAGTCATGTTTTCAGTCTCCCTCCTGTAGGCTGATACGTCAGCGCTTTTTATCCAACCCACTACTGTGGCTTTGGCAGCAAATTTGTAGATGGCATTGTTGTCATACCGAGCAACACAGTCATAGGTGTACAGCGAGTAGAGCAGGAGGCTAAGTATGCAGTCCTGTGGTGCTTCAGTTCTGATGGAGATTGTGGAGGAGGTGTTTTTGCCAATCCTCACTGATTAGAGTCTGGAAGTGAGGAAATCCAAGAGCCAATTACACAGTGGGGTGTTGAGTCCCAGGTCTTGGAGTTTGCCGATCAGTTTTGAGGGGATGATGGGGTTGAATGCCAGACTGTAGTCAATAAATCACATCCTGATCTATGTGTCTTTGGTATCCAGGTGTTCTACAATTTTGTGTCGAGCCAGGGAGATGGCATCTACCATCGATCTGTTGCTGTGGTAGGCAAATTGGAATGGACCCATGTCACCACTCAGATAGCAACAGAAACTGAAGTTGCAGTTTCAGGAGATATCGAAGTAGCCCTAGGTGAATAACTATATTTTATAGATGGTACACAGTGCAGCGAACATGCACTGCAGGAAGAGAGAGTGAATGGACATTTACCAAGTGGGCTGCTCTATGTATGTGCTGGAGAAACTCAGTAGGTCACACAGCATTGAGGAAATAAAAGTTAACCAGTGTTTTGGTCCTGAGCCCTTATCAGGAATGATTTACTGCTTTGCTATGGGCATTATTGAGCTTCCTTCAGTATTATTAAAGCTGCATTCTCTAGTCAATTTCAGAATATTGGATCACACTCTTCACATGCTTTGTAGATGAAGGAATTAGCTCTCATCGTTCACCACAGGTTATCAGCTTCTGGCACGCTCTTGTGGTCACAGTCCAGTTGAAGTTCTAGTCAGTGATGACCTCCAGGCACAGGAAATGTGGGAAAAGGCAAAGGTAATGTCATTGAACGTCAAGGGTCAGTAGTTAGTCCCACTTTTTTCAAGGTAATGATTGCTTAGGGTTTACGTCATGCGAATGTTATTTATGACATCAGCTCATGTCTGAATATTGTCTGGATTTTCCTGTAAACAGGCAGTTTAGTGAGTTCCTTTTCTGAGGGAATGAGAATGAGATTGAATATTGTCCAATAATCAGCAAACATCTTCATTTGGAACCTATGATGGGAAGAAAGTCATCGGTGAAACAACTGACAATGGTGCAAGGAAAAAGGAAAGAAGTATTGGAACACAAACAAAACTAAAGCGTTCAAATTGAAGTTTATTTGTAATATTCTTGATACATTTTTTTTGAACTACAACCTCCTTATAAAGGCTTAATATCTCTTATTTATGACAAAGTGGCTAACTTAAGACAAGCCTCATTCATTAAAATCAAGAATGCCTGGGAGCAAGATTTGAACCTTTTAATGTCCAATGAGATGTGGAATGCCTTTTCTAAACTGATTTACATCACATCCTTTTGTGATCGGCGTTGTCCGTTGCAATTTAAAGTGGTTCAGAGAGCATATATGTTTAAACTGTCTTGTTTTTATCCAGACATAAATCCTCGATGTGACAAATGTAAAACAGGTGATGCCTATTTAATTCACATGTTCTGGACCTGCCCTAGCTTAGAAAAAAAATTGGAAGGAAGTTTTTCAAACTCTTTCATTTATTTTGAAATCAAAATTTGAACCTAACCCTTTAATAGCTCTTTTTAGAATACTTGATGACGATGATGTTATACTAACTTCAATTCAATGTCACATTTTATCCTTCTTTCATTAATGGCCAGATGTTCAATTTTGATTTAATGGAAAGACAATACTTCAGCTAAACATGCACAATGCTTAAAGGATATTATGTCTTGTTTAAACTTGGAAAAAATTAGATATGCTGTTATTGATTCAAATATCAAATTCCAAAGGAATTATCATAGTGTTGACTTGGAATTTTGTCACGGTGCTGGCTCTCTCCAAAATTATGCCACTTGAATGTTTAAAATATCAACCTTCAACTTTGCTTAGGGGAAGGGGGTTTAGAATTTTTTTTTGTTTGGTTTTATTGTGTTATTGTACTTCTGAATTTTTACATA
The DNA here is from genome assembly GCF_036971445.1 of Narcine bancroftii. Taxonomy (NCBI): domain Eukaryota; kingdom Metazoa; phylum Chordata; class Chondrichthyes; order Torpediniformes; family Narcinidae; genus Narcine; species Narcine bancroftii. The sequence continues at coordinate 25,195,229 of NC_091476.1, forward strand.
ATGATCATTCTGGTAACAATTTTACTTGTTCTACTGTGCTTATCATAATTGTATGGTTCATTTTTTTATTGAATAAATATCAATAAAAAATATTTTAAAAAGGAAGACGTTTATTTTTCACATTTTACCAAGTGCACGAGAATGTTCTTCTGTGAGCAGTCTAATGAGTTAGCTCCAGCATTCATATAGCCAGAGGAAGTAGATCAACAGAGTATAGAGTTACCATGCAAAAGATATATCAATTAGTACCAAGAAAGGGTAGTGTTCATTTGGGACCTTGATGGCTGCAGAAAGACACTGCCTTTCACACTCTTATACCTTCTACTAGATGTGAGGAAGGAGAAGAGTGTGTCTCCAGGCTGTGATAGGTCCTTTAGTCTGTTGACCACCCTTCCTAGACAGCGAGAGATGTGGATAGAGTCCATGGACAGGAGGGTTTTATGTGATGTCCTGGGCTACATTCACCACCTCTGCAACTTCTTCCAATCTTGAGGAAAGCACACTGCAGTGGATCCAGCAGGCATGCTTTTGAAACTGCATGTCAAAGTTGTTGATGGTCAAGGGGCATGTACCAAACTTCCTTAGTCATCTTAGAAAGTAAAGATGGGGTTTGCAGAAATGTAAATAGAAATAACAGAAACATTGAGGAAATCTGATCAGCTGAAATTGTTCCATTCAGTGCTGAGTCCATAATCTGGGAAGTACCTGCCTGAAAGTGGTGCTGTGGCTCCCTCCTCCATCATTATCAATATGAAGTGTGCAGAATGTGAAAGATGGGGAGGTCAGTGTAGGGACATGGGATGAAGGATTAAGATGATAAATGGCCAGCAGTTCAAGATCATCTCTATTTGGAGACTGAATGGAGGTGTTCTTTAAAGTATTCACCTCCACTATCTGTGGCTCTTATCACTGAGATTTTATAATTGAAACTCTGACGTCTCTGTCTTCTAATCTGTATTCAAGTTCAACAGAACATTCCAAAATTTCAACAGGTATGATTCAATCTTGAGCATTTCGGGAGAGGTTTTAAGTATTGCTACAACATTTTGCGAGAAATTGCCATAGTTAATATTTAAATTAAACTCATGCAGGAAAAACCATACATTTAATGATTACAAAATAGAGATAAAAAGAATAGTTCAACTGAATCATCTTAAAAGACAACACATCTTAAGTGTAAAGCCAAGTTAGAAAACAAAGCTCTATTTCAACTCTGTCTTTGTAGACTGGAAATTATGTAAATTTCTGAATCATTGAGAAAGGATTACAGATAGTTTAAGACAGGTACTTGGGTAATTGCATCCCATTCTTCAATTGATGATTGCTCAATGGATTTAGTAAGGACAGGCACTGGTTTAATGAAATGATTATTCATTTAAGATAATTTAAATGGTATGTAATGGTGAAAAATTGTAGCAAATCAGATCCCAATGCACAACACACATAATTTTCCTTCCCACTGATTTCACCCCCTCTCCACCCCCATCCCAAAAGCAATTTTAGTAGGTTTATTACCTATTCAAATTGGCAGACTATTATTTCCCCAAATAAAAGTGTGACCCGAAGTAAGAACTGAGCTCTCTAACCACCCTTCCAGCCATATTGGGGTTGGAAACAGCTTGTTTCCTTTGGGCAACTTGCTTGAAGTTTCATCTTTGATCAAATTAAACCACTGAGGGGTAGTATTTTTGAGATGGTCAGGAACTTTTTTAAATTAGACAGAGGTGTACAGGTTGGAAGGAATGTCCACACACATTCTCAGCAATACCAGCCTTCCCACCCAAAATTTTAGAGTGAGGTAGAAATAAACTGGAATTTGTCTCTTCAGATCAGGAAGGAGGAGTCATACAGCCATGGAGTTCTACAGCATGGAAACAGCCCTTTGGCCCACGTTGTCCACGCCAACAAAGCTAGTCCCACTTACCTGTGCTCAGCCCCTATACCATCATAGACATCACCAGTTTGTCCAATTAATATTAGTGAGGTCCTCCAAAACAAACATCCCAAATATTGAAGCATGGGGAAAAAGAGGAACAATGATAGCATGAATATTATGATTATATTATTATAATTAATGTTATTGATCCAACAGGTAACAGAGGGATGTCATGAATTATTGGTTTGTGGACTGGAGGAGAAACCTTAATCCATCTATTTCATCTAGAGGTGTTAAGTATCAGTGTTAAGGCCAATTCATTTGCATCCACATTAATGAACCAGTCTAAGGATGAAAGTCACAATTTGGTGGATGATATACAATTTGGCAGCATTGCAAAGGCAAAGGTAAAAGATTGCTGCAAGATATAAACATGCTGACAAAATGGGCAGAAGCATCGGAGATAAAGGGTAATGCAGAGAAATGAGAAGAGATAGCAAGGGTAGAGGGATCTGGAAGTATGTCTGCATAGAAAATTGAAAATAGCAGGGTATTCTGAGAAAACAGTTAGTTCTCCCATTGAATAATTAATCGTAGTGGATTTAACGCGACCTGATTTAATGCAACCCGATTTAACGCAAATCTGGTTATAACATGATGAGTCGCTGGACTCAGGCGTGGGGCTGCTGTGGGGAGCGGGGACTTCAGGCTGCCGTGGGAACCGGGGACCTCAAACAGAGGGAACTTCGGGCTGCCATGGGGAGTGAGACCTTGGGGAACAGGAACTTCAGGCTGCCACAGGGAGTGGGGACTTGGGGCTACCGCCAAGAGCAAAGATTTGGGATTGCCTCCGAGAGCTGGGACCTCCCCTTTATCACCCGCTGCTGCTGTGAATGGGGACGGTCGGTTTATTAAAAATTAATTTGTGTTTTAATTTCAACTATAACGACAATGATTTATTGACTCCCAATTTAGCACAACCCCACTTTTTTCGCCATGCGATTTTTTTTGGGGGGGGATCCAAACTATTGCATTATAATGGGGTTCCACTGTAGATATTAGATGTCTTCAAAATGTCTGCTAATATATCGGTCACATCTTGTAAAGCTGCACAAGGGCAGGATAATTTACTCTAATAATTCAAACAGCACTTCCACCAAACTAAAATCTGCCTTTCATTACTTACAAGATAAAATTGTGCCTTTTAAAATCTAACACCTTAACTCAACAAATGAAGCAATAACTGATACATAAATGCTCATGCTCCTAATGCGAGCCAACTAGTTGGATCTTGTTAAAAAAATTTAACACACTGTAATTTCTTAACCATTGAGCCTGTATGACCAGTTGTGGTTCTCCCCCACACTTTTCAGATTTCACTGTAGACTCTGCAATTTATTTTTCCTTAAAGTAAGAATCAAACTTCTTGCTTTCATTCCAGGTCACCACATGAGAATGCTTCTCTAACACTTTGTATACCAAGGGTCTGTGACCAGTGGTCTGACACTCTTCCACCCATTTTATTCACTCTATTTACATAACTCCAGCCTTTTCTCAATCAATTGTGCGAAAACCAGCCATCCTCTGTGCCACAATGCTAAGATAACTCTAATGGTGGTGAGCAAGAAGGGGAGGGGAGCTTCCTCACTTACCCTTTGGCCCACTCATTGAACCCTTGTGGACCTTGCAAACCCTCCAGCCCTTCCTTATGTTGGGAGCCACAATCCCTAAAATCTGTCAGCTCTCAGACATTAGGCAACTGGGTTACCACGTACCCACACTCTTCATTCAGACAGTTGAAACAATGATGCTGAAGGTGAGTTTATGGTCATAGACATTTTGCAAAAGCATGTACTTCATAAAGAAGAATAAAACAATTGCCGTATTAAATTAAATTAAAAAGAAATAATAAATACGAAAGCTAGATGTGTAATACATTTTCACAATTATTATAGTGCCTGAAAAATCAAGTGGTGTTACAAAAGCACAGACAGTCCTTTTTATGGTGTCAGAGCAATCTATGATTAGTGTAAAACTCTAATAGCCATTGGGAAGAAACTGTTCTTGAACCTAGAGATGCTGGTCTTCAGGCTTCTGAACCTTCTCCCCAATGGTAGCAGTTAGAAGAGGTTGTGACGGGGGTCCTTTATGATGTTGGTGCCTTCTTGGAGCAGCACCTCACATAGATGTCTTCAATGGCTGGGACCCAAGAGCCTGTGATGGGCCTGGCTACCTTCTGCATTCCTTGGCACACAAATTACCAAGCACAATGGGGATGTCGCCATGGGCTAGGATCCTGATGATCCTGACATCATTCTATGAAGTCCTAATATTTGGACAATTGTTTCATATCTGACATGCAGTAGGACTTGTATGATCTATCTAATTATTTAATAAAGGAGATATACTGCCTGTATTGATGAAGCGTGATAATGTCACGTCTGCACTGCAGTTATGCAGAAGCAACAATTACACAGTTATTTTCCTGGGAAACCTGACACTGGGATCAAATTAAACACTAGAACCTTGCAGTGAAACTTAAAATAATACACACATAGATACCTTGGAACCATAGAACATTACAACACAGAAATAAATTCCTTCGGCCTTTCTGGCCTGGACCGAACCATTTTTCTGCCTAGTACCTGTAACTCAGTTCCTGAAGTCCGGGAAACATCCAAGTAATCAGAGATAAGTGCTGTGACCATTGTTGTTTGTCGTCTTTATCGTTGATCTTGATGATAATGTGATACATTGGATTAGCAGATGTGCAGATGATTAAAAAAATTGGAAGTGTTGTGGACAGCGAAGTAAGTTTGCAAAGCTTGCAGAGGGATCTGGACCCGCTGAAAATGGTAGATGGAATTTAATTCACACAAGTGTGAGGTGTTGCATTTTGGAAGGTCAAACCAAGAAAGGACATAGACAGTGAATTATAGAGCACTAAGGAGGGTGGCAGAACAGAGGGATCTGAGAATACAGATACATACCAGTAATTCCCTGAAAGTGGCATCGCAGGTAGGTAGGGTTGTAATGAGAGCTTTTGGCATTTTTACCTTCATAAATCAGAGTATAGGAGTTGGGATGTTGTGGTAAAGTTGTGCAATACATTTATGAGGACAAATTTGGAGTATTGTGTGCACTTTTGGTCACCTAACTACAGGAAAGATATCAATAAGATAGAAAGAGTGCAGATAAGATTTACTATGAGGTTACAGGGAAAGGTTAAACAGGTTAGGACTTTATTTCCTGAGGCATAGAAGAATGAGTGGATATTTGATAGTTATTTAAAATTATGAGGGGGATAGTGTTACAAGCCCAGAGGACCCAAAATCCAGCAGCAATAGATATTCACCAAGACAAATGGTTACTTCAACAAAAGTTGCATTTAATTATCTTTAAACATGAAAATAGAATCAAACTTCAACTTATCTCTATTGACTTACTTAACCTAACTTAACCCCCTTCTAATTCTAAGTGCACATATATGTAATGTGTGCGTGTATGTTCAGAAAAGTTATTTGGTTCACAGTCCAATCTCACTTCTCATTCCTCCAAGTTCACTGGTTGCAGGCAATTTTTATACTGTGCACAGAATTTAACATTTATAAGTTCACCAGGCTTTGCTGCTTGAAAGGTAAATGGTTACCGCTCAGGAAGGTTCTTGTCGGTTTTCAGAGAGAGATTTGTTGTTCCAGGACATTCATGGCTGATGTACTTCCATTGCTAATGAAATGTGCCCCTTCAGGGTTCTCCAGATGATAACCTCTTTCTTTCAGATCACCACAGAGCTTCTTTTTGTTTCCCTTATTCCAAGTGAAACATTAGACAGCCAGTCCTCTCCTCTTGCATGAACCACAAGGACTTTGATCAGGCCGTCTTACAACTGGGCTTTCCATAAGCTTGCCAGCTTGTCCTGTTCCAGTCCCAGCTACTTCTGCTGGCTGAAACACAGTATGTGATCTCTCTCTCTCTCTCTCTCTCTCTCTCTCTCTCTCTCTCTCTCTCTCTCTCTCTCTCTCTCTCTCTCTGAGAGAAAGCCTGTTTGACTCTCTCTGCTTGCAAACCACATGACCCTCTCAGAACAGCAAGTTTTCTTCTAGACAGCAGCAGCTCCAACATACTCTTTCATCTGTTGCCTTTTGTAAACAACAATCCATTAGTGAAGTCTCTTGAGCACTTCAAAGCTCTTGCAAAAGCTCTGGAGCCGGTACGTCTACCATGGTGTAGAACTCCAGTATTTTAAATAAGATCTGTTTTAAAGTGTTTGTATGTGATGTACTCTAACAAACCTTTCCCAATTTATCTCCCCAAAACATATCTAAATACTTTATATACTCTGTATATTCTGTCACAATAGACAGGATAAATATAGGTAGGCTTTTTTCCACTGAGGATAAGAGAGATACAAACCAGAGGATATGGGTTAAGGGAGAAAGGGGAAAAATTTAGGGGAACGTGAGGGGAAACATCTTCCCATAGAGAGTGGTAGGAGTGTGAAATAAGCTGCCAGCTGAAGTGGTGAATGCAGGCACACTTTCAAGATATGAGAAGAATTTGGACAGGTGCATGGATGGGAGAGATGTGGAGGGCTATGGACTGGGTGCAGGTCAGTGGGACTAGGCAGAAAAATAATTTCACACAGACTAGATAGGCAGAATGTTCTAAATCTTCTCTGCATGTGGTCTTTCTGAATTTGGCTAAAGGACCAAATAAGGTACAATATTGGTCAAAATGTACATATATTATTTGTAATAATACCAACAGCAATTCAAAATATACTTTTCATGTCATACATTATGAACTGATACCTGTGCCTTTGCAAAAATTGTTTGGCAGAAACTACATATAAACATTTCCAACATTAACAGGAAAAACAACAACGACTAAGTGAATGCAACCCAGTCCTTCAGAATTAGACTTTGGGAGTGTTTAAACTTTTCAAAAAAAAACATAATTGGGTGGTGTTGGATATGAGCCAAGGTTTAAATTCCTTCCTCCACCCTCTGCAACATTGAACTGTTGATTCGATATCTATCATTCTATTAACAGGGTCACAATAAGAATGGCCTCATCATGGTGCTGGGATCCTCCTTCACTTGGCAGCATTCATCAAATCAACTAGAATGAATGGAGGTGCAAATGGAAGAATCCAACAATGGCTGGAAAGCAGAAGACGACTACAGGTATTAACTTGACCTAAAACTTGTATGAAAGAAAATTTAAGTGCATTTTAATTGGTATGCGGGAAAAGTTCACAAACATCAGCATACAGTTTTGATTGGTTCCGTTACATTTATTTGTCACATTATACAGTGAGAAGTCCTGTTTTGAAATTAATTTTAATGGTTAATGGTTATATTCAGTGGGACTAGGAGGGTGGGAATTTGTTACGGCATGGACTAGTAGGGCCGAACTGGCCTGTTCTGTGCTGTAAGTGGTTATATGGTTATATGGTTAAGAGACTTCAGTGAGTAGTTTAACAGGTCAACTCTAATCTAAACTAGAATGGCAAAAGCACGATTGATAGATTATAGAGCAACAATTGAAAAAATATATGAATTAATAAAAAGCAAGGTCAGGATGGCAACACAGTTGTGAGATTCATTAACAAACCTGATGACTGGATAGAAAACAACTGTTTTTAAGCCTGTTGGTGTGCTATTTCACACTACTGATCCTTTTCTCCAATTGGGAGACAACAGAAGAGAGTTTCTCCAGGGTGTGCTGACTCCTTCAGTATGTTGGCTGTCTTCCCTGGGCAGCGGGTGATATATCTGAAGGCCATAAAGGGGAGGGAAGTTTGCATGATGTTCTGAGCTACATTCACTATCTTCTTCTGATTGTGTGCAGAGTTGGTCCCATTCCTTGCTGTGATGCATCCAACAAGGATGCTATGCATAATGCAAGTACAAAATAGTCCACCAGAAGATTGCAAGGGATATGGGGGATTTGCCAATCTTACTGAGCATTATAAAAAAGTCATCATTGTTTAATCCTCTATCTACCCTTTGTTCATGAATTCTAAATAAGTCAAAACAAAATCCTAATTTCTTTGTGAGCCTCAGGCAATTCTCAATGCTTTTGAAATAATAGTTTTGTGCTAATTCCAATTTCCAATATATGAAACCATTCTGAATTTTCACCTTTATCCTTCTTTCAGAAATGCCTGTCCCCCAGTTACATGCTGCCGGAATATACAGAATGGGTGTGCCCTCACCTTAAATTTAAAAAAAATTATTTGATTGCTTATATTTTACAGTGCACATAATGAAAAGAATTTGTGGTTGAAACGACCAAGATTATTTAACTTTGATTTTTAACAGGCTTGGCTTGGCTTCGGGGACGAAGATTTATGGAGGGGTAATGTCCACGTCAGCTGCAGGCTCGTTTGTGGCTGACAAGTCCGATGCGGGACAGGCAGACACGGTTGCAGCGGTTGCAGGGGTTGGGGTTGGGTTTTTCCTCCTTTGCCTTTTGTCAGTGAGGTGGGCTCTGCGGTCTTCTTCAAAGGAGGTTGCTGCCCGCCGAACTGTGAGGCGCCAACTTTGATTTTATGTTAACAGAAAAAGAATTGAGTTTTTTTTTTCTTACCCCTTGAGCTGAGTTCATTTCCCATGCATGGACACATTCTTTTCTCGATGTCACAACAGGGAAATCAGCACAAGCTGCTGTTGTTTTTCTTCAATGAGTCAATAGCAATCAGAACACATAATATAAGTGGGGTTGACATTTGATCGGAATAATATCTCTTTGCATGAATGTTTCTGAAACATATCAGAAAAAATTGAAGTCTTTTGCTACTTCTGGAGCCATGGCTACAAGTCACATGGGAACAGAATGAAAAGCTGAGTCCATTCCTTTTGTAATCTTTCCAGTAAATCCAAATGTTGTTCCCTCCTTCCATCCCACTTTAAATTTAATGTAGAACATTTTTTTTACTCCTGTTCCTCATGATCAAGGAGAGCCTTGCGGCAACATATGTGAAGTTCACTTGATCTTTAGCCTTCCTAGTCGTTAGGACTCTTTAGACTGAGGTATAATTTAATTAACTTCCAAAACCATTTATTTCCACAGAGTATAATGCACCAATTCCATTTAAGTAATAAATGTCATTTTCTTGTCCTGATGCTAATAAGGGTGTTAACCGAAGTTCAGTCATTTTCATTTTTTGTAAATACGCCAGAAAGTTATGAGTTGAAGGTTTGCTTGAGGAAATTGGAGTTCAACTTTGTGGCGAGAACAATGTTATCAGAGCTTTTGTATATTCTTCAGAACAAGGTTACTCTAACCTCAGCTGTTGAGTTTAGTTTGCAGCTGATGTTTGTGTTTCCACACAATTGAAAAACAAGCTGCAAGCCTGGAGTATAGAAGAGAATTATCCTGCACTCAATATCCATAAGAGAAGGGTCTTCTATCAACCTGCCCCTGCTGCACACCCTGACTCCAATATATAGCAAGTCTTTGAAAAGAATAGATAGCTTTCCATATCTCTGGAACCACTGCTCTGTGAAGACAGGCATTGATCACAAAATACTACATTGCCATTGATGTCCCACTGCAGCCTTTGCTCAATTGAGGAAAAAGGTATTTGAAAATTAATGCCTCATAAAGGCTATATACCAATTTGCCGATGACACCAGAGACATTTGCTGAATCACAGACAGCAATGAGGAAGCGTACATGAGTGAGATAGATCAGCTAGTTGATTAGTGTCGCGACTATATCTCGTGACAATTTTGAGGAGATTTTATGTCAACAAACACTCACAAGATCACAATAAAGGAACAGAAGAAGGCCATTTGGCCCATCAAGTCTGCTCTGTCACTCCACCATGAGCTAAACCATTCTCACATCTAGTTCCAATTTCCAGCCTTTTCCCCATATCCTTTGACTCCTTGACTAATTAGATACCTATCAATCTCCTTAAATTCCCCCAATGATCTGGCCTCCATAGCTGTATGTGGCAATGAATTCCACAAATCCATGACTCTCTTGCTAAAGAAGTTTCTCTTCATCTATGTTTTAAATGGGTACCCTCTAATTCTAAGATTGTGCTCTCTTGTCCTGGATTCACTCACCAAGGGAGACATTTTATTCACATCTACTCTGTCCGATACTTTCAACATTTGAAATATTTAAATGAGATCCACTCTCATTCTTCTATACTCCAATGAATACAGTCCTATAGCTGCTAAGTGCTCTTCATTTGTTAGCCCTTGCATTCCTGGAATCATCCTTGTAAATCTTCTCTGAACTCTCTCCAACATCAGTACATCCCTTCCAAGATAAGGGGCCCCAAACATAGTTCTCGAAATGAGGTCTCACCAGTGTCCCATAGAGCCTCATCAACAGCTCCTTACTCTTATACACTATTCAACTTGAAATAAATGCCGACATAGCATTTGCTTTCTTTACTGCCAATCAAACTTGTGGTTAACCTTTAGAGTATCCTGTAGCCCCCCACCCCCCCCAAGTCCCTTTGCATTTCCGAACTTTGAATTTTTTTCCCCATCCAAATAATAATCTGCCTGTTTATTTCCTCTTCCAAAATGTAAAACCATACATTTCTCAACATTTTATCTCATCTTCTATTTCTTTGCCCACTCTCCTGTCCAAGTCTCTGCAACCTTTCGGTTTCTTCAACACTTCCTGCTCCTCCACCCATCTTGGTGTCATCTGCAAATTTAGCCACAGAACCTTTTAATCCATAATATAAATCATTGATCTGCATTGTAAAAAGAAGCAGCCCCAACACCAACCCCTGCAAAATACCACCAGTAACCAGCAACCAACTTGAACTGGATTCCTTTATTCCCACCCTTTGCCTTCTGCCTATCAGCCAATGCTCCACCCAATCTAATATCTTTCCTGTAATTCCATGGGCTCTCATTTTATTAAAGCAGCCTCTTATGTGGCACCTTATCAAAGTCCTTTTGAAAATCCAAATACACAACATGCACAGCCTCTCTCTTGTCCGTCCTACTTGAGATTATCTCAAAAAATTCCAATATGTTCATTCTCAGAAAATTCTACAGGTGTACTGTGGAAAACATTCTTGCATCACTGTCTGGTATGGAGGTGGTAATGCAGAGGACAGGAAAAGGCTACAGAGAATTGTGAATTCCGTGAGTGCCATCAAGGATATTAGTCTTCACTCCATTAAAGACATCTATAAGAGGCAGTTCTCAAGAAAGCAACCTCTATAATCAAGCTACCTCACCATCCAGGCCATGCCCTTTTTTTCACAGCTACCAAATAGTTTCCTCCTCTCCACCATCAAATTCCAGAATGAACTACAGACACTATCTCACTTTTTCTCTTATTTTCCACTCATTTATTTGTTTTTTAAAAATATAATTTAAAGTACAGGCCAATTTTAATCTTTTGATCATCAAAAAGATTATCTGAATTTTTTTTAGACGTACAGCATGGTTACAGGCCATTTTGGCCCACAATCACACACAATTGACCTACAATCCCCAGTATGTTTGAACGGTGGGAGGTAACCAGATCCCCTGGGAAAAACCCACGCAGACACTGGGAGAACGTATAAACTCTTTGCACAGTCCAGGATTCAAACCCCAGACCCACTCGCTGACGCTGTAACAATGTTGCGCAAGCCGCCACGCAAACCAGGCCACCTTGATCATCGTCATCACCTGGATGTGGATTCTTTCTCTGCCTCATTTAGCTGACACTTTACAAAACAACATAAAGTGATGTTCTGATACCATGAATATTGCAAATTCCTTCTCCCAGTGTAAGTGTGTTTGCTACTTTATGGTACTTTCCTCCCAAAGGTAGAACATTAAAGAAACTATTTCCCATGTAAGAATGCATTGAACAGAGGACCATTTCAACTTCATCTTCAAAGGAGCAACTGGCTAACATGCATAATGTTCAAAGCATTGAAGTAGCAAATTTGCCATTCCAGGTTCTTTCAATGTTAATGTTCTTAGAGCAGGTGTTTGGAAGCAAAATAAGGGGAAGGCAAAGAAAAGCTGCTTTAATTAGTCATAGTTTTTGTGGCTGAATTATCTTCAGTTGGATGGCCTTGGAAACAAAGGGCTTAATTGAAGTTGTTGATACTTTATCCCACCTGAGGACTTTGAGACCAGCAAGAATGATTTCTTTAAGTAACAATGGAGCTGATCTTTGAGGTCTTGTTTCATTTTGGAAAGAGAAAATCACTGCAAGCCTTAAAAGGATTGTTCCTCCCTCACAGCTTTTCGACAATCACCATGACTACAAGGAAAAATGCAGAAGATGGGCCCTGAGGGTTTAATCTCCTGAATGCAAGTGCAGAAAGTGCAGATATCCCTTGACCTGGATCTGATCAAAAATAGAGAGAGAAAACAACATTCATTCTTAAAGCTGCACTGCCTTGGGATGGACAAAGAAAATAAAATTATACAAGTTTCCATTGGTGGAACAAGCTGAGAGTAAAAATAAAACCATAATGGCATCATGAACATGGAGACACTGTTTAGATAGGAAAAGAAAATTTTGGCTCAAGCAGGGGGATATATAACGAGGCCTGAGAATCTTTTGCCTTTCAATAAGGAGAGGATGGAAATGTTTGGCAAAGCCAACAATATTGAGGTGCGAGATAAATCTCAAAATTCACAGACCTTGAATTTTGGTTCGGGAACACAGGAATGTGATGGTGTTTACAGAAATCAGCTTGAAATGTATCATTCTTAAATGTTCTGGCAAATCACCTCATTGAAGAGCAGCCAGAGATATGCAATAAATGCCTTCCTAGACACAATCTGAAAATGAGTAACTGATAAATGACATCTGCAAAAAATTGCATTTGTTTAGTTGGCATGACCCTTTATCATGAAGAAGCTTGCAATCCAAGTAAAGCTCTCTACACCTGTTGCTTTCGGCCTGAAGGGAATAAAATAGATCAGGTCTTTTTGATTGGATGTACCTGGCACATTTTTGACACAAGAGATGAACAAAGAGATTTAATGAGTATCTGTAGTTCCAGAAATAGTACAGTCACTGACAGTCACTGGCAATGCATTCCTGCATGCTGTAAAATTGCGAATCATGGCTGCAAAAGGAGATAGAATTGAATGAGAAAATTAATATCTCATGGACAATTTCGTACTGAAGTTAATTTCAAAGGATTTCTTTCTTACTAACATGGCCTCCTTCTCTGAGTTTTGCTTGCCTCTTTCCTTTCCTATTCTAGCAACATATCTTTCTCTTCATGTTCTTTGCTCATTCTTCCAAGTAATGCTGCTAATATCCTCACTGACATGTATTTGAAAACATTTGCCTCATATGTGCATGTACAAATGCCATGTTTACAATTTTAAATCAAAGAGAATCAGAATTCAATAAATGGCCACTAACAAATCCATATTCAATTTGGTATAAGTTTGTTAAAAACAATTGCTTGAAAAGTTTTGCATAGAATTTTGGACATATTATAGGTCTGTAACAATTCTAAAGTAGCTGATCTCTTGTTAATGTCATTGTTGTTAGGACTGGGAGGAAAAACCCAACACCCAACCCCAACCAACCAATTTTCCCCTGCAACCGCTGCAACCGTGTCTGCCTGTCCCGCATCGGACTTGTCAGCCACAAACGAGCCTGCAGCTGACGTGGACATTTACCCCCTCCATAAATCTTCGTCCGCGAAGCCAAGCCAAAGAAGAAGGGCTGCTTGGTAGAACTCAGTCGCTACTTTTATTAGTTACTTTTCCATGGGTCTGAGGTCAATTAAAGACCACACCAAGTGATGATGGAAGATTTAATGCCTTATTCACTTTTATGAATGTGACATGTTTTTTTTTCCTTGAGTTTAGTTGCCCAACCTGAAACATTAAAGCTATTTTCTCTCCATAGCTGCTGCCTATTTCCAGTATTCTCAGATTTTGTATCACTTATCCAGGACCTGCCTTCTTCCCTGATGTATATCATCTCCACCCCTATTTCTTTTCCTCTACACCATGCAGATTATAATACCAAATAATTATTTGTGAGAAACTAGCCTTCAGCACCATCTCATCCAGTAATACCACCCACCACCTATGGCCAATCTATCTTGGCCTTGACCTTATCACAGGCAATTTCTTTATTCTCTTCTCTCCTTTCTCTTCTCAACAACTCAAAGCATGTTTGATCTCTCATTTTGTTCAGTTCTAATGAAAAGTCGTCACCCTCTAGCACTGGTTGTTCTTCATCCACAGATACTGTCTGACCTATTAACTTCAGCAATTCAGTTTATTTTTATTTCAGATTTACAGCTTAAACTTTTTTGTTTTTAAAAATACCTAGTCATTGCACAGCCACAATTTTATACACAAGTTTTAACGAAATTAGCCTGTGTTGCCGATGCTTCACTAAGGGGGAATTGAAATTTCTGAACAATACTAATGAAAGATGAAAACAAGACCTCAAGATCAGAGGCTTAACTGGCATGCCAACAATATTGAAGTTCCCAACAAAAGATTTGACATCATTGATATTCGTTGGATTTATAAAGCAGAAAATTCATATAAAAGATAAATTTGCAAGTCATTTGTAAATGACTTGGGTTTAATGTCAAAATTATATCTGCTTTGCCATTAAAAAGTGAAAAACACAGACTTTGTGTTACATACAATTCAATTGTATTCCGCTCAATTTCCCATTGAAAATGAGAATATTTTGCAAAGTCATAATATAAATACTTTATCTGCACCAAATGTTTTTGTAGTGATAGGTCAAAAATAAATTGCAGCCCAAACATAAAGAACAATTCTACTGCAGACTCAAAGATCACCTGTTTGATTCAAGTGGCATGAATGCTTCTTGCCTGAGGTTCCTAAGTGTTGGAGTGTTACTTAATGATCCTAATGAATGGAAATGCTGGGTTGAAAGGCCGGATGTTCTATGCCTGCTCATGTTCTTATGAACAATACTGCTTTTTTGTTGTGCATTATAAAGAGTGACATATTTAGCAGAAGAACAAAGAGACAATGATCCAGGAGACAGTTATGCTAAGAGAATCCAGCACATTAAAAGATAACCTCTGAAAAGTTTTGATTTGACTACTGTGATTTCTGTAATTTCCATTGAATCTACTACCACAAAAATTCCTGGTAGAAATTTTTGATACATTGGCAATACTTTTAATATGAATAATCATGCTCTGGCAACAGATTCTGTTTTTTTTATTCTCTCTGGTGGTGTTGTTATTGAGTACCATAGATTGAAATGTATTGCAGTAACTAAAGCATTGCTGTAATTTATTGCAATACAAATTAACATGGGTTTTTAGAAACAATAACTGAGTAAATCAAAACAATCTCCAATTTATGCAAGCTTTTTGGAATTTAACAAACATATGCATAATCATTTCACAGATTAGTATCATTGATTCTAAAACCTTGAGAGATGGTTGTTGACTTCAGGAGGGCCTGGGGGACCATGCTTTGCTGACCATTGATGGCTCCACTTTGAGGTTGAATGCACTTGTCAGACAATCTCACCTGGTCCCTCAACACAAACTTAATAGCCAAAAAGCCCAGTCGAGCCTCTGCTTCTTGCGAAGGCTGAGGAAAGTTCATCTCCCACCCTCCATCCTCACTACATTCTATAGAGGATGAATCAAGAGCATCCTGTGCAACTGCATCACCTCCTGGTTTGGAAGCTGTACCTCCTTAGATCTCAAGACCCTGCAGAGGATAGTGAAGTCAGCGGAAAAGATCATTGGGGGTTCTCCTCCTACCATGAAGTACATCTACAACACTCGATGCAGGCGAAAGGCAATATGAAGAACTCCTCACACCCCTCATGTAAACTGTTCTCCCTTCTGCCATCTGGTTGGAGGTACTGCAGCACTCAGGGCCTTACATCCAGATTGGGAAACAGCTTTGTTCCCCCAAGCCATCAGACTCCTGAACTCCCAGAACATTTGTGGATAGGGTATCATGGACTTTTACTGTATATATCTTAATGTTTTGATATTTTAATGTGTTTAACTTCTATTCTAACTTATATTTATGTAAATGTGCTCTGTGGTCCTGGAGAAAAGCTATCTCGCCTTTACCATGTGGGTTTGCTATAAATGATAAATAAGGGTGACTTGATTTCTTGGCTGTGCACAGGAACATTTGAAATATCAGAATGAACATTAAAAAGAATGATTTTTAATGTTTTATAAATTTAGATTATTTGACAGTGCAAATGACTGATATGGATCAGCAAGTGTCTCTGGAATCATTGCAATGCGACGTATCCAGCTTTAAATTTCCAGCTGAAAGCATTAACACTGAGGATGTTCAAGAAGATATAGAATGTCTGTATTTTCAAATCAGAAGGAGAGAACAGATTAAAAAAAGAGAGTTGGAGAAAGTGAGTTCTTTTGATAAGGAATTCTTTTTTCCTCTCCTTCCCAAACAGCTTCGTTTTTGGTAGTGGGTTTAGATCTTATTTTTATAAGAAAATAATAAAATATTACTGTGATATAATTTGTTTGAGTATGGGGTACCTTTGATGAATTGGTATGATTTGAGTGTAATATACTGGACTATTTTCTTTTGATTTTTTAATATGTATTCTTATGTACTCTGTATTTTTCAATGTGGAACTTCAATTTTAATTTCAATAAAAATATTGGCAAAGTGAAATCTTAACCTGAAATCAAAAAAATGAAATACATTTATACATGATTCTTTTTATAAAATAAATATAACCTGCCCACCTGTAGACTTCTCTTTTAACAATTGTTTCATACATAATTGTTTCCAGTGGGATGGTGCTGGTCAAATATCATAATCCAAGTTAAAAAAAATCTGCAGAAATATACTTAGAAATCAGTGGACCAATAATGTTTCCTTTCACCATGAAATCCAATAAATATTTGCAATAAACATTAGATCTCTCTGTGAACGCTTCAACTTTAAACTTGTGTTGGCTGCATGTGAGTGAGTGATTGGGAAAATTCCTTTGGAATGATCAAGAAAGAAAGCAATATGTCAATATTAAGAAGGAGACATTTTTGTACCAGGATCAACCATTGCCTCTGGCAGCATTCCAGCTACCTACCACTCACTGTGTAAAAAAAACCCTCTGACACCTCCCCTAAACATTCCTCTACTAATCCTCTCATATTAGCTATTGCTGTCCTGGGAAAGGGTGATGGCTTTTCATTCTATCTATGCCCCTCATAACCTTGTATACCACTATTAACTCACCTCTCATCTTCTATTGCTCCTAAGAGAAAAGTTCCAGCTCACACAACCTTTCCTCAAAAGGCATGTTCTCTAATCCAGGCTACATCCTGGTGAATTTTCACTGCGCCCTTTCTATAGCTTGTCCATCCTTTTAATAATGAGGCAACCAGAACTGAATAGAATTTTACAGAACAAAAACATTACGGCTCTGAAAAATTAAATTCTCCAACTACTGAAGAGTAACACACTATATGTCTTCTCAACCACCAACCTTTGGTCCATAGCCTTCTATGCTCTGGCAATTCAAGTACTCATCTAGATACTTCTTAAATGTTGCAAGAGTTTCTGCTTCACCTCCCTCTCAGGCCTTCCATTCCAAATTCCAACCACCCTCTGGATAAAAAATTCTTTCTCGGATCCCATCCAAACCATTTCCCCCTCATTCTTAGTTTTTTACTTATCTGATAAGGGGAAAAAAAAGTCCAGTTATCCACCTTATCCATGTTCCTCAAATGTGTGCATCCATCCATCAGATTCTTCTTCTTCCAGGGACAGAAATCCAATCTTTTCAGAATTAAATTTCCATCCCAGACCATATTTTAGTGATTCTGCTCTGCACCCTCTACAGCGCCATCATATTCTTCCTTTTGCATGGTAATCAAACAGCACACAATTATGGCCAAATCAGAGGTTCAGAAAGCAGGTACCATAACATTCCTGTTGTTGCATTTTGTGCTCTGGCTGACAGACTAATATTCCATATACCTTCTTTCATCATCTTGTCTGTCTGTGTTGTCATCTTCAGGAATCCTTGGATATATGTCAGTGTCTCTCTGTTTCTCAGTAATCTCTAGGACACGTGCCTGTATGATCCTTATTAGTCCTCCAAAAATGTAATGGTTCACACATATCAGGATTAAATCCATCTGCCTTTGTTCTGCCCTTTTTACCTGGATATTCTGAGGATACAGGAATATATTTACAAGGTCCCACCTTGAAGACTTGTCCAAAGAAATAGAAGCCAAGTTGGGAAATTGGATCCAAATCAGGTTCCAATTCCTATACTCAATGTCCTGACGTGTGTAAATTTAAATTTAAATTAAATTTAGACATACCGCGTGGAACAGGCCCTTCCAGCCCATGAACCCATGCTGCCCAATTACAATTAATTGATCTACAAGCAGACATATGGATAACGTACCAATTTTTTACAGACAGCACCAAATTTGAACCCAGATTGCTGGCACTGTAACGGCGTTGTGCTAACTGCTACACTAAGCATGCAAACTTTTTAGTTTTAACAGATCGTTCAACAACAATTTACATGTAATATCCATGTAGAATTTTGTACATTTAATAGGATTTTGGGAAAATAAAATACATGTTTTCCATTCTGGTAGCATTTTCATAAAAACAGATAATTTTATTAAAAACTGATAAGCACTGCATAATTTATACAGCACTTCCTCCCATGCGCATCATGGGAAGTAGTGCAAAATTTTCCTTGACGAACTTGAAAAGAAAGTTGAAAGAGAGTTTATGGGAAATGACACAGATCCACAAAAGAATGGAATGCATAAATGAACTGAGATAAGTGAAGTTCCTTTGCTTGGATAATGAACAAATAGTGAGATAATAAAAGTTCAAAATATATTAACCTAAAGTTAGTTTGGAGATTAGAAAATAAATGTCAATGGATAACAGATGCAGGCAACAAAGAAGGTTATTGATTCAGTGTCAAGGAGGTGGATCAATATTTTTTTTTAAACTGTTTCTTATGAAATGTTATAAAAGGTTTAAGCACAAACTCAATAGGTCAGTTTAGGTTGTGCCAAATGTTCCTATTTATGTTCAGTCCTGCTTGCAAATTGCAATCTTGAATTCATTCTGAAGAGCAGATAATTCTTTGATGAGCTATTTTCTAGTTTGGTTCATTTCTTACATCAAATAAAATCAAACCCTAGCACACTTTTAGATCTCAATAACATATTCCAGACGAGGCCTCAAAGCAGATCCCACTTTCTCTACTAGTTCCACCAATGTTAAAGATCTTATGCAATATCTGAATGAAAGAAGTGAGTTCTTTTCTTAATCTGGTCAGCAATTCTCTCTCAATCAGCATTACCAAAATAAATATCAATGTTATAAACTCTGCCACATTTTTTTCTACACAATAGCTATTGCAATTTTAAAATAAATGCAGTGCAACAATTTAGAATGTGGCTGAAGTTGTGAAAAATTGCATTTCCTTCATTTAATTATTAGGAAAAGTAATATGTTGCAGGAGAAATTGCATGGCAGGCCACTCCTACATGAGATTGCCTATTCCATCATTCGAAAATAATCAGGTACCCTCTCAAAATGTCCGTGGAAACACAACTAAAGCGCCAGTGAACTGGCTTTTAATCCACCACTGACTGAAAGGAGTTTTTACATTCTCTCAGTGACAATGTGGGTTTCCTTTGGGTGTTCCAGTTTCCTCCCACATTCCAAAGTTGTACAGGATTAGTAGGTTAATTGTTTTCATGGTTGTATTTGGGCACCATGGACTCATAGACTGTAGTGGGCTGTTACCAGGCTGTATCTCGAAAATGAAAAAATGAAAATAGATCCCAGCAGGAAGTGCCAGATAGTGGAATGATCCTTCACATTCAACGTTAATCTAATGTTGGCCATAGATATTGTGAAATGGGGCCTACTTTTTACCTTTAAATATTTCTTCATAATGTGGAGACAATGAGGAATTTGCTCTCTACATAACAGAGACTGTCAGTGGATTAGAAATTGACTATGGCTAGGGATATATATATATATTTTGTCTATATGAACTTCAGTAAGGCCTTTAACAAGGTTCCCCATAAGAGGTTAATTAGGAAGCTTCAATCATTAGGTATTAATGTTGAAGTAATGAACTGGATTCAGCAATGGTTGGATGGGAGATGCCAGAGAGTAGTGGTGGAAAATGGTGACTAGTGGAGTGCCTCAGGAATCGGAAATAGGTCCATTGTTGTTTGTCATAAATATTAATGATCTGGATGATAGTGTTGTAAATTGGATTAGTAAGTATGCAGGTGATACTAAGATTGGTGGTATTGAGGACACCAAGGAAGGTTTTCAAAGCTTGCAGTGGGATATAACCAGTTAGAAGAGTGAACTGAAAGATGGCAGATGGAGTTACTGATAAGTATGAGGTGCTTCATTTTGGTAGGACTAATGAACAAAGGTCATACAAATGGGAGACAATTGAGGAGTGCAGTTGGCCAAAGGGATTTAGGAATTATGGTAGATAATTCCCTGAAATTGGAGCACATGTGGGGAAGAAAGGATTTGGTATGTTGGCCTTCATAAATCAGAGTATGAGTACAGGAGTTTGGACGTCATGTTAAAATTGTATAAGGCATTGGTAAGGCCAAATTTGGAATATTGTGTGCAGTTTTAGTCACTGAATTATATAGGAAGGATAATGACAAAATGGAGAGAGTGTAGAGGATATTTACAAGAATGTTTGGGATACAAGGAAAGGTTAAACGGGGTACGACTTTACTTCCTGGAGCATAGAAGATTGAGGGGTGATTTGATAGAGGTATTTAAAATTATGAGGGGGACGGATAGAGTAAATGTAGATAGTTTTTTTCCATTGAGAGTGGGGGAGAGTCAAACAAGAGGACATGGATTGAGATTGAAGGGGGAAAAGTATAAGGGAAATATGACAGGGAATTTCTTCACCCAGAGAGTGGTGGGATTGTGGAATGAGCTTACGGCCAAAGTGGTAGATTCAGGCTCGATTTTAATATTTAAGGAAAAGTTGGATAGGTACATGGATGAGAGGGGAACGGAAGGTTATGGGGTGGGTGTGGGTGAATGGTGTTCGGTGTGGACTCAAAGGACCAAACTGGCCTGTTTCTGTGCTGTAATTGTTTATATGGTTATATATGGATATGCTTCAATAACTTGGAAATAATTGGATACTGTTGCAATTCACTCTCAAGGTTTGGTCCGGACGCTTGCGTGTCAGGATTGAGGTCGGACTATATCCAACAATGTCTTCTTGAGGAGGATCAACTCCCATTGAAACGGGTGATCCAACTGGCCAGGATTTTAGACTCGGCCTAGTGCCAAGCGGAGTTGATCGCAGGCCTATCCTGTACATGCTACCGCAAGGGCTGCCATTCTGGGAGTCAGCTGACCTGACTGCGGCTGCAGTGGCACCGGGATCCATGAGATACCACTTCTATGGGCAAGTAAGACATCTACGATGTCTCTGCCCCGCAAAAGGAGCTACCTGCTTGAGCTGTAGGAAAAAGGGCCATTATCAAAGAGTCTGCAGGTCCAGAGCCCCATCCCAAAGCAGCGCGACGTGTATGGCTGAGGAGCTTTCGGTGCCAGCCACATCGGCGGTAAGGGGGATGCCATCTTACTCACTGCCAACCCCATCCTCTACACAGCGGCAACACTCATTGGTGATGTCACTTCCACCCCCGATGGCACCACTTCCGCCTTCTTCATTGATGTTGGGTGGTCAACATGGAGGCTGCCATCTTGGGCATTGGGCCTCCCCACCAACAATGAAGATGATGCACCCATCTTGGCATCAATCACCTTGAACCAATCATGAACTCTCCCAATCACGAACTCCATATTGCAGATCGAGGTGAATGGTCACAAGTCAAACTGCCTCTTCAATAATGGCAGTACCAAAAGTTTTATCCACCCCGAGGTGGCCCATAGACCCTCGATCCCCATTTAGCCAATGACCGGATCAGTGTCGATGGCAGCGTAAGACCAGCGGATTTGTATCTGGGGGTACTGTGTGGTGTCTCTGACAGTGGGGAGGGAATGTTATAATGACTTTTTGTTGTTGGTCATGCCCCAGCTCTGCACGCTGATCCTCCTGGGCCTCGTCTTCCAGAGTCAGTTCAGAAGTGTGACGATGGCGTTCGGGGGGCCCCAACTGGCTCTCACCATTTGCAACCCACAGCTTACGGACCCACCACCCCCAATCAAGCACCTAGCCTCTGGCACCGACCTGCAGCCTCACCACCTTGCGGGTGGCCCCTCCATCATTATTTGCAAACCTTACCCCAGACTGTAAACCGATCGCCACCAAGAGCAGGCGCTACTGTGCTGAGGATATGGCGTTCATCCAGGCCGAGGTTCAGCGAGTCTTGGCAGAGGGGATCATAGCCCCTGGAGGGCACAGGTCCTCGTGGTCAGAGGGGCAGGCAAGCCCCAGATGGTGATTGACTACAGTCAAACCATCAACTGCTTCATCCAGTTGGATGCGTACCCTCTACCCTGTATAGCTGACTTGGTCAACAAGGTCGCACAATACAGAGTCTTTTCGACCATTGACCTCAAGTCGGCTTATCATCAACTTCCCCTTCACCTGAGCAACCGGCTCTACACGGGCTTCGAGGCCGATGGCAAACTTTTTCACTTCCTGCAGGTGCCTTTTGTCTCTGCTTTTCAGAGGGTTATGGATCAGATGGTGGATGAGCACAAGCTGATGGCGACATTACCGTACCTTGACAATGTCACCATCTGCGGCCATGATGAACAAGACCACAAAGCAAACCTTGCAAAGTTCTTACATATGGACAAGTCTCTCAACTTGATGTACAGTAAGGACAAGTGCATGTTCAACACAGACCGCCTGGCCCTTCTCGGATGCGTATTGGCATATGGTGCCATTGTCCCAGACCCTGACCGCATACAACCTCTTATGGAGCTCCCAGTCCTGAACACCCGAAAGGCGCTGAAGAGGTGCTTGGAACGGTTTTCCTATTATGCCCAATTATGCCAATAAGGCCCACCCCCTGATTAAGTACACAACCTTCCTGTAATCGAGGGAAGCCAAAGCTGCATTCTATCAGATCTGAGGGGACATCGCAAAGGCCACGATGCATGCAGTGGATGAGTCCATCCCTTTTCAGATGGAGATCGATGCCTCCAATTTCGTACTGGCCGCCACTCTTAACCAGGCAGATAGGCCAGTAGCATTTTTCTCCTGCACACTGCACGGTCCTGAGGTACGGCACTCCTCAGTCGAGAAGGAGACACAAATGATCATTGAGCCACTGACTCGCCTGCCCCCTGTTGGTCCCGCAGAAGGAGGAAGTCGCTGGTGTGACTGAACCTCTAGTTAGACAAAACAAAACTGTCTGTGGGTCACACCTCGGTAAAGGGGGGGTGGGTTCTGTTAAAAAAGAAGGGGTGAATGTAATGGTATGGAATGTATATAGACATTGGTTGGCTTGCCCCCTGATGACATTCTCCCCTGGATTCCTCCCCTGTGGCAGGGGCTATAAAGGTCGAGCCACCTCTCCTTTCCCTGCACTTCCCTAGCTTGGATCCGGGCCAGCTCAAGTCTTATGTACAATAAAGCCTATCGTTCCCCGCAGTTTTTGTCTTGTGATCATTTGGGCAACTGGTAGTGCCCAACATAGATTAAAATGCTTTGGACGTTGAGAAACAAAAGCTTTCCAAAAATGGATTACAAAAACTTTTAATAATATAGCTTTATCTAATTGTCATTGTAATGGGAAAAATATATCAGAACTCCAGAACTTATATGTTATCCTTTTCAATGGATTCTTTTCAGTTACAGTTTAAAAAATCATCTAATTATTAGACTATATTTCACTGCTTATAAATTTATATCAAAACAAATTTAATTAGCAACGTGCCACAAGAGGGAACTAATGCTGTTTGTTGGTATTGGATCAAAAGAGTTCTTATCGATAGTCATATTGGAACTATTAAGTCATCTCACAAAACAAAAGTTGAAGACGGAATAAAATTAGTTAAACAGTAACTCTACAATCATACAATAGGGTAAAGGTCACTGACTAAAGCTGGCTTTATATTTAATACCAATTAAAGCAGGTACCTTCAGAAATTACGAACAACTAAAGAGACGATGTTTTCACTTGTCAGAATCAAGGTGATTTTCCCATTTTCGAGCTGTGCCCTTATTTTATATTT
This sequence comes from Narcine bancroftii, assembly GCF_036971445.1. Taxonomy (NCBI): domain Eukaryota; kingdom Metazoa; phylum Chordata; class Chondrichthyes; order Torpediniformes; family Narcinidae; genus Narcine; species Narcine bancroftii. Next base: position 25,219,268 of record NC_091476.1, read on the forward strand.
TTGTGATTTGCTGCATCTTCAGTATTAACAAAACTGTTCATGTTTGACACTGCGGCAGAGGTATGGCCCGTAAATGTGGTTACAGAGGCTGAGTTTATAATGGGGATATAAAAATAATATTTAACACTGATTCTAAAAAGGGGAACTGAATTAGCTCCTGTCCCTTACATGACTCCCCAAAACACTGGAAGCAAGCATAGATTTCACAAGAGACAGACGAGCCTAAAATTTCCTGCCCTGCCATTGTCAAAGCCAATTCAACACAACCACAGTATTAACATATTGAACAGGATTTAAACTTCTCACATATAGGTCATGGGCATTTGGTCAGCAGCTGGAAAGCACAATACATCTCAGTAATGCATCTGTGCAATATAATGATGACTCCATTTCAAAATACTTCACAAGCAGTTCACTTGAAAGAATCTGGAGTTGCCTGCATAGTAAAATAGGACTTTTATCATTTGGAAATGTAGTTCTGCCCACATGAGTAAAGTTAATGGGAAAGATCCAGGACCAAAAACCCAAACAACCATTGTGGCTGGTTACATTAGTGACAGTATTCATTTGTCTGTAGCTCTTTGTAAGCAGAAAACTTCCAACCTGCTGATGTTAATGCCTTGTATACATTTGCAGGAGAACCCAAGACAAAGTTTGAAGTGTAGAAGTTCAGGGCTCGGGCCAAATTCACATAAACACAATGTGCCTGCTACATTTGGGAGAGAGAGTATCCTGTTTGAAAAGGTGGAAAATAGCTGCAATCAGTTGGTTTGATAATATGAATCTTAAGAAGCACAGGAGATTATGCCTTTGTCCATCAACCCCGCATGCATTCATTGACCTCAGGAGAAATGTACCCTAAAAGTCATTCATGTTCCACTGCTGTTAACCAAGTATAAGAAAATGGGCGTGAAATTTAAGAAATGCAGATGAATTCACTCAATTGGCAATTAACACAATTAAATTGGCAACCACATGATCTCCTGCTCTTGTGCGCATCCAACCCCACCCTCCCTGCTGCTGAAGAATTGAACTCCCTCTCCATTATTTCCGAGTTTCTTGAACAGGTCCAAGGAAGGTGCATACAATTCAATGTTAGCATGAAGGCTGTACAAAGCACAAGGTTGAATGTGGATGAATGGAGCTCTTCCAGCTGGGAAAATGGTTCTGATTAAATGACAAAATGGAGGCCGATTCTGAAATGTCAGAATATTCAATGACTTCCTGCAGCATGTCACGCACTAGAAATTTGCACTTCTCGGTTATGGAAGAGAAAAAGGCCACCCATATCATGATCTCATCTGATCAGGAAGGGAAGCAAATAGACAAGATTACAGAGAGAATGCAGGTTTGTGTGTGTGACCTCTCTGGCCCTCCAGATGTTGTACGTGGAAAACATGTTCATTAATGTAGAATATAAAATGTAGCAAGTACAGACCCGCGGAGAGCAGGACAGGAGACACAGCATTCCTCCGCAGGGTCCTAGAGCCCAATCCAACTACTAATGGCTCTGTACAGGCTTTAAATGGCCTGTTAAAGGACCCAACAGGGTTTTATTTTAAAATACTGTGTCCACAGAGTCTAGGCCCAAGATGCCAGTAACTGTATTCGGTAGCACCCTCGAGGGGTTACTCCCTGGGGAACAAGGGACTGTTGCATGGCTACGTAAAATGGGGAGACCACCTTTGAATGAGAAAGAAAAGCAGTGGAGAAGAGCCTACAGGACAGTGACAACGTTGGTGGAACAGTGAAGGGTTTTGAGACTAAAGAACACACAGATGGTAGGCTGTCGGTGACTCAAGGTGAGGAGCCAACATTGGCTGCAGACTGCTGGCAATTCTGATCAAAGCACTCACACCAGGATGTAGCTGGCTGGAGACCAGCTTGAGAGTGGCTGAAGGAGTACCAGGTATAAGAATTTGGATATGAGAGGGTGACAAGGGCACTGAGGCTTCCTGATGGTATTGGAGGTTCAGATCTGGAACTCTGGTTGCCAATGGTTGGGACTGAAGTCTGAGTGGCCGCAGAGATAGCAGGAGCACTGGATATGAATCCAGAGACACTCAGTGACCGGGGAGGGGGGTGGGGGGGGGGAACTGTGAAGATGGCAAATATGTCTGCCTTATGACAGACTAAAGCCAATGTTGTGTAATATCCACTATCTCCACATAAATCCCAACCTCACTATCAAACCCACAGGCAAGGGTAGTGCTGTTATGGTCTGGTGCGCAGACATCTAACTTGCCAATGTCAGATGACCACTATCAGACTTACCACCTTCAACAGAACCCCACCGAGCTAGTATCATCTTACATTGATACCATTTTTCTCCCTGTCACAGTTCCTCCCTACTGACATCTGCGATAACTCACATCTCTCCATCTCTTCAGTAACTTCCAATTCCCTGAACATGACAACCTCGTTTTCACTATGGATGTCCACTCTCTCTACACATCTATTCACCATACAGAAGGTCTCAAAGCTCTTTGTTTTTTCCTTAACAACAGCCTGAACCAGTCCCCCTCCACCACCCTCTTCTGCCTGGCAGATCTTACTCTCATGCTCAATGACTTCTCCTCTGACTCATCCAACATCTTCCAAGTCAAAAGTCCCAGCTATGCCTGCCTTTTTGTTGGCTTTGTAGAGCTTCACAAGGCTTCACAGGTAAGGCTCCTCAACTCTTCCTCCGCTATAATGATGACTACATTGGTGCTGCCTCATGTACCCATGATGAGCTCATCAACTTTATTCACTTTGCTTATAACTTTCACCACATCCTCAAATTCATTTGGTCCATCTCCTGTCACACCCTCTCCTTTTTTGATACCTCTGTCTATGTCTTGGGGAAAAAAACTTCCTACAGATACTTATTACAAACCTACCAAGTCCCACAACTACCTCAACTACATTTCACACCCAGTCCCCTGTAAGGATTCTATTCTATTCCTTTTCTCCATCATATCTGCCCACAAGATGAGGTCTTCTAGTCTAGATCATCCAAGATGTCCTCCTTCAAAAAACATGGCTTCCCCTCTACCACTATCAATTTAATGCTTATCCTCCTTTTCCCATACATCTTCCCTGGCTCCATCTGTCCCTCAATGCAACAAAAACAGGATTCTCCTTATCCTCAACTACCACCACATGAGCCTCTGCATCCAACATATTCCTCAGCAATTTCCATCTCCTACAACATGATCCCACCACCGGACACATCTCCTCCTCTCCTCCCCTCTTCACCTTAGGTAGGGACTGCTTCCTACATGACTCCCTCTTCCACTCATTCCTTCCCACTAACCGACCCCATGACACCTTCCCCGTGTCCGCAGGAAATCCCACAGTTGCACCCAGACTTCCTCCCTCACCTCTCACTATTCATGGCCTCAAACAATTCTTCCAAGTGAACCAGCACTTTGCATGTGAATCTGCAGGAGTCATCTACTGCTTCCAGAGTTCCTGTATGGCCTTCTCTACATTGGAGAGACTGGACGCAGACTGGATGATTACTTCACTGAACACCTTCACTCGTTCTGCATTAATGACAGGCATCTTTCAGTGGCCAACCATTTCAATTCTACACTCCACTCCTGTGCCGATATATCTGTCCATGGCTTCATTCTCTGCCAAACAAAGATCACACACATAACTTGGAGGAATAACACCTGATATTCTGTGAGGGCACTCTTCAACTGGATGGCATTAACATAAACTTCTCCAGTTTCTCCTAGACCTCTCCCCATTCTCTTTCTCTTCCCTATCCCTCTGTCTCCTATCCTTTAGCTCTCTACCCCTTTCCCTCTCCATTCACAGAGCAATCCCCTCCCATTTGCTGTTGTGTCCTCCCTCCCTTATCCATCTATTACCTCTTGCCTGTGGGCCTGTGCATCTCCCCCTGCCCCTCAACCCCAACCCTTTTATTCAGGTGCCTACCTACATTTTGCTCATACCTTGATGAAGATCTCAAGCCTGAAACGTTGGTTATGTATTTTTATCTTTGCTAGCTAAAGATAGCTCTGTCTAACCTGCTGAATTTTTCCAGCATTTAGTTTTTTATTTCATGTAATATTACACCTGTTTTATTACATGACAATAAAGGAATCTTGAAACTTTTTATAAAACATAGAAAACTTACAGCACAATACAGGCCCTTCGGTCCACAAAGTTGTGCCGTACATGTCCCTACCTTAGAAATTATTAGGCTTTCCCATAGTCTTCCATTTTTCTAAGCTCCATGCACCTATCCAAAGGTCTCATAAAGGACCCTAATGTATCCACCTCCACTATCGTTGATGGCAGTTCATTTCACACACTCACCACACTCCATGTAAAAAATCTTACCCCTGACATCTCCTCTATACCTACTCCCCAGCACCTTAAACCCATGTCCTCTTGTGGCAACATTTTCAGCCCTGGGAAAAAGCCTCTGACTATTTGCATGGTCAATGCTTCTCAATGGCTTAAACACCTCTATCAGGTCACCTGTAATCCTCCGCTGCTCCGAGAAAAAGCCAAGTTCACTCAACCTGTTTTCATAAGGCCTGCTCCCTAAACCAGGCAACATCCTTGTAAATCTCCTCTGCACCCTTTCTATAGCTTCCATATTCTTCTGGTAGTGAGGTGACTAGAACTGCTCACAGTACCCCATGGGGTTTGACCAGGGTCCTACATTGCCTCTCAGCTCCTAAATTCAATTTGATGATTAATGAAGGCCAATACACTGTAAGCCTCCTTAACCACAGTATCAAATTACGTAGCTGCTTTGAGCATCCTATGGACTCTGGCCCCAAGATCCCTCTGATCCTCCACACTGCCAATAGTCTTACCATTCAGAATACTATATTCTGCCATCATATTTGACCTACCAAAATGAACGACTTCAAACTTATCTGTGTTGAACTCCATCTGCCACTTCACAGCCCAGTTTTGCATCCTATAAATGCCCCACTGTAACCTCTGATAGCCCTCCACACTATCTACAAAACACCCAACCTTTGTGTCATCGACAAACTTACTAACCCACCCCTCCACTTCCTCATCTAGGTCATTTATAAAAATCACGAAGAGTAAGGGCCCCAGAACAGATCCCTTAATATGTCCCGTCTACAACCACTCTTTGCCTTCTGTGGGCAAGCCAGTTCTGGATCCACAGAGCAATGCCCCTCTGGATGCCATACTGCATTACTTTCTCAATAAGCCTTGCATGTGGTACCTTATCAAATCCCTTGTAGAAATCCAAATACACAACATCTACTGCTCTTCCTTCATCAATATGTTTAGTCACATCCTCAAAAACTTCATTCAGGTTTGTAAGGCATGACCTGCCCTGACAAAGCCATGTTGACTATTCCTAATCATGTTTTACCTCTCTAAATGTTCATAAATCCTGCTCTCAGGATCTTCTTCATCAACCTACCAACCACTGAAGTAAGACTCACTGGTCTATAATTTTATGGGCTATCTCTACTCCCTTTCTTGAATAAAAGGGAAACATCCAGAACCCTCCAATCCTCTGGTACCTCTCCCATCCCCATTGATGATTCAAAGATAATCACCAGAGGTTCAGCAATCTTCTCCCTCACCTCTCACAGTAGTCTGGGGTACATCTCATCCGGTCCTGGTGACTTATCCAACTTGATGCTTTCCAAAAGCTCCAGTGCATCCTTTCTCTTAATATCTACATGCTTAAGCTTTTCCGTCTGCTGCAAGTCATCACTACAATCACCAAAATCCTTTTGCATAGTGAATGCTGAAGTAAAATATTCATTAAGTCCCTCTGCTATTTCCTTCGGTTCCATTCACACTTTCCCACTGTCACACTTGCTAGGTCCTATTCTTTCACGTCTTATCCTCTTGCTCTTCACATACTTGTAGAATCCCTTGGGGTTTTCCTTAATCCTGCCCACCAAGGCCTTTTCATGGCCCCTTCTGGTTCTCAATTTCCTTTTTAAGCCCCTTCCTGTTAGCCTTATAATCTTAAAATCTCTAACATTACCTAGAACTCTGAACCTTTTGTAAGCTTTTCTTTTCTACTTGACTTGAATTTTTACAGTTCCTGTACACCATGGTCCCTGTACCCTACCATAACTTCCCTGCCTCATTGGAACGTACCTATGAAGAACTTCACACAACTATCCTCTGAACGTTTGGCACATTTCTTCTGTACTTTTCCCTGATAACATCTGTTCCCAATTTAAGCTTCCAATTTCCTGCCCGATGGCTCATAATTCCCTTTACTCCAATTAAACGTTTTTCTAACTTGTCTGTTCCTATCCCTCTCCAATGCTATGGTAAAGGAGTTAGAATTATAATCACTATCTCCAAAATGCTCTCCCACTGAGAGATCTGACACCTGACCAGGTTCATTTCCCAATACCAAATCAAGTACAGACTCTCCTCTTGAAGGCTTATCTAGATATTGAGTCAAGAAACCTTCCTAAACGCACGTGACAAACTCCACCCCATCTAAACCCCTTGTTCTAGGGAGATGCCAATCAATATTTGGGAAATTAAAAAACTCCCATCACAATAACTCTGTTGTGATGACATCTTTCCAGAATCTCTTTCCCTCTCTGCTCCTTGATATTCCTGTTCATATTGGGCAGCCTATATAAACATGTAGTAAAGTTATTGACCCCTTCCTATTCCTAACCTCAACCCACAGACACTCCATTAACAATCCCTCCATGACATCCACATTTTCTGCAGCCATGATCAACATTGCCATGCCCCCACCACTTTTGCCTCCCTCCCTGTCCTTCTGAAACATCCAAAACCCAGCATTTGAAGTAACAAATCCTGTCCTTGAGCCATCCAAGTCTCTGTAATGGCCACCATAACATAGCTCCAAGTAATGTCTTAGTCCACACTCTAACCTCATCTGCTTTGTTCATAATAATCCTTGCCTTAAAATAGACACATCTCAATCTGTCTGTCTAACCATGTCCCTTCTCTATCTCCTGTCTATCCTCCCTCCAAGCTTTCTTTATTTGTGAGCCAACCTCCTCTTCCCCAGTCTCTTCAGTTCAGTTCCCACCCCCCAACAATTCTAGTTAAACTCTTCCCAGTAGCCTTAGTAATCCTCCCTACCAGGATATTGCACCTCCTGGGATTCAAGTGCGACCTGTCCTTTTTGTACTGGTCACATCTGCCCCAAAAGAGGTTCCAATAGTCCAGAAATCTGAATCTCTGGCCCCTGCTCCAATCCCTCAGCCACACATTCATCCTCCACCTCATTCTATTCCTATACTCACTATCTCTTGGTACAAGCAGCAATCCAGAGATGACTACCTTTGTGGTCCTGTTTGCCAACTCCCTTCCTAACTCTCTATAATCTTTTTAAAGGACTTCTTCCCTTTTCCTATCTATGTCATTAGTACCAAAATGTACCACGACCTCTGGCTGCTCTCCCTCCCACTGCTGGATATTTTGGACATGATCCGAACCATCCTGGACCCTGGCACCTGGGAACAAACCATCATTTGAGTTTCCTTGCTGACATCCTTACCATAGAGTCCCCTATCACTTCCTTTCTGAGCCTCAGGGCTGGATTCTGTTGCTTTCCCCAGTTAGGCTGCCCCCTCCAACAGTACTCAAACAGGAGTACTTATTATCAAGGGGCACAGTCACAGGGGTCTCTGGTCCCTGTCTCTTCCCTTCCCCCTCCTGATGGGTAAATATGTCTGTCTCCCATTGCCTCTTTATTGCCACCTCACTCTCCCTGACCAGACAAAAGTTATCAAGCTGCAATTCCAGTTCCTTAAAGCAGTCTCTTAGAGTTTACATTTTGAGAAATCGATGATAGAACAATAGATTACTGCAGGCTCTAATATCCTTGTAATATTTGGGGATCCCATATTTTCATATTCTTCTTCCCTTTCTCTTCTTTTACTGTTCTCACCTACTGTGTGCTTCTAACATTTGTTAGTGTTTAGTAATCTGTGACTGAGGAATATTGAAGTTTGCCTCTCGCGATGCCAAGAAACTTGAAACTCATTACTGGTATCCTTGGGCCTTATGCAATGAAAATCCTGGTGGTGTTTCGCCAAAACCTCATTGTTACTTTAGAGCAGCTATTCTCAACTTTTTTTGGCTATGGCACCCTTAGGGCTCTACTCAAAATTTATGGATTCCCTTTCCTGTCAAGCTTAGTTGATTTTTTTCTGTACATCTCCCCTACTGACTACATGAAAAACATAACAAATATTTTATGATTTCAGTCCATGTTGCACTTCCTTAAATGTGCTGTGGACCCCAGGCCCCCATTATAGCATACATTACATTACAGGACAGTACAGGCTAGGCCCTTCAGTCCATGATGTTGTGCCAACCTATATAAACTTACTCAAAAAAACCAAACCTCAAAACTCTCAATTTCAGCGGTTCTTAATCTTTATCCTTATTTGGGTGGAAAGAAAAAGTTTGAAAATCACTGTTTTAATCGTACCTAATTGACTCATTATGTGCACAGTTTCATAACTCCAAAGGAAGTGAGCCAAAGACAATTTTTCTCAAGCAAAATATTTCAGTAACAGTTGGGTCTAGAGCAGTGATTCTCATCCTTCCCTTCCCACTCACCTACCACCTTAATTGATCTCTTATTAATCACAGAGCACCGATGGCATAGGGATTACTTTAAGTGGTAGGTCAGTGGAAAGAAAAAGGATGAGAACCACTGCTCTATTTTTCTTTTGTTCATGCGCCTGTCTGTGAGTCTTTTAAATGTCCCTATGGTCCAAGACTCCACCACCACCTCTAGCAATGCATTCCAGGCACCCACAACTCTCTGTGCAAAAATCTTATCTCTGATGTCTCCCCTAAACTTTCCTCCCTTCACTTTGAACAGTTGACCTCTGATGTCTGCTACTCTGCCCCGGGAAAAAACCTGCTGGCTATCCACAGTATCTATGCCTACTTCTGTAGACATCTATTAAGTCACTTCTCATCCTTTTTCCAAAGAAAAAAGCTCTAGCTCTGCTAACCTTAGCTCATAAGACACATTCTCCAATCCTGGCAACATCCTGGTAAATCTCCTCTGCACCATCTCCATAGTTTCTACCTTTTTCCTGTAATGAGATGACCAGATTGAATACAATATTCCAAATGTGGTCTAACCAGAGTTTTATAGGTCTGCAACATTTCCTCTCAACTCTTGAACTCACTCCCTTGAATAGTTAAGGCATGCAATAAGCCTTCAAGAATAGAGAGGAAGCTCTTCAAATAAATCCATATTCCTGAGTGAATTATAAGTGATTTGATTGACACATCTTTGGAGCCCACATGGAAAGCAGTCGGTCACTGACCCAGTCAGTCACTCATTCTCATTTCCCACTTAAGCTGATATAATTAGCTGCCTGGGAAAGAGGGCAAAGTCCCCTGATCTTACATGCAATCAACCACAAATCCTGCAAAGCCTCCAACAGATCTCTGAAAAGAACACAAGACCAAGTTGAAAGCTGTGTCTATAAAGACTGTCCTCCAATTTCAGACCCAGAATATCTGGTTTTATTATTTCTTACCGCCTGCCTCATTACCCAGAGTGTCTCCTGTCAATCACTGTCAGATAAACAGGGGAAGTTTCCCCTCTGTCCATTCTTTGTCGGTGGGTGAGGCCTCCTGCATGCTATACTTTTCTGTTTTGCATTCTTCTTTGGCTACCATGGGATCAGGCCACAAGAGATTGCTAATGGGTGGGCATGGAGTGAAATTGCCACTCTCAGACACTGAAAATGTTCCATACTGAGGTGAAAGTTGAAGAGCTGGACCACCAAACGTCAGAAGGTTCATTGGTGTTAAAATGGCTAGAAGAAACTTGGTACAGAAAGTATCTGCTGTGACTGGTGCGAGTTTATACTGCACTGGAACTTCAGGATTCCATTGGGCTCCTATGATAAAAGATCCAGTTTACGTATGATAAGCAGCTCTCTTTGAATTAGGTGGACATGTGGCCTATCCATCTGAATGCCCCAAAAGAAATATGAGCAGAGTCAGGCTGGGAATAGACATTTGCAGAAGCAATACTGCTCTAGAAGAGGATATAAATTTAGCCCCGCCAAGTATGTATTTCATCCAAGAACCACATTTACAATAATTGTATGTGCTTCCTGTTTTTAATTTTTGCTTCAGTTATTCCACACCAGCTTCCCTTTTAGCATTGGCTATTTGAATTAAATTTAAAAAGCTTTACACAGAGTTATAAAAAACACAAAAAATAACACAAAGTCATCTATACCTGCATTTCAGTGTAAAGAATTTTAAATAACAAGTCTTTGAATGCAAATCAACCATTTATTTCCCATGGAGATCTAAAGGTGTGATCAGATATGATTGAAGCATTAATGTAAAGGTTTTATTTTTAGAACCTTTTGATATTTATTTCCCACATATTGTGAGAAAACATATCTGTAAGGTAATAATAGCATTTCATTCTACTCTTTGACAGTTAAAAATCTACAATGATCTACAGAAATTAATTTGTATCTGAGATTGAGAAAAATGCACCACAAATTATGAGAGTGGAACTTTAGCTACAGGTATGTGTTGTTTGCCCTTAAAGTACCTTTCTTAAACAAAGCAACATATCGGTGTGCATCTTATTGCTGCATCATGTTTAGTCTGCTGTAAAATTTCAGGATTAACTTGTCAACCAAAAATGTGTTGGGGGACAAAACAGCCAAGCTATCATCTAATGAATAACAATAACCTGTATTAATCTACAAATGGGAACAATGATTCAGGGTAGAAATTGAGAAATGAGATAGATCATTTAGGAACCAGTTGAAAGGTTTCCTTAGAATGTGGATAAAGGGAGAAAATATAAATTGCGCTCATAGTGACAAGTGCTGTACTGAGGAAGAAAGAGATCTGAGTGCAAAGATTTTGCAATATTTCAATAAGAGTGCAAACCTTGATTAACTTCCTCTCTTCTCCACAGCCTCATCTGTTTTACTGAAGCAGGGTTTCTGTACCCCCCTCTGCAACTGGACCCTTCACTTTCTCATTGGAAGACCACAGTCGGTATGAATTGGAAACAACGTTTCCTCCTTACTGATTATTAACACAGACACACTCCAAGGATGTGTCCTTGGCCCAATGCTCTGCTCGTTATACACCCACGACTGTGAGGCCAGACACAAATCCAATGCCACATACAAGTTTGATGATGACACCACAGTTGTCGGTAGAATCACAAGCAGCGATGAGAAAGTGAAGAGGAGGGAGATGGATCAGCTCGTTGAATGGTGTAACGACAACAACCTTGTGCTCAATGTCAGAAAAACCGAAGAGATGATTGTGAATTTCAGAAGGAAGTCAGGAGAAGGCGACCTAGTCTTCAAGGGCTCAGTAGTGGAGAGGATCAAGAACTTAAAATTCCTGGGTGTCAACATCTCCGAGGATCTGTCCTGGAGCCTCCACATTGATGCAATCACAAAGAAGGCTTGCCAGCAGCTATACTTTGTGAGTTGTGTGTGAGGAAATTTAATATGTCACCGAAGACTTTCGTAAACCTATAGGTGTAACGTGTACAGCAGTCTGACTGGTTGCATCACTGCCTGGTATGGAGGCGGCAACTCTCAGGACAAGAGTGAACTCCAGAGGGTTCTTAACTTGGCCTGAAACATTACAGGCTCCAGACTTCACTCTATCGAGGACATCTTCATGAGGTGGTGTCTTAAAAAAGCAGCCTCTATCTTCAAAGATCCCCACTACCATGGCCATGCCCTCTTCACTCTGCTACCATTGGGGAAAAGGTACAGGAGCCTAAAGGTAAGCACTCAATGGCACAAGGACAGCTTCTTCCTCTCTGCCATTAGATTCCTGTACAATCAATGAACCAAAGACACTGCCTTTCTTTTCATGCATTCGTATTGTATTAATTTATTTATTTATTTGTTTGTTTGTTGACTTGTTTATGACAATAAATCTTGATTCTGATTCTATTCATAGAGACTCAGGGATGCCTAAATTGATTTATTTGTATCTTCTGGTGAAGTTACTGGACATGTAGAGGCTCAAAATAGCAATTCAAATCCTGGACTAACAATCTAGAAAGAGGAATGCAAATTAATCAATCTCATTAATTAAATGACATGGAATTTAAAAAAAAAATCAATATCAGTGACCATGTAACTGGCAAGTTGTTGTCCTTCAAAAAGTAAATCACTCACCCTAGACTTGTTTGGTTTATATGTGACTCCAAGCCCAGAGCATTATTGGCATCATGAAATAACTGAGAAAGCCATTCAGCTGTAACAAAACTATTAATTTAAAAACAAAAATAAAATTGATTGATCTACTTGGTATCAACCAAGACATCAGACATGGTTCTGTAAACTCATTCCAGTTCAACTAAACTTGTTAGGTTCACTTAAGAAGGATAAGTTCTTCAGAAGCATGAAAGCACCATCTATAGTTACTTATTCCAGCTTTGGATTAATATAATTTTCCTTCTCAATTGGCTGGCACCAAATCCAACATCTCCCTCTGCAATAGTGGGTAGAAAATATTTTTATAAGAGTCACTGAATGAGTTGGACCAAATGACTTGTTCTGTAGTCTCAGGCGTGAAACATAAAAGCCTTCCCTGTGATTCTAGTGAACACAGAAAAATGCTGGAGGAACCCATAGCTCCATAGTCCATGGCTCTGTGAACTATATCATTCTGTGAGTCAGACTGAAAAAGACTGCAATTTGTAGCTAGGAAAAGTTCAGACAGCTATGGGCAAAACCTAAGCAAAAGGGACTAGCTCAGGCAGGCAACTGATTTCTGTGGACATGCCTTCTCTCCAAACTGAAAAGCTCTGTGACTTGTCAAGTGCAGATGGGAATGGGCTATGCATAGGCTATATATGACTGATATTTCATACATATATATAAAACACACACGTGTGTGTGTGTGTGTGTGTGTGTGTGTGTGTGTGTGTGTGTGTGTGTGTGTGTGTGTGTGTGTGTGTGTGTGTGTGTGTGTGTGTGTGTGTGTGTGTACCTATATACATGCATTGTGGCACCTAGATCCCATAAATAAATTAAAAACATGATAGATTTCTGCTCAATCATCCCATTTGCTCTTAGAGACTTTGGATGTTGGAACCAGAAGCATAATCATAGCACATGGAATGGCATCTGTGAGGTAAAAGGGGAAGAAATCAGTTCTGATACAGGGAACCAAAACATCAATGATTCCTTATCCCATACAACCCCCCCCCCCTCCGCCCCCACCTCCCAAATGTAGCTCATCCTACATATTCATCCTTTTTTCATTTGCCCTTTCTCAGTTGATTTTGGAGTTGCTTAACAAAAGTCACATAAAAACAAAAATGGAGCCTAGCAAGTTATTGTTTTACTGAAGGTCTAGAAATGAGTCGGTGTTAATGCCATGAGCCCAAAACAGGTTACGGGGGAAAAAAAAATCATTATACTGTACATCATACTCAACTTGCATGATGAGAGAATTGTGATCATCAATCATGTTTATGTTTGTTAAATGATCATACATTCCATCCCAATACTGGTTTTGTTTGTATATGAAAGAAGGCAGGAATTTTTTTGATCCTTTCTATCTTTCTGCACCAGTATCACTAGTACTGAAAAAATGCCATGGAAGAATGTGGTTCCATTGTAAATGACATTTAGTGGCATTCACACTTTTTGTTTTGAAAGCATTATTTAGAGCAAAGTGTATTTTTACATTTGACATTCACATCTCCTGTGCTGAAGAGACTTATTGCTTTTAAAAATAACTCACATGCTAGATTTGTTTGAAGAAATTTTCACTGATACCTAAGATTACAATAGTTTTGAAGTTCATATGCACAGAAAACATGCTCTAAAATGCCATATTGCTGTAGATTTTGCTTATTCCGGGGGAAGTGATTTCTTTTTTTTAAATTTTTTATTTTTCACACTATGAACCATACTGGCCAAAATACACACAAACATTTCCCTCTTGAATATACACAGTGCCATTTTCTCCCCTTTTCCCCCCTCCCTTCCCTGCCTCCTTCAATCCCCCCTCCCCACTCACTCAACGTTCAACATATTTGATACATTAAACCTATTAAACAATGTCATCACACAATAAAAATAAACAAGAAATTTGTGTCTTCTATTTTTACATACTGGGTTAGTTCATTTCGTCTTCTTCCCTTTCTGAAATTTTACAAACTAAATTATCACCCATTAATGAAGAAATTACAAGACGACTTAGAACATTGGAAAGACTTACCACTAACACTGATAGGAAGAGTCAATTGCATTAAAATGAATATCTTCCCAAGGATACAATACATATTTCAATCGTTACCAATTCACCTAACAGAGAAATTCTTCAAGGAGCTAAAGAAAATAATAAGGAAATTCTTATGGAAAGGGGGGAAACCGAGGATAGCGCTAGATAAATTAACAGAACGGTACAAACAAGTGGGCTTACAGCTACCAAACTTTAAGAATTATTATAGAGCAGCACAATTAAGATACCTATCAGATTTTTATCAAACAAGGGAAAAACCAGATTGGATCATATTAGAGCTAGATAAAATAGGGGAGAAGGTACCTGAACATATACTATATAAGTGGGATGAAAAGCTGGTGCAACATAGGAATTCACCAGTACTGCACCATCTCCTCAACATTTGGAAGAAGATTCACGTAGAAAGGAATAAAACAAATTATCAACTACCAAAATTAATATTGACGCAAAATCAACTAATCTCTTTCACAATAGATAACCTTTCCTTTAGAGAATGGGAGAGAAAAGGGATCAAAAGAATAGAAAATTGTTTTTCGGGAAGTAAATTATTATCTTTTGACAAATGAAGGACAAATATGGTATAACTCACGGTACAATGTTTGCATACCACCAACTGGGGAAGTGATTTCTTTCCATGCATGATGCATGCTCAATGAACTCCCCAGCCTTCAGATAATTTACAATCTGTATGCAATTTCATTTAATGTACAGATCAATTTAAAATGTTTCAACATACGATATTTTGAAATTACATGATCAGAACCCATTTTGAATAAAGGTAAGTTGGGGTCTACCTGTATCAGTGTGGAAGCTTTTGCTGCTCTGAAATGCTTCTGTCCAATCAGTGCATGCAGATTGCTTCCCAAATGTGCTTTGTCAGACCCAACACTTTATAAAAGATGATTTGGAACCATGCACAGATTGCCGTTGGTAGGGAGGTAGAGAGAGATTGAAGAGGAAGAGAGAGGGCAAGGGCAAACATGCAGGTACGTTCTGAATCACAACGTAGGTTGTGAAGTGATCCCAATGCCCCTAGTTAGAGTGTGGATGAATCCTCTTGAACAAGGCTTCCCAACCCTTTTAGCTCACGGAACCCTTTAGGCGAGCACTCCCCAATCATCAATTACAGTTTTTAAAGACCTGGTAATATACACAAGCATAGAATGAAAGTGTGTTTCCTATTTGAAATCATTTGTTGCTTCTACTTTACATTTAATGGGATGAATAAAATTATTTCTAGTCCTCACAGATCTTCTTAATGTTGGGAACAATATTAGGTAGTTTTATCCTTTTTCACATGCAATGTGGTACATACTCAGTACCTTGGATGATACATGGGCATGCCTGTAAATTTAAAAGCAGAATAAAATTGTTATGTGGTTTATCCTCATGATTACTTTCCATTTTCTTTTCTAATAAATTACAGTTGGCACATTTGTAAACATTAATCAGGGCAGAAAAGAAAATGTTAATCTGCCGCCCACATTGATTCAACAGTGGGAAGATCATGGGCCAGTTTGTTTTCTGAAAACTTTTGTTCTTGTGGTGGTACACCACTGGTCTACTGCAGGGGGAATCCTCTGTACCTGCAGGAGTGTAAGTGGACAGGACAACACCTGCCGGCTGTCAATCAGTCGGCCTGAATGGATCAAGCCCCACCCGGTTGGGTGTCAATCACCCTCCAGGATATAAGCCTGCACTGGCCTCCCAAGGTCTCACTCAGAGTTGCTGCAGCCACAGCCAGCCTGGCTCTGTGGAAGTCTTTGTGGATTAAAGCCTGTTGTACAGTCTTTACTTTGTGTGTGTCTGATTTTGGTTAACAGCGCACCACAGTTCTTGAATGTAAATCTCATTAGGAATGGTTTGAGCACTCACTTGGAATCTGAAAATGCAAAAAAACAATGAATTAATTTTGAATATAAAGTACTCGTGTTGCTACAAGACTATTCTTATTTCTCTTTTTTGAAGTAGGGACAGTGATCTTCCAATTTTTACAGAAACCTTTTAGAGGTTAAGTGAATTTTTTTTTAAATGCTGGTAGACAGAAATACAGACCTGAAGTCATAATCAGATCAGCCATAACTTTATTTAATATCGATCCTATGGATCCTAGTAGCCTATGTCTAATTTTTATGTGTTATCAATGAGATTACCAATAATGAATTCACATTACCCCTCTGGCCCAGACGGAAAATGATTGAAACTATTGAGTCTGAAAACTTCAAACATCATTAACAAAATCTTACTTTCCTTTCTTTCTTTTCACTGTTTACTGCTAATTTTGATTTTTCACTCCAATTCATATAATTTCCTCCTTCATTCTTCCTCTCTTTATTCATTGTTCCTTAAGCATCACTGGCTAAGTATGTATCAATATTTATCTGCACCCGGATAACAAGTGAACCATTTGTTCCACCCATATGATTTGCCATTAGTTGCTGCTGCTTCAGTCATTAGTTCAATATGATCAGACACCAGTAAGCTGAAGTTGAGCCTTGGCGGTCTGACTGTTCTAAGCAAGATTAAAAAGGCAAAAATCCCTTTTTGGCACTTTTAAGTTTCAAAAGCCCTATGGTGTTGTAAATAGGTAGAAGGATATGATTTTAAATTAAATAATAAGACTAGGTGTAGGTGATAATGGCTCAAATTAGCATTGTGCATCTTCAGACTAGATTGCAAGAAGTTATTCATTTCACAAGCAATGAATGCTTTTCCAAATAAAGCAGCCGAGGTCCAAGTTCAGAAACCATTCAGTCCTTAAATAAGTATATTACAAACTCAAGATCAGTGTTATTACTGAGCTTTTTGCTCTGGTTTTTCCAGTTGTCTTTTTCCATCCACTTAAAATGCCATTTCCTTAATTAAACTCTTTTCAATGACATTAACCAGATGTAAAATATGACAAAGTATGTCTATCTTTCACATGGAGGTACAGCTGACATGTACCATGAAGTTCAAAACCTGCTGCAAGGGTTCAGCAAAGGGCCTATTGTTAACTCTGAGATCCCCATATCAACAAATTTCATGACTTGTTCATGACAATAAATTCTGATTCTGATTCTAATTCTGTGGGTTTCTTCTGGCCGTTCTGTTTTCCCCCTACCCTTCAAAACCTTTTGGGGTTGTAGGTTAATTGGGGTATTTGGGCAACATGGGCTTGTGGGCTGGAAAGGCCCACTGCACTTTGTGTCCAAATTAAATAGAAAATTTTCAGAGGTCTGATCAGGTATAAATACAAATTAAATGGCAGCTTGACCCATTAATGGCAAATCTGAACCCTATCCAGTCACTGTCAATCTAATCCTGACCTGACTTTGATCAATCTGAATCTAAAGCAAAGACATTATTTATAGGCTCTGCTTGGAGAGCCAGGCTCCACTCACAAGCATTGGTCTAGCCAAGGATTTATCAGTGCCTGCCATTAACACCTGGTAAGTGGAATGACAAATTCTTTTCCCACCTTCGTTCCTAGTCCTGCACCTCAACCATCAGCAAATGGAGCAGCAATAGGGGCACCAGCAGTGGCAGAGCTGCAACTTGTTGAAGGGCTTACAGTGGCTAAAACCCGTCCTCTTTGAGTCGGCCAGGAAGGATGCCAGTGCTCTGCCTGTGCCTTCCCTCGAAATACCTTGCATGGGAAGGTTGGCAGGAGATCACCTGAATCTCTAATTGGACTGTATTTTGCAGAAGGTCTTCTCACTTGAATAATCCAGATGACAATAATTTGTTCTCAGAGATTTCACTGTTTTTATGCTAAAGTTAGTCTTCTATTTGTATCTGAAGCCTGCACATCGAGGTTCCAACTCCTTTTTACCAAATAACCCAACACACCCTACCCTGGCCATCCTCCAAAAGACATTAGCCTGACCATCCTGCACCTCTCCTCAGCCCAGGAGACAAATAAACTGTAGAAAAGTTTTTAAAAAATAATGGGGGGGGGGATGAAAAAAATGATAAAAGAGCATGTATTGATTTCAATATATAGAACTTTTGGTTCTCTATGCAATTTTGTTAAAAAGAAACAATGGAAAGATTCAACAAGATTGGAAACATCTAAGAGGGTTAATGTTGCAGCTTAAAGACCCTTCATTGGAAGTGGGAAAGAGAAAAAACAATTTAATTTTAGATCACAGTCTGAAAGAATGATAGATAGGGCAAAGTAGATATCTCTCATACTCGAGGTCCCAGTGAGAAACGTGACCATAATGGGTTGAAACATAATACTGGAGAAACTCAGCAAGCCATACGTGTACTTTATGTAGCAAAGATAAAGATACGTAACCAACATTTTGGACATGAGCCCTTCATCAAGATATTAATATTATTTTGATGAAGGACTCAGGCCTAAAATGTTGGTTATGTATTGATACACTCTATCAATAACTCCAAAGTCAGTGAGTGAGAAACGATAAGCTTTAATACACTTTAGATTGCAGCTGGCCCGATTCCATGTGCTTGAATGAAGGACAGGGGGAGGGAGGTTGGCCTTTATGGCCGGGTCACAAGGGGAAAAGTTACGAGGAAGTAAGTCATCAGTGGGCAGGCTAGCTAACCATACACAGTCATACATACATTTCACCACATGTATCTTTATCTCTGCTACATAAACTATGTGGTTTAACTGGAGTTTCTCCAGCATAGTGTTTTTACATCAATCGCGGTGTTTGCAGACTTTTGTGTTTTATTCTGTAATAAGTTGAGTTGTTCAGGACTTTCTCAGTTCAGGGAATAGAGAATGAGGTTTGCTCATCATTTGGAGGACCATTTCATTATGAGTTTGGTTTCTTTATGATCATTTTTAAATAAAGCATTCACATTTTATGAATGAAGTCAAATAGAATTGATTTATCAATAATTAGCCTGATCGTTTCATGATGATTTTAGGATCCAGGAGGGAGCCTGTCCTCTACCATGAGGCTATAGGCATTTACCTCCACTTAATGTTATATCTTGAGCCACTGCCATTTGGATATGCCAACAAAAAAAATCTTAATGGGGCATTTTTTTCACTTTATTTGTTCATGGTGCTCTTCAGACCAACTTGAAACTACAATTAATGGAGTTTGTCCCAAGAGTGCTGAGCATTTATTGCACAAGTTACAAGGGTCTGAGTATAAACCCTCAATTCCTCTCAATTTATTTTCAACCACAAATTTCCAGAAACCTGAGACTGCAACTTAGAAGTTACTACTAAAATACCCTATTTACAAAATTGTCATGTTTTATATGATAATGAATCTCAGGGTTGTATGTGATGTCACGTATGTAGTTTGACAATAAATTTGAACTCTGAACTTTGTAAGCAGGCAACCTAATTCTTCCTATTGATTGGTGAAACAGGGCTAATTCTCTCAATTTGGAAATGGAATTTTGAGGGCTGTAGCTAGCAAGTATGGCAAACTTGTGTGGAACTTCACATCAACCCTCATAAGTGAAAATTAATTTTGCAATTTTGCATTGAGAATGACCCTTACTAAAAGACAAAGATTGTTGAAAGTGAATTTCAAGTTTTGCCATAATAAGCAAATGAAAGTTGTGCAGCTGTGTAATTGTTGAATAATTGCAGATGCAAAATTCCCACTTGGTTATTTGCACTTACATCTGAACTATGCAAATTTTTATCTAAAGAGTTGTACTGCAAAACAAATTGCAAAACAAGGGCTGTTGAATGGGCAAATATGAAGGAGTTTGAAAAATAATTGCTGACTTTAATGGAAGTTGAAAATGGGGTTTATTTAATCATGAAAAAAGACCCATTTTTGTTTCTGAAAGTATTATATTTATATGCATGTGCAATTAGAAATATAGAGCAATATAATCCGTGGTTGCTTGTTTATTCAAGCTTGTTCTGATCCAATTATTATGCATATTAGGATCAGAGCAGTTTGCACAACTCGTCACTTCGGTTTTCTTACATAGAACTTACATTTTCTTTCCATTCTGAATTGTCTCCCTACCTTCCAGGAGTGGCCATTCACACAGGAATGACCAAAACTGCAAATATCTGTATCACACTGCAAGTTTAGACAGAATACCTGAAGTGCAGTATTTACGTCCTATTCGTTAGCCCATTGTTTGCGGATCACCTGCAGGCAATCTGTGAAAATGTCTAGGGGATCGCGGAGGTAAAATTTCAGAAAGGGAATTCCTGTTGCAATGTTTTTACACAGACTGCATTGTGGAAAATTGGGAATAAAAAAACTGTGCCAAAAAAACCTCTTAATTTTGTAATTCTCTAATGTCGTGAGATTTTATCTTGAAGTCCTCATGGATTCCAGGTGCAATAAACATGATGTGATGTATTTTCTAACCTTCATGAGAAATAGAATAGGAATTGTTTTGCAGACAACTCACCAATAAAGCTTCTTTTTCATTGCTTGGAGTTTTAGGTATTTATTTTATACTTACCTGAGAATATCTTAGAATATAGGACCTTGGTGAGACCGCACCTGGGATATTGTATATACATGGTCTTCTGATTGGAGAAAGAATATACTGATTATAAAGAGAATATGAGGTTTACCAAATTGATTCTTGGGAGAGTGTGATTGTTGAATGAGGATAGATTAAACAGGCTGGACCAGTATTCTCTGTAATTTAGAAGAATGGGAGGTGATCTCATTGAAAAGTACAAAGTATGTTTGAGTTTGATAAGATCAATGTAGGAATGATGTTTTTCTCTGGATGATGTCCCCAGAATCACAGGCTTAAAATAAGAACAGAAATAGATATGGGGTTAGCGCAGAAAAATTGCACTGAGATAAAAGATCAGCTATGATCTTCTTGAATGGCAGAGCAGGCACATAGAGCCAAATGGCTTTCTCATTTATCTATGTCTTATGTTCTTGTCATGTTGTTTGCAATATGTTGCAGTACTTATGCAGTGACACCAGTAAAAAGGAGTCTGCAGGCATTGGAGAACTAGAAGAATATATACAGGTGCTGGAGGAACTCAGCAGGTCGCGCAGCATCCACAGAAAGCAATAGGCTGTCAAGATTTCTGGCCTCAGCCCTTCACTCTCTCACTGCCACAGCAACAATCTCTCGTAGCCAGCATTTAATTTACACATCCCATACCCACACTGACATATCTTTCCATGACCTCAAATTGAAGGAACAAAACTCTAAATTGCACTTCAGCAGTCTCCAACCAGATGGCATCGATATTGACTTCTTCAATTTCTGTTAAGCCTCTGTTCTCTCCCCCCCCCCCTTGCTTTCCTTTATCCTTCTGACCCCTTTCCTTCCCTTCTTTTTCCCTGTCAACCACTACTTCCTTTCTCCACCTCTCCATCCTCTTTCCTTCTTTTATCCTACCAGAGAGCAATTTTCTCAGTCCTCTGCCCCCTTCCTCATCACCTCCCATCTCATTCCCACTCCCACCTGAATCAACCAATCATCTGCAACCCTGTGATTCTCCCCCTTCCTTCCCCCACCTGGCATCTGAGGAGGCCTGATACATTGACTGCCTATTGCTTTCCATGGGTGCTGCAAGAACCTGTCGGGTTCTTCCAGCACTCTTGTGTGAAATTATTGGCAGATACACAAATCGTACTTGGATGGCAATGCGATTAAATTGCAGACCATGTTTAACAGCAACTGCTGAAGAAACAGACAACATGAAAAAAGGTTCTCATTTCAGTTTGTTTTCTTTTTCCTGCTTTCTCACGAGAAAATTAAACATTTCATTTTGACAGCAACCTAAACTGATCAAATATCCTGTGCAAAATATATACTTTACTCAATTAGTATCATTCGCATCGGAGCTAAAAGATTGCGAGTGTTCATCACATATTCAAGCACAAAGATATTGGCTGATGCTACAGTTCATTACTGAAAGTGTGTTGCTGTATTTAGTTGTAGCTTCTCCAGAGAACCATTCTCAATAAGGTGGGGTGTATTATCCCCCCCCCCCCTTGAGGGTCACAGCACGTATAAATAAAAACATTGTTTTCTTTTCACCTCATGTAACAGAAATATTTTTATGTTTTTTTAATGTATTTGGTATGAGAGAAGCATGGAAGAAATCAAAACTTGACTGCTTTATGGAGAAGGTGGCCCATAAACTTTGAGCAGAGTCCGGGGCAGGGGTCATAGCTGAAAAAAAGGTTGAGTGTGGCTGCTCTAGAAAATATTAAACAAGGCTCCATCTCTACGGTAAGATGAATGCAAAATATTCGACTTCTATTTGAAAGAAAAGTATTTGACTTCTCCCTGCTGTGTAAACCAACTTTTATTCATCAATAACCAGCATAAATCAAATTAGCTGTCATCGCCATATTTTTATTTGTTGGAGTTTGCAGTGTTCAAATTGACAGTAGGTTTCTTACATGACAACAAAGACTGTACTGCATTAATTGTAAAATGCATTGTCTCAACCAACGCCACAACATCATTGTTTAAAGGCAATTTTTTTTACAGTGGAAATAGCAAAATTGCACTTTACCTTTTCATTTGTCATTGAGACAGGGTTTTATATTTAAGATCCAAACACAGATTATTTTGGCATCCCACTGGTGAACAGCTACCAAAATGAATCTGCCTGATTTATTTCTACACTGTGTTTTCTGAACTTTAAACGATCCCCAATGCATGCCAAGATTAAATTCTGTGAGACTGTCCTTTCAGTAAAACACTTTGAATGGCATTTTGTCATATGATTTTTGAAAATCCAATGCACAGCTTGAGCTTTTTTTTCTACTCTGCTGGTTAGATCATTTAAAGTAGCCATTTTCAACTTTTTTTCAGCTACACCTCCCCCCAACTATGTCTCTATTCAAGGTTTATAGACCCCATTCCCTGTGAAGCAATCAAGTTTTGGTTTCTTCTGTACCTCTCTCCTACCGACTAGATTAAAAAAAATATATTGATGTTATGTGAGGTGAAACAAAAACAAGGCTTTTACTTCAATATGCTGTGGGGTGGTGGGGGGTAACGAGGAGTCCCTGTTAAGAATGGCTGCTCCAAAGCTCTTTTATATTTGTCATATTTTCTCCTTTCTTGTCAAGCAGTATCTAACTAATCAGGATTTCTGAAGCTCCTTGTCATCACATCCTCAACAACAGATCTGAGCAGTTTCCCAATGATTGATGAAATATTCACTGACCTCTGATTCTTTATTTATCTCTCTTATTTTTATGAAGACCGGTGTTAGATTTGTTACCCTCCATTTCACAAGGACACTAATTCTTTAAAAACAGCATGTCCCATCTAGTAAAATCTGTTTTAATGCATTTACATAAATACTGTAGAATCAAGATTGATGACCCAGTATAGAAAAGATAAGATGGTAGTTCCATTAAGCTTTCGTTGTTGTTAGTTTCCTCCCCATAGAATCGGCCCTCACCAGGCTTGAAAGCACCCTAGATTTTCCCACTGTGATATGAGCAGCCATGGGTCAAATCATCAATATATCATCAGTGCTGTGGAACACCACCACACAAATACAGGGATTTCAAAGAAACAATGCTTCTACTGGTAATAGGCAAATAGATTCCTCCCTAATTGAAAAAGCTCAGGCCAAAGGCATTAATGGGAAGGATTCAGTGCTTTCTATAAATAAATTTCAAATGATATATCTTTTTAGGAATAGACAGTATTAGAATCTAAAAATGTAAAACATCACTGTATTTTGCTAATTTAAATACTTCAGTGAATTCATTAACTGTAAGTTCTCTAGACTTCTCTTTCAAAATATTTTTCTTTTTTTTCCCAAAGGTAAATCAAAAATCACAGTTGTGCTTTTCCTTATTAGGACCACCAAGTACTCCTAAAATAGTCTCTTGTCCTCTGACCACCTGCAATCATTCACAAACAAGACCACCAAGAATCTTGGGTATATACATCTGCTGTCAGTCATTCCCTGCTACCAATTCCTGCATGTTAAAGAAATACAGTAGAAGAAATTGCTATGACGGCAACAATAAGGAATTGGCTAACATGTTCTTATTAAATTCTTGAGTATGCTACATTAATGAAGATTGCTAACCATTTGTTTTGGACAGATTAATAATTGCATTAAAACAGTGCACAGATGAGCCAGATATAAATTGATAAGCCACTTAATAATGCTGATAATTACACTAATTTATTTACATTCAAATGGTGCTCAATATTATTTAAATGGGTAAATCATCCTCAATTTAAGAGGTTACAAGAAATAGAAGCAGGATTAAGTCATCCAGCCCGTCGAGTCTGCTCCACTATTAAATGAGATCATGGCTGATTTAATGAGAGGCTCATCTCCACCTACTTGCCTTTTCCCCTTATCCCTTAATTCCCCTACTATGTAAAAATCTATCCCACCTTGCCATAAATATATTTTCTGAGGTAGCCTCCATTGCTTCAATAGGCAGTGAATTCCATGGATACACCACCCTCTAGAAAAAGCAATTACTCCTCGTCTCCATCCTGAATCTACTACCCTGAATCTTGAAGCTATATCCTCTAGTTTTGATCTCCCCCACTAAGGAAATGTCTTACCTACTTCTATCTTATCTATGCCTTTCATAATTTTATACATTTCTATAAGATCCCCTTTCATTCTTCTAAATCCCAGCAAATACAGTCCCAGACAACTATCTCCTCATAGGCTAAGGTCCCATCTACCCTCTCAGATGGATCTAAAAATATAAGAAAAAGAAATAAGAGCAGGATTAGGCCTGTCACGCTGCGCTGCTATTCAATAAGATAATGGCTGATCTCTTGATAAGTTCATCTCGACCTACCTGCCTTTTCCTGATTTCACTTAAATCCCCTACTATGCAAAAATCTATCCAATCTTGTCTTAAATAGGTAGCCTCCACTGCTTTTATGAGCAGAGAATTCTAAAGATTCACCACCTTCTTGGAAAAACTATTCCTCCTGATTTTTGTCTTAAATCTACTAGGTGTAAAAGGCAGCACCAATATAGTCATCAATGTAAGGGAGGAAGAGTTGAGGAATTTTGTCTATGTAGGTTTGTAGCATGAATTGCTCCACATATCCAACGAAAAGACAGGCATAAATTCTGAACAAACAGTATAGCTCTATTATATTTGACAGCAAATTTTGACGGAAACCTATCGTAAACATCTGTTTGGCTGGTGTTAATAATGCGGGGTTCAAGGCTTTCAGATATTGCCTCATTGGAAACAATGCGAGTCAACTCTGCTTTCTTGTGTAACTCATTTTTAAAGATCAGAATTATGAATCATTGTACTGTAGATTGATGCACTGACAAAGTGTGGTTAACTCTGCATTCCTATCAAGCTTCCTAGCCTATTAGAGGAGATGAATGACGACAGCAAGAACGGATGTGATTATACAAAAAAGGTAGCGTTGACCATATTAGGAGATGCTTAAATTGCACACTTCATGAGCTAGTTTGTAATCTCATCAGTGTGAACTTCAGAGGAAGTGATTATAGTAATATGATGTCGGTATCCTTAACTACAAGAGTAAATACACAGGAAGTTGTAAATCTGCTTATGCAAGTTTATCTTTTGATCAATTAATCAGAGATCAAAATAGCTGCAACTATGAAGCAGAAATTAATGTATACTGTATAATTCATGATTAGAATATTAAACTTTGGTGATCCCAGTAATTTCCACTTTAATTTATGTATTAAATGCATGCTAAAGTTGTTAAAGAATGAACCAATTTACTACAATAAGATTTGTACTTAGTAGGAAAATGAAATCAGTGAAAAATTACAAAATTACATTTTTTTTCCTAATTGTAAACATGACATTTCCAGTAGGGCACAGATTAAAATATTCAGCACAATTGGACATCACTTCATAGAATATTTTCACAGTGTATTAATTTTTAGGTAGTTAAATATCTGATAGGATATGAGAAAAAAGTTTTGAGCCAGTCTGTCAACTACAGCAGGCTCATTGTGGACACAAAATCTTGCTCCCTCTTCAGTTAACTTTGATCATGTCAGCCTGTTTGCCCTTCTTCTATTTGTTCCTTCCCCTAATTGTATTGCACACGTTCCTCTTTCTCATTCTCTTTTCACATCCCAATCTCATGTTGCAGCTTTCACATTTTCACAATGTTCTCTCTGCTCCCCATCTTTACCTTTTGCCGATAGTACATTATTCAAACTCATGCCACCTGCTTGCATCTAGTCTCTAGAGAAGCATATCTAGTACAAGCCCCAGATCCTCCTTTCAAATATCATTCATTTGGCTAAAAATAGATGCTCATATTGCACATAGTGCCAGCATCCAACTGGATTTCTCACAAAGTGAAAAATCATCAGGAAATTGGAAGGAGATGCAATGAAAGAAAGTACTAGTGTATCATACCAAGGATCACGTTAAGGATAGCTCACCTAAGGACTGTGTCCTTACCTGGTGTTGATTACAGCAGAAAAGGAAGATCCATCAGATTGAAAAGACTGTTGAATTATTTTCACAAGTTAAAGTTTATTGCCACAAGATACAGTGAGAAATTAGTTGCATGAGCAGCTATTTCGTTAATCCATACATGATGCAGCAACATCAACATATAAATAGAGAACAGTTATAGAGAGAGAGATTATTTAGAATAGAGCAAAGACAGCAACATTTTACCAGTTTGAGATTAATTGTAGAGTCTGATAATGGCACAAAATAAACTGACCATGAAACTGGTGGTGTGTAATCTCACACTGGTGAATCTTCTTCCTGATGGGAGGAGGGGGGGAAGAGAATGTGGCCAGGGTGAGATGAAAGGTTTCATATGTTAGCTGCTTTTCTGTGGGAAGCATAGATGTAGTCAGTGTAGGGGATTGTGGTTTATGTGGCGGTCTGAGCTGCATTCACATCTCTCTACGGTTTCTTATGATCTTGGGCAAACCGCAGTGATGCAACTTTACAGGATACTTTCAATGGTACATCCATGGAAGTTGTTGGGGGACGTAGGTGACATGCCCGATTTCCTCAGACTCCTAAAGAAGCATGGCACTGATGCATTCTCTTGGCCATCCTGTTGACCTGGGTGGATCAGGACATATCACTGGAAATATTTATTCTTATGAACCTGAAGCTATCTATCAGTAAGGTCTGCTAATTTTGAAGAGTCCTTGCCACCTTCTAGCTCAATGAATTAAACAGTTCAATTGTTCCCGCATTTCCTTCCCTCTTCTGGGTCTTTTCATCTTTTATTTATTTCTGCATTGTCAGAACTCCAATTCTATGGGCTGGGTAGAATAATCTCAAAACGGTCCCTATTGACTGCTGTGTTTTGGTTCAAGAGGTTGAGCAGCTGTTGTGCTGAGAATTGGTGATATTGTCCTTCCTCCAACCATTACAAGTTTAAGAAATGGAAATGAGATCTATCTTTCCAAATTCTTCGTTCCAGTAAATAAACAAATCAGAGATGAAATTTCCAATGTCTGAAATGTCTCGGCATAGTAGTAAAACAAAATAGTTTCAATGGTAGTCAATGGAATAGAATGGCCTGTTTGCTCCAGCTATGTTAGTCATTTTCTAGGACCAATTTCACTGGGACAATCATGCAACAGGGAAAGCTGCTGCCTCACAGCACCTGTGATCCACATTCAGTCCTGATCTCAGATCTCTAATATTTCCTTTGTCGAGACTGTATGCTCTCCCTAAGACCACAAGTTTTTCCCCTGACTGCTCTGCTTTCCTCCCACATCCCAAAGACATTCAGTATTTTTAACTTGATTGTCCACTCTAAATTGTATCTGGTGTATAGTTTGGAGGACAGGTTACAGGGAAAATTAGTGGGGGAGGGTGGGATTTTTCTGTGAACTACATTGAAATAAATAGGTCAAATGGCCTCATTCAATGTCACAAGGAAATTTAATGAGGTTTCACTAAGTAGCTTGACCACATTCTTTGGCTTGGCTTCGCGGATGAAGATTTATGGAGGGGTAATGTCCACGTCAGCTGCAGGCTCGTTTGTGGCTGACAAGTCCGATGCGGGACAGGCAGACACGGTTGCAGCGGTTGCAGGGGAAAATTAGTTGGTTGGGGTTGGGTGTTGGGTTTTTCCTCCTTTGTCTTTTGTCAGTGAGGTGGGCTCTGTGGTCTTCTTCAAAGGAGGTTGCTGCCCGCCGAACTGTGAGGCGCCAAGATGCAAGGTTTGAGGTGATATCAGCCCACTGGCGGTGGTCAATGGGGCGGGCACCAAGAGATTTCTTTAGGCAGTCCTTGTACCTCTGCTTTGGTGCACCTCTGTCACGGTGGCCAGTGGAGAGCTCGCCATATAACACGATCTTGGAAAAGCGATGGACCTCCATTCTGGAGATGTGACCTACCCAGCGCAGTTGGATCTTCAGCAGCGTGCATTCGATGCTGTCGGCCTCTGCCATCTCGAGTACTTCGATGTTAGGGATGAAGTCGCTCCAATGAATGTTGAGGATGGAGCGGAGACAACGCTGGTGGAAGCGTTCTAGGAGCCTTAGGTGATGCCGGTAGAGGACCCATGATTCGGAGCCGAACAGGAGTGTGGGTATGACCACATAGTGAGACATTAACCACTAAGTGAGAGTTTCATTCCAGCCAGTTAAAATAACAGTGGAGCTCCAGTCATTTGATGGAAGCCCTATTTTAAAGTACTCATTAGGTACCTACTAATTTTGGTCGGGGCATTTCCAAATAGACTTGGGTGCTTTCAGAAATCCAGGTTAGTCAGCATCCTAATCATAGGTGAACTCCTCGCCTTAGCCACACACTCAACCCATTTCTGCTGGGCAGGCTAGTCTAAATCAGTGATTCTCAACTTTTTTCTTTCCACTCACATGCCACCTTAAGTTATCCCTTACTAACCACAGACCACCGATGACATAGGATACTCTGTGGTTATTAAGGGATAACTTAAGGTGGTCTGTGAGTGAAAAGAAAAAAGTTGAGAATCACTACTCTAAATTTATGGTTTGAACCTGTTTGTTCATCTTCATGGCGAAATTTGGAACTTGAATCTTCGATGAAGTGATCTTTATAACCAAGTCTGGATAAAGTTGACTTCATTTTAAGTTGTACTTGGCCAAGTGAAAGGTCCAGACATTGGATTTGTATTGTTTAATAATTTTTCAAGCATTTATTGTCCTCTTCTCATTGCCCTTGAGAAGATCGTGCTCAATTACCTCAGTCACCTCCTGCACTAATTCTGCTGAAAGAATTTTCATATTGGCGATTTCCAGGATTTAGACTCACCTAACATTTCTTTTACATAAATTCATTTTGGAATATTGGTATCGTCAGCAAAACCAAAATATAACACCCAAGTCTAAGTAACCCTGAGAAAGTAAAGGGGAGTTACATCCTTGTAAAACCCATAGAAAAATCTATTTATCTCTCATGATATAGAAGGAGATTGTTTGGCCTATAAAATCTTTGTCAGCTCTTTGA
Source organism: Narcine bancroftii (assembly GCF_036971445.1). Taxonomy (NCBI): domain Eukaryota; kingdom Metazoa; phylum Chordata; class Chondrichthyes; order Torpediniformes; family Narcinidae; genus Narcine; species Narcine bancroftii. Next base: position 25,248,865 of record NC_091476.1, read on the forward strand.
TGAATCCCAACAGAGCCATTACCCCAACTTACTTCCCACAACCTATTTTTTCTCACCTGTCTACAATCTATTTTTTTCTTACTTGTCTATTAACCCCCTTCAGATTCTCCTTACAACCATCAACATTGGAGGCAATTTATTATTCCCTCAATAGCTTCCCATCCTTTATAAGATCCGAAGCAGGAATGTCCATCAATGTTTGCACAATGTTCAATTCAGCCATCAATTCCTCAGAAAATGAAACAGTCCATCACTTCATCACAAGACCAAAACAACATTCAGGCATTGGTTTGTCAGTAGCAAGCTGGAGACCATTAAACATTATTAGGGTTCTATGTTATTTTGCTTCAATGTAATCATGCACTCATTTTGGCACAAACTTGATAGAGATATATAAAATACATTGATTTCCTGCTGATTCCAATGCAAAGCTGCAAAGATGTCTTTTGAACAACATCTATCAGAAAAAAAAACATGTAATTTTGTTTACAACATTGCATCTATAAAGCAACTTATCAAAGTAAACAATAAGTCAGAGGGTTGTGAGTCTGAGGAACTAGTTGCCACAGGTGGCTGTAGTCCTTGGGTGCATCTAAGGCAGAGATTGACAGGTATTTGATTAGTCAGGGCATCAAGGGTTAAGGGGAGAAAACTGGGGAGTAGGGCTGAGTGGGAGGATGGATCAGCTCATGATTAGAATAGCAGTGCAGACTTGATGGGCTGATGGGCTTGCTTCTCCTCCTATATTTTGTGATCTTGTGAATAAATATGAGTTAGAATGGATCTTGGAAATAATGACCAAACAAATTTATAATGTACACAAAATACCTGAGATTCAAATAGAAATTAATGGTTTTTATTTCTGAAGATTGGTTAAGAAAATTGAATCCAAAGGAATCTGAGTCAGAATCTAGTGCTGCACTCATTTGTGAAGTTACATTTATTCTTCAATGGAAGTTGCAAGCCAATGTCAATGGATATTAAAGATTGCAGATCTTGAAATCTAGAGCAAAAAAAAAATCCGCTAGAGGAACTCAGCATGTTGAGCTGCATCAGTGGAAAAAAAGAGAATTGTTGACATTTCAGTCTTAATGAAAGGTTCTGTCCCAAAATGTCCATAATTCTTTTTCTCCCACTGATACAGCTCAATAGGAATTAGGCCCGAGCCACCATACATAGAACCACAAAACCATAGAATGCTACAGCACAGAAACAGGCCCTTCGGTCCATCTTGTTCATGCCAAACTATTATTAAATATAGACCTATTAACCTTCAACCAGACCAGAGCCCTCCATACCCCTCCAATTAATGCATCTGTCTAAATCTCTCTTGAATGTTGAAATTGAACCTGCATTCATCACCTCTCACCACTCTCTGAATGAAGAGGTAGTGCACACTGCCTCAGAGGTCACACCTCCATTGGTAACTCTTGGAAGAATAAATTTCAATTTCAGACTTCTGCCAAAATGTACAGAGATCTGGATTTTGAGATGGTCATTTGGAGAAAAGTGTCATTGCAGCTAAAGTCCAGGTGCAGAAGGATATTTTTAAGTAAAAACAATTCCAGAACTAGGTGGCCTGTTGGTGTAGCAGTTAGCGCAACACTGTTAAAATGCCTGTATTTGGGATTGAATCCTGAACTGTTTCAAGGAGTTTGTAGGTCAATTGGATGTAATTGGGTGGCATGGGTTCATGGGCCGAAATGGCCTGCTACCATGCTACATGTCAAAATTTAAAATTTAAACTAAAGATCCATCAGCTCCAATGTATCAATGAATTTAACAAATACTTCAGAGAGAGTGTGCTTCTGACAAATTGACTTTCTTCTTTCGTCTGATTGAATTACAATGGTTCACAGAACAGAAACCAGCCATTTGTCCATGTGCTGTACAAGAGTATCCACCTTGAAATTGTACACGTGAGCTCTAAGTAAACAATATAAGTGACCTCTACATTACAATAGTTAGTGTAAAGGAAATTTGTCCCCATGGAATTAATGAATCACTATCCAAAAATCAGAGATATCAAATAAGAATTTGCTCTAGAAATTTACATGAAGAAAGTAACTAAAATATTTTTTAAACAGACTTTTGGCACATGCATAGATGTCATGGCTGTGCATTATGGGAAATTATGACATGGACCATTTTCTAGGAATATAATTTCCCCATCCCAAGTAACACAATATTTACCTGAACTACACATTGAGATCGTCCAAAATTCAATCAATGGCATTAAATTAAGAAATTCATAAAGCACCATCCCAAATAAAAACATGGCTAAAATTATAAGGTCAGGGACCTTGTTTGAACGTGGCAAACAGTTCTGCCACTTGAACCACCACAACAGATAAAGATAACGAATGTGGCTGCAAAGAGCCGCTTAATGGGAGCAAGGCTGGAGGCTTCAAGTAGTCATTTCAATTTCAACCTTGCTTCCTCCGATCCTATTGATTTAAAATCACCCCATATGGCTTCAAACTATTCTTTATTCTATTCATTTGTCCTCCTTTTTGATGGAGCGATTACAAGATTTTAAATGAGTAGATCATTTGAAATCATGAACAAAGGAATTTCATTTCAATCCATTAAGTGTTTGCACACTAATCTTTAAACTATAATTCAAGGCCTTTAATTGTAGCCTTTCAATGTGTTTGATGATATGAAGCATTATTTTCTAAGCATGAGCTATTTCCCAGAAACCTTGCTCCTTCTATATCAGCAGACATGCTATCTATCCTTTTCATTCACTTGTTCAGCTTTTGTCAGCAGGTTGTAGTGTTTCTAGGACACCTGAATAAACTAGGGAGCCAAGCTAATCCTGCTGCACAAAGAAGCATGTTTAGACTGTGCTATGTATGTTCTTAATTGATTGGCATTTAAAAGTTTTGGTCTGTTGACAAAACAAGTCAAAAGATAATATAAAAAAATCTGAAACATTCGATTCATTCATTGCATAATGGTTTCTGCTCATTTATTTATTTTCCCTCATAACTGTTGAACTCCAGGAAACTAAATTGTTCACTATTTTGGAAATTCACACAGTGCGCAAGAACTAAAAACAGACAAGTATTCTTGACTAAATATGAATGTATTACCTGCCTTTTAAAGGTTTGCTTGATTTTTGTACTGTCAATTGAGTCAGACTCATTAAAAGTTGGGAATTCTTATTTAAAATTACCCGGAACCAGGCATTCAGCCAGCCCAACTGGTGTAAACTTAAATTGAATTACATTGAGCTCCATCCCAAATAAAATCATGGCTAAAATTAAAAAGTCAGGGTCTAGTTTGAATGTGGCAACCCCCCACAATGGATAAAGAAAACCAATGTGGCTGCAAATAGCAGATGAATGAGAATTGAATTACATTCAATCTAAATTTAGACATACAGCATGGTAATGGGGCCTTCAAGTCCACAAGCCGGTGATGCTCAAATATCCCAATTAACTTACAGCCCCAGTGCATTTTGAAGGGTGGGAGGAAACTGGAGCACCTGGAGGAAACCTAAGCAGACATGGGAACAAGCTCCTTCCAGACAGCGTTGGATTCTAACCTGGGTCAAAGGCACTGTAACAGCATTGCGCTAACCACTACACCAGTGGTGTTCAAACTGCCCCCCTCAACTACCATTCCACCTTAAGCAACCCCTGTGCCATAAGCGGTCTGTGAATAGTAAGGGATTGCTTAAGGTGGTATGTGAGTGGAAAGAGAAAGGTTTGAAAACCAGTGTTTTAATCGTACCTCATTGACTCGTTATGTGCACGGTTTCCTAACTCCAAAGGAAATGGGCCAATGGCAATTTTTATCAAGCAAAATATTTCAGTAACAATTGGGTCTAGAGCAGTGATTCTCAATCTTCCCTTCCCACTCATATGCCACCTTAAGCAATCCCTTACCAATCACAGAGCACCTATGGCATAGGGATTGCTTGAAGTGGAATGTGAGTTTAGGGGGGCAATTTGAAAACCACTGCTCTACACTAACCATGCCGCCTACTGTAACCTCCTGTATATGCTCTACACAAATCTCCTTACATGATATTTTCAACTAATACTAATGTACTGTTTATACTGTACTATTTCTTTTGCTGAAAGCCATGCAAAGAGCACACAGTTAAATTAATTCTACAATTTCATTGACGATTTGAGATGACAAGGTCTTCAGAAAATAAGGTGCTGAAATAGAAACATCTCTTCCACAATCAGTAAAAGTAGCAAAGAGATTGTCTTGAAATGTGAATGTATATCAATGCAGACTGTTTGATAAAAGAATTTTATTTATGTAGCCAGACACCATTTATGAAAAGTATCATCAAATTGGTGAGGTTGTACACATATTAGGGCAAATGGAATACCAGACAGCAGAGTGTGAAACAATGCAAAGAGGGTGTCCTTAACGGTGAGGTATGGCTGAGACAACTCAAACCAGATTTGAAGAATATTTTCAGCACTAATCACACCTTGACATTCTGTGGAAAAAGTTAGGATTGATACATGTAGTAATAGGAGAAATATGGTGCAATGCACACAACTAGATCAGTCCAGATGCAAGCCAATCCCCAAGAGTTAAGTTGAAAGGAATGAGACAGGCTCAAGAAAAACAATGTGCTTTCAAAAACTGCCTGGAATGAGAAGACCTAAGGGAGACAACATGATGCATTTATGTGGAAACACAACATCAAGCTGCAGATGACTAAGAGCAGCTGATTCATCATGATCACAAAACTGGATGTGCTCTGTGCTTGTATACAACTGAATGCCATCAAAAAGATTCAGTACTCTTTTGATCCCTTTTCTCTCCCATTCTCTAAAGGAGAGGTTATCTATTATGAAAGGGATTAGTTGATTTTGCGTCAATATTAGTCTTGGTAGTTGATAATTTGTTTTATTCCTTTCTACGTGAATCTTCTTCCAAATGTTGAGCAGATGGTGCAGTACTGGTGAATTCCTATGTTGCACCAGCTTTTCATTCCACTTATATAGTATATGTTCAGGTACCTTCTCCCCTATTTTATCTAGCTCTAATCTGATCCAATCTGGTTTTTCCCTTGTTTGATAAAAATCTGATAGGTATCTTAATTGTGCTGCTCTATAATAATTCTTAAAGTTTGGTAGTTGTAAGCCTCCTTGTTTGTACCATTTTGTTAATTTATCTAGTGTTATCCTCGGTTTCCCCCCTTTCCATAAGAATTTCCTTATTATTTTCTTTAGCTCCTTGAAGAATTTCTCTGTTAGGTGAATTGGTAATGATTGAAATAGGTATTGTATCCTTGGGATGATATTCATTTTAATACAATTTACCCTTCCTATCAGTGTTAGTGGTAAGTCTTTCCAATGTTCTAAGTCGTCTTGGAATTTCTTCAACGACCAGTCAAATGCACAAAATCTTGACTTGCATGCAAAGTTACCATATAGGGACAAGCCTTTGCCCGAGATTTTCCAAGCCACAGTGTACAACATCCAACAAGGAATTCATCATCTGCAGTGTAATCAAAATGCTCCAAAGTCAGAAGAAGAAAATTCTGATTTTGGAGGAAATGTATTCAGGAGATAACATGAAGTTGAAGCAAGGTAAATGTATACTTTTGCTGTGGGGAATATTGCACTTTGGATTGAAGATTGCTATCAATGGCCTACAAGTGTTGATGAACAAAATAGAGGAATCACCAATGCATTAAAGCCTGAAAATATAGCAGAGCTGTGTCATTCCTATACATAGTGCAGTGTCACATGCAATTCCTTCCAGATCTTATGTTTGGAGCATTGAATCAAATGTTGAAAAACAATGTGATATAAATGTGGAGTAATGAGTGGGGAAAAAGTGTAAATAATGAATAGAAGAAAAAGATGGCAAGCAAAGTTCTCCTTTTCATTATGATCCTATGCACAAGTGCAGTTGACATGGGATGTATTACGGTGCAGGTCCTATAACAATCATAGGATAGATGAGGTGGGGGGGGGAGGGTCAAGAAAAACCTATCACCTTCACTTCGTAATCTCCTACAAGGAGTCTTAGGAACAAATCAAGAAGGAAACATTTGGAATAATGATTGGAATCAAGAAATCTCATCATCTTTTTTTAAATTCAGCAGATCTTTTACCAAGGTCAAAAACTGCTAAGTGATAATTAAGACCCAAATCAGCAACATTTATTTTGATGTTCTAAGGAAGCAATCCACTTTTCACAATATGATGACAGAATCAAGAACAGACAATCCATGCAGAACCTTGAATTTTGATGTTCTACATGTTAAATCCTGTTGGTGAGGAATTTTATCAAACTATCTCTAAATAGGGTCATAAACAAATAGGGTCATGAACAAACATTGATATATGAGACAGAATTTGACTAGTGAACAGCTGAGGAAGTGAACCTATTCCAAAATCTTTGTAATTAGTTGTCATGTGACTCAGGGTGTTTCAAGTGAGGTCAGTGATAATTCCTTCTCTACTAAGAGAAAAGATTGTAGCTGAACACATAGGAATAGCTAGTATGAACACCAATATAAAAAGCTTTGTTTACTGGCCGTCACTTGAACAGAGGTCAAATCAACAGTATTTGCTAAAGTTTAGAAATAAACCACAAAAATAACTCCTTTGCATCATAGGTTTGGTCTTCCAGATCATTTCATAGACTATGTAGAGATTTTTAAAATATTTTATTTAATTTTTAAGAAAATTATATACACACACAGAAAGAAGGACTCAAAGAATGCATATATGAATATATACAAATATACAAAAAAATTATATCCTTAAAATGCACATTATGCCTAGAAATAACCCCTCCATACCTTAAGAGCAAGGAAAAGAAAATGGACAGAGGGGGGAGAAGAAGAAAACGGAAAAGGGGAAAAATTTAATTAGCATTTAATACAATCAAAAAATAAATAAAAATAAAAATATTAAATTACTAAGAAGGGACCACATATAGATTTTTGAGAAAAGGGATACGACATTGTGGACAGTGTTGACGGAACCCTTTACTATATTTTTCTTCCATTTACTGCACATCTGCTCTGACCATCTATCCCTACACCCCCCACCCCCCCACCACCTTCCTCCCCCTCCCACCATCCAAAGGAAAATACAATAGGGATCACGAAGAGTGTAATCCCTGTGGAGAGCAGAAAGAGGGAGGGGAGGAAGATGTGACTGATGGCAGGATCACCCTGGTACTTTCAGAACCTTCTATGGTTTAAATCCAGAGCCAAAGTCCAACCAAAGTAATAAAACATGGGTTTATGCATACTTACTGAGCTTACTATAGATGAACTCACATCTATCAGCCTACATGAAGCATTCATATTTGAAAATAGCTCACACTTTTGATCCACCACATTCACTAATTTTATGAAATGGAATGGTTTCAATCGTGATCTCATTTTTTAGCCAAAAATTCAGCCACCACATTTCAGAAATCCCTCAAGAAAAAAATGTAATAAAGAAACTCAAAACTCAGCATGAATCATTGTTTGGACAGTACAGGTCAGCTCTGCACACCACCAGAGTTTTGGAGTGGTAAACATCTTCAGAACTCTTCACGAAGAGAGGACTGAGGACAAAATTCAACCCAATTTGACTTCATAAGTACTACTATGTGACTAATCTGAAAGTGTGCTGTTCGAGCGTACCTGTGTCTTTAGTGTGCTTTGCAAGCTGAGCTCATCTAAGTGGGAGGTGGGAACTATTGGTGATAAACAAGGAGCCAAGAACTATCTGGTTAAATTTGGTGACTAAGTCTGAAATGTTCATGAAGATCAAGTCATTCAAAGATGAATCAAGTCATGATGAGGAACCATTCAATAATGGTGTTGCATCCAATTTGGATCCCATTCAAATATCAAATATCCTGGAGGGAACTGCCAAATCCAAGCAAGTCTAATGCAAAAATCATAAAGCAGATGGGCCAAAGGTCTGTTTCCATGGTGTATGACCCTATGACTCTAATATTGGAAGAACTTAGTCAGCCAAGCAGCATCAGTGGAAGTAAAAAGTAGAAGCCAATATTTCAGGTTGAGACTTTGCATCTGTACTGAGACGAAAGGGGAAGGGTGGCCAGCACTCAGCAGAATGGGGCGAGCACAATGAGATTGGTAGGTGATAGGTAAATGAAAGGGGAGGAATGATGGGCATATGGAACTTGGTAGGGCTGGAGAAGGGGATGCAATGGAAAAGATGAATATTGGGAGAAATAACTTTGGAGAATAGGTGAGTGTGTGTGAGAGAACACCTGAGGTGTGGGTTACCTGAAATTGGAAAAGAATATACATACCATTGAGCAACCCAAGAGGAAGATGAGATTTGTTCTTCCAATTTATGTTTGTTCTCACTGTAGGAATAGAAAAGGCAAGGACAGATAAGTCAGTGTGAAGTGGGAAGGAGAATTACAATGACATGCAACTGAAAGCTCGAGATGGCCATTGTGGACAGTGTTGACGGAACCCTTTACTATATTTTTCTTCCATTTACTGCACATCTGCTCTGACCATCTATCCCTACACCCCCCACCCCCCCACCACCTTCCCCCACCCCCCCACCACCTTCCTCCCCCTCCCACCATCCAAAGGAAAATACAATAGGGATCACGAAGAGTGTAATCCCTGTGGAGAGCAGAAAGAGGGAGGGGAGGAAGATGTGACTGATGGCAGGATCACCCTGGTACTTTCAGAACCTTCTATGGTTTAAATCCAGAGCCAAAGTCCAAATTTGAAGTCAGCACCCAAATTGGTAACCAGAAAAAAATGTCTCTGCGGGTCATTTACAAGATTAGATTTTTGATTGCTGAAATTTCAAAATAAAAACAAGAAGTTCTTAGTAAGAATGAGGAAAAGTTAGAAATCAAACATGTTAAATTGGAGAGAAGTGTGCAGGCAGGGAAGAAGAAAGGTAATGGTTGAGATGGGGGATGTTGACTGACACACGTGATGGTGTTGCAGACCAAGAAAACGTGGTGAATGCTTGTTTATCACAGTTGATCTGTCTGAGGGAGATATAAATAAAGATGAATAAAAATAGTAGAAAAAGAAAAAGATGTTCAAACTGCAAGATATAAAACCCTGCAGATTCTGGAACTCTGAAATAAAAGGAAATGCTGGTAGTTATAAGCACAACAGACAATTGAGTGGAAACATTGTTTTCATTAGCCTTTCACCTGAACAGACCAGTTTCGATGCAAAGTGATTATCTGAAATTGTGGGACTCAGTATCACTGATGAGATTCTGTTCCTTGAACATAGTAAATTTAAATTTTACTTTTTAAATTTTTAATTAATTTCAAACAAAGTAAGCATGCATATACAAAATTATGGAATACATTCTCTCTCTTCTCTCTTTGGCTTGGCTTCGCAGACGAAGATTTATGGAGGGGTAAATGTCCACGTCAGCTGCAGGCTCGTTTGTGGCTGACAAGTCCGATGCGGGACAGACAGACACGGTTGCAGCGGTTGCAAGGGAAAATTGGTTGGTTGGGGTTGGGTGTTGGGTTTTTCCTCCTTTGTCTTTTGTCAGTGAGGTGGGTTCTACGGTCTTCTTCCAAGGAGGTTGCTGCCCACCGAACTGTGAGGCGCCAAGATGCACGGTTGGAGGTGATATCAGCCCACTGGCGGTGGTCAATGTGGCAGGCACCAAGAGATTTCTATACATAATATAATAACAAATGACAAATTTAATAACTCATCAAGCTATGAAGCATATTTTATTTTTTATTTTTACCGACTCAGCAAGCCATAAACAAACCAACTTGATGTATATAATATATATTAAATACCACACACACACACACACACACACACACACACACACACACACACACACACACACACACACACACACACACACACACACACACACACACACTCACTCACAGAGTATGTATTAATCCCATCCCCTTACTTCCCTTCCCTATACGATTGAGGAAGCAATCAATAAACTTAAATAAACACAGAATCAATTAACTACCTATCTTCATTTAAAAAAACACAAACACGATCTTCATCTTCTTTGTAAGTTGGGGGATTTATTCAAACTGGGTGCCAGTATAATTCAAATAAGGTTTTCATATTTTCACAAATGTGTCATAATTTTTCCTTATATTGTAAGATGATTAACTGAGAATCAGACTTCAATGAAATCACTGTACACTGGCTGCAGCTAAGGTGACCTTCACAAAAGAAATTTGGTGTTTTGATAACTTAAAACTCATGTTCCCAACGTCTCTCAGAAGATACACTTCTGGATCTTGTCGAATATCCACTTTTGTAATTTTCTTAAGAATATCCCTCAAATTCACCCAAAAAAGGCTTTACCTTTGTACATAGCCAGGTGGAGAGGACGAAAGTTCCAGCCTCTACACTACATCTAAAGCGCATTTCTTAAAAATCAGATTTTGATTTATGTAATTTTTGTGGTGTGAGGTATAACTGATGTAAGAAAATATATTGCACTAATTTATATCTGGTTTTAATTCAGCAGGTTGCAAATCTTTTGATTCATCGACAGCTTTTGATTGGGGTACTTAGGGTATGTGCGCATGGGCACACGCTCATCCTTTCAGGTCTTAATGAAGTCGGTGACAACTGTGGCATATTCATTTAAGTTAGAATATGGTCTAGTCCACTGATTCACACAATCCTACAGGCACTACTCCACCTCCCTTGCCCATACATTGACCATCTTCACCTCTGTTCTGTAGTCTTCAGTCCCTCTTTGTATGCCAGGAATTGAAGTACAACTACGTGATCGAACTTGCCAAAGTGTGGGCATGGGATGGCTTGGTAAGCATTCTTTTTTTTTTAAAAAACTTTATTTAAAGATTTTATAACAGGAATAAAAAGAAAAAATACATTTAAAGAAAATATATAAAATAAAATAATTACAATACAACATCAATAACCTAGCTTAATTCAACCTAACCCCCCCCACATATACAAGAACTAAAAAAAAATCTATATAAAAAAAACCCACCCTTCTCCTCCCCCAAAATAAAGAGTGAAGGATTAGTAAAATTATAATATTATATATTAAAAAAAACACACACAGAGAAAAAAAAATAACAAATAAAAGTAATTAAAATTTTTTTTATCAAATCTAAAATATCACATCTAGGAACATACTTAAATCAAACTTAATTGCATATACTTAACAAATGGAGTCCGCTCCAACTTATAAAAAGACATCTTATCTTGAATTGAAAAAGATATCCTTTCCATAATTAAACAAGACTTTGTTCATACCACCTATCCAAAGTTAGTATATTTCTATCTTTCCAAGTAGATGCTATACATTTCTTGGCCACTGCTAAAGCTAAATAGATAAAAGAAATCTGATAATCATTTAATCCTAGATCAATTAATAATTGCATATTCCCTAACAAAAATATATCAGGATCTAATACAACACAAATATTATATAATCTATTAAATATAGATTGAATACCTTTCCAAAACTGTTGCAATCGGTCACAAGACCAGACAGAATGTAAAAAAGTACTAGCTATCTGATCACAACGAAAACAACAATCTGACTTACTAAGACCAAATTTTTTAAATTTTTCTGGTGTTAGATATAATTGATGTATAAAATTTTTCTTACTTTCAATCTTTCAATCTTTCTTACTTTCAATTTCTTGTAAAATACAATACAAATCAGATATATACCCCTCTTCTGGTATTGAAAGTACATATTTCTCAAAACTAGTTTCAGGCAATAAAGTCATTTGACGACCACATATTTGTTTTACAAATGATCTTAACTGATAATACACAAATACAGAATTTCCACTAATACCAAATTTATTTTGTAAATCCTCAAAAGAACAAAAATGTCCTTCAAAAAAACAATCAGATAAATTTTTTATTCCTTTCCTTTCCTATTGTTTCAAAGTGATATTGGAGACCGTAAAAGGAACAAGTTGATTATTATATAATGGCAATCGCCCAGACCATTTATTTTTAAGCCCCATTTTATCAAGTTTACTCGTCCTTGGTAAGCATTCTTGATGGAAGTGTAGCAGTGGTCAAGTGTGTTCATTCTCCTGGTTGATGATAGTTAGTTAAAGACTTCTTCAGGCTGGCCTGGTTAAGTTCCCTCCAATGATCGGGAAGGCACCAGGGTGCGCTGTCTCTTGGCTCCTGATCACAGTGCTCAGCTCCTCCAGTGCCAGACTGATGTTAACCTAGGTCAGAATGTACACAGCGACTAGGATCATGGCAATGAACTCCCTCAGCAGATAGAACGAACAACTCTTTTTTTTAAACTTTATTTATTCGTTCAAAAAATAATATATGACATATACAGCAATTAAACATGAACATTTTTTATATATATATATAAAAAAAGAAAAAAAAAGAAAAAAAAGAAAAAAAAAGAAAAGAAGAAAGAGAACCCCACCCCCCCCCCCCCCCCCCCCAACTTTCAGCCAACTCTATCACCAGATGTTCCAGGTCAGGGAACAGGACTGCGACATAACCTTCATGTTTGTGCACCACGATGAATTGATGATGTTGCAAACTCTGCCTCTTCTGCTTTTATCTGATGCCAGTGCCCAGTCTGCATGGCGGAGGGTGAACACCTTGGACTGTAGCCTTGTGTCCGGAATGCCCTCATTCAGCCATGTATCAGTGAAGCACATCACACAGCAATCTCTGATGTCCTTCTGCTGCAGAAATCTGTCTCTGTGTTCATCCAGTTTATTTTCTAAAGATTGGAGGTTGGCCAGGAGGATGGTAGGAGGTAGAGGCCCAAGGGCTTGGCGTCTTAGTTTAACCTGTAAACCCCCCCTGCAACCAAGTGGTTTGAATCACCTGCAGTCCATCGGAATTTGCCGTTCCCAACAATTGCTCGTCTACCTATACCCTTAATACATCATTTCTTACTGGTATGTTGGTTTCTGCGGCTGTCCATTCAAGTGTAATAGTTCAGAATGACAATATCTGAAGCAAAGAGTCACCGCTGTAAGGCACCACCTTTTGTTTTGAAAAATGAATTAATACGAACTTCTCCAATTTCTTTTAACCCACTCTCCCGTTTCTTTCTCTCTCTCCCCTATATCTTCTTTCCTCCAACACTTTCTCCTTCCTTCTCCAATCAGAGAGTTACCCTCAGCCCTCTCCCCCATCATAGCTTACTCCTACCCTTATAGCTCTTGGTTTACGCTCCTCTCCCTTCCCATTCCTCCCTTCTCTCTTTCCTGACTTTTTTATTCAGGTGCCTGTCCACTTTCTCTTATACCTACAAAGGACCCAGGCCTGAAATGTTGATTAACTCCCTATGAATGCTGTTGCATTATCAGTTGAGTTTCTCCAGCACATTTTTGTATTGCACTCAACCCCAGCATCTACAGACTTTCTTGTTTAACTACAATTCAAGTGCCTTGCTTTTATATTGAATGCTTTGTGCCACTATCATTTCACTCATCAATTTTCCATTTGCATTCAATCACATAGAGTGCAAAAAGCATGATACTTTTTGGCCCACATTACAAGGAAATTCTCATGTGCCTTCATGGTGACTGTGCAGGAAGCAAACAACAATTTCAATCCAAGACCCACTACTACTAACCACTACAAGAACAACCTGAAGGTAATGAAGATAATAATGCCTGTGACCCACCCCAGGTCGAAGGGAATTGAAGGGGAGAGAGGACACGCAAACACTGACCTGGTGAGTACCTTGGATCAGGTTGGATTAACAGTTGGATGAAATGTACAAAGTAATGAGTGGGGTAAAAGATAAAGACTAGTGGTAGGGAGTAGGAGCATCAATAATCCTGTGATTAGTTAAGGGGCCAGTGGGATGGGGTAGTTAGAATTTGAGTAGGCATTTGGTGGTGGTGTGGGGATCGGATGGTTGTAGGTGGAGATCAAGGCACAATTCGGGGTTTCGTGGCTTTTACTTGATGAGGTGTATTTGAACCTTTGTGAAAGAGATAGTAAAACCACTTTTCTGACTACTGATATAATGGTAATAATTCCTCCACTTCTAATCCAAGTCACTCCCGTGAACTCTTTTGATTACAGATGCTGCTAACATTTGGAGCAGTTGACCCAGAACAGGTTTTTGTGTCTGTAATGTAACAACCATAAAATGCATGCATTCCAGGTGTACAATGTTGCAGTGAACTGGGATTGACTGGTAGGGTGTTGTGCTGATGGCTGGCCCTGCCTCCTGGCTCTGCCCCCATCTGCTCACCTATAACCCTGGCTTCCCGCCTCAACCCAAAACCATTCTGAGACCCTACCCTTAGTTTTAGCTAATAAAAGTTTTTGTTCTCCCTCCAGTCATGAGAGCTTTTATTCACGCTACAAATGTCTAGCCTGGAGAAGTCCTGGGGATGTCTAACAATGTTCAATGCCTGGACAGCATGGATTAATTCCCAGCCTTCGCCTCATCACCCATTCTAACAGTAGCTTCACACATATAATGATGTAATTCTACAAATGTCAACAGGAAAATTCTGACATGGATGAAACATGATGTCTGTTTGACTTGGGCACTACTGCAATGACAGCACAATGGGTACATAATTAAGGATTTTTTTAAAGTGCAGATTTTCAATTTTAACATGAAATATAAATAAATTCTCATCACAATTATTACAAGTAAACTGTATTGATTGTTAACTCATTGGGAAGATGTATTGTGCAAGTCCCCTGGCCAGTTATACTGCATTCCAGGGGCATTTTTTCCTAAATGCACAATTATCATTTACTGTGTGATTATTGACAACTTGTGAACATTCTAGATGCTGAACAAAGGTTTAACGTTCCTCCTATCACTTACAATGAAGATTATCGGGCCTTCACTATAATTAATGCTCCAAAAAAATTGTAAGCAAAGGGCATTTTTAGGTGGATGCTTTTACAGTAACTCATCTCCAAGATGTGAATTAATTTGTAGGTGCTCAGAATTGCTTCACCATTTTGAAACTTAAAATGTCACGCAGGTTATGGTAAAAACCTTTGTTAGTTACTGGAAGGCCATAACAAGGATAACGAAAGGCAGTTTAAGTTAAAAATACAAAATCTTACAATCTCTAAAATTACATTTTGACCAGAAGGTTACTAATAAGAGATAAAAGCAGGATGATTCCTGCTTTCATTGAAAGGTGAATATATTTGGGCTCCTTCAGAAATATTATTTATCTAATTAAATGTGTAAATATTACAATATTCTAACCATATAAATTAACGTAATTGAAGTAATGCATGTGTCCACTATTTCATCAGACACATGATACTATGTAATGGATGTTATTTCAATTCCAAGAATTACTGTCAAGAATATTTGCAATATTAATGAAGATAATCTGATACATGAGAACAAGAAGCAAACGGCCGGTGAACCGATAGGTCAAGCCTGCGGAGGCAAAGGGATGGTTGACGTTTCAGATTGGGACCCTGGACTAGGATGCTAATCTAATTATTGTTTCACTTGTGTAAGTCTTTAATTTAGAGATAAAGGCACTGTGACAGGCCCTTACGGCTCACGAGCTCATGCTGCCAAATTATGGCCATGTGATTAACCAACTATCTCTTTGGAATGTGGGTGGAAATTGGAGCCCCCGGAGGAAATCCATGCAGACACGGGGAGAATGTAAAAACTAATCTTACAGTTAGTGCTGTAATACCATTGCACTAGCCACTAAGCTAACTGCAGCATGAAAAGCACAATTTTCATCTCTTCATTACCCATTTATTTTTTTCCTCCTTTCACTAACTTTTCTTCCCCAAATCTTCTGAGTGGTCTCTCCCTCTACCTGTCTCTCCAACTCTTTCATCTTCTGTCCTATTCCTTTCACCTCTTGGCCCATTTATATATGTAATATCACCTTCATACTTTCAGTCTTAAAGAAGAGTCCAGTCCCAAAACATTAACTGACCACTTCGACCGTGGATGCTGAATGACCCGGCTGAGTTCCTCCACCAATTCTTTATTTGCTCTGAAGTGTTGGGACATTCAGGATTGGTGCTTCCAGAAGTGTTTTAATGGATCTATTGGTGAATTCAAAAAGACGCCAAAGGAAACTAATGGCTCACCCAAGAGCTCGTCAAATCTGAAATGGTGGCAGAAAGATAGGAAGGTTGATGGGATATGTAAAGAAGACGAAGTGTGGTAAGGAGAATGATTCTGAAGGGTGGAAAGTCCACATTCTGATGGAACTTAGGTAGCCCTGACTTGAGCTTCACCTGTATGAAGTCCCCAGCGATGATGATCAATCCATCAGCGTGTGTGGTCTGCAGTTAGTTTATCATCTCATACAGTTCCCAGATCACCTCCTTAGCATTTGCACTGGGAGGTGGGGAAATATATACACACCTGCTAGGAGGACTGTGGTGAATTCCCATGGGAGGTCAAATGGTCTGCATCTGACAGTCTCAAATTCCACCAGCATTGAGCAGTGACCGGAGACTCGTACCGAATACTTACACCATTCTGTGTTGATGTAAATGCACAGGCATCCGCCATGGGCTTTTCCACATAGAGCAACATCTCTGTCAGCCTGAAATAAAGTGAGCCCATCCAGTTGAATTGCAGCATCCGGGAACCTGTCACTGAGCCACATTTCAGTGAAGACCAGAGCACAGCACTCCCTGTATTCGCACCGCGTGGGCCTCTGGAGTCGGATGTCAGCCATTTTATTCACCAGGGAGCAGACGTTCGTGAGCAGGATGGATGGGAGAGCCGGGCGGCAGGGGTTTGCTCTTAGCTTAGCATGGTCCCCTGCTCACTTACTGCACAGGGAAGAGAGAGACAGGGTACAGAGGTGAACAGGGAATGTAGGAGAAAACAGTAAGAATCCAGAATTAAGAATTCAGAGGACCTTTAGTGGGAGTGTATAGTAGAGTGGAATCCATATGGGGCATTGAAAATCAACTGTCAGAGTATGGTATTCTAATCACATCAAAGAAACAGTGTGATGATAGAGTGTTGGGTTGGTGGGGATACCTTTCAATGTATTCCTGCATAATTTTATATGCAGGAGGTGTGATAAATCAGCTCTGAGAGAGAGCAGACCAATTTGTGAGATCTCGAAGCAGGATTGAAAGCTTCAGCCCAGATTTGCAAACCTCAAGTCAGGAAGCAAAGTTTGGTTAAAACCTAGGAACTGGTTGAACCGGTTAAACAATAACAGGATCAGCACAGTGAAGTTGACTGATGATAAGTCTAGGCAGTGTTGAATGAAGCATTCAATCACAAAGAGATATGCAAATAAGAAATTCTCCAGCAAATTGGTTCAAAATAATCTATTTAATGTCATTTACTTTAAAAATGGACACAGTATTTATAGTCTGCATAGCATCTGTTACTGAACAGAGACAAAATAAGGTAAACCATTGTGCCCTAATCTTCTGTGCCCTAACTTTCTACGATTCTACACTTGACAAGAGACTATTTTCACCAAGATATGGAAATTTTAGGGTTGCAGTTCTTAAAAGACTTTCTCTTCAATGGCAATGTGAATATAAGGGTATTTTTCTGCTCACTACTTCTTCTCTCAGAGGGACTAAATCTCCTTTCAGATTGTGGTCCTGTCTCTGCTCATCTGTTGCTGAAGATCTCATGGTGTTTGATACCTCTGGATTTATTTATTTCAATGAATGTACAGTTGGCCTCTTCCTCATGAACGTGACGTCATCAAAAACTCTGCTGTTCCTAGCCAAATTCGCATAAAGTCTCCTTACCTCACACCCACCACCAGCTGAGAAAGTTGACCCTTGATGGATCAATGTGACCTTTTTATTTCATTCCCACCCACCTTCAAATCTTTCCGTTGCCTCACATTTTCTGTTCAGAGAATTCCCCTTTGGTATTCTGGCTAAGATTCACCCTTCAGCCAACACTAACACAAACTGGGAGTTGTGGGTGCCTGGAATGCCTTGGCAGGGTTGGTGGTGGAGACAAACATTTGGGGGATCGAAGAGAATCAAGCACATGGATGAAAGAAAAATAGAGGGTTATGGGGTAGGGAGGGTTTAGTACATTTTTTAAGGAATATATGAGTTGGCACAACATTGAGGGCCGAAGGGCCTGTACTGTGCTGTAGTAGTGTTCTATATATCTGGTCACCATTTCTTTGCTGTTTTGACACCTTGCTCTAAGTAAAATATCTGCTGTGATTCCTTGATTACAGATATATCTTCTAACAGCTGAAGACGTACAGAACCAGCTATGACCATTCAACATTTTTATTCTCCTCCTCAAGCCAAAAAGGAATAAAAAAACAACCGCAGACACTGAATTTCTGAAATAAATAGGAACTTCCTGAAGTATTCATTAGGACAGGCAGCTTTCATGGAGACAGATACAGATAAGAGTAAAGCATGAAAGTCTGCAGACACCGTGGTTGAAGTAAAAACGGAATGCCAGAGTCAACATGTCAAACAGTGCACTTTATATAGCTTGACACTGTTTAACCTGCTGAGTTGCTCCAGGATTGTGATTTACATATGTAGAGATAATGTTACAGGCTGATGACCCTTCATTAGAACTGATTATTGGCTGCACCCTCAGCTGCCCGGATCACAGTTCCCAAACACCTTTGCCATTCTAATAATCAGTTTTTCTTTAAAACAATTGTTAAAAGTAACAACTTTTGATGATTTGCCTCAAGGTCCCCTTGTGTAGATCATTGTTGTACTCTGTTTAACAACATTTCTTGTGAAGTGCCTAGGGATATTTTAGCGAAATGAAAGAAGCTGTACACACAGAAGTATCTATTTCAATGTTGTCTGCAGAATTTATGCCTCAGAGAGACTTCAGCATCCATTTAGAAGCATAGGAACAGAGGAGGTAATTTACCTCGAGTTTTTTTTTAATCTGAATACCAATCATAGCTCAGTAGAATGCATTTAGAAGTGAAATTTCTTGCCACCGATGAGCATGAATGTCCTGGCTAAACCCCCCCCCCCACCCCCCCACCACCCCCCCACCACCCCTGAGCATTATTGAGGATGTTAAACTCTCCCTACCTTTGCCCACTAAAAAAGATGTAAAATAATCTACTTAGCCATGTCAAAGCATGGTACCAGTATGCATATTTTAGACAACATCACTGCCATAATGTATTTAGTTGCTATTTCTTTGCTGTTTTCTGTGGTTTCCAATAAGTGATTGTCAGAATACCATGTGTATGGTAATGGTGAAAAATATTTTGATCATACAGTATAAGATATCTTTCATTTTTTTTAATACTTACAACATAATGGAAGCCAATTCTGACCATTGAAATGTGTCGTCCAATTAACCTACAACCCCATATGTTTTGGAGGGTGGGGAAACTGGAGCACCTGGGTTAAACCCACGCAGGTCATGGGGAGAACGTACAAATTCCTTACAGACATTGCTGGATTTGAACTCAGGTCGTTGACTCTGTAATTGCTGCCCGTAATCTGATAATATTGTGAAGCAGATATTATGTACATCCTCATGGTATTGGTTAGGACGGCACTGTGCACTGTTGGTAGAGCTGCCATCTCCCAGTACAAGAGACCCAGGTTTATTCTTGATCTTGGGTGTTATCTAGATGACGTTTACATGTTTATCCTGCAACCACCTGTATGTAGGTGAGTAGTAAAAAGAACAAAACAAGGGAAAGTTTTTTTAAATGTGGGGAAAATAAAAAAGAGAATAAATATAGGATGAATGGGTGAGTGCTGAAGTGAACTCAGTGAGCTGCTTCTATGCTATATCTTTCTTTAGATATAATTCAGTGACACTCTCCAAAGTATGTTTTACTGGCTGCCGAATTTTTAATTATGTACATGGTTTTACTGGCTGTCGAATTTTTAATTATGTACATGGTGGTGTGGCATGGTTATCATAGGGGATGGCCTGGTTAACATAGGGATGGCACAGTTAATTTAGCAGTCAGGGCCATACTGTTTCAGCGCCAGCAATTGGGACTGGGTTTTGAATCCCGCGCTGTCTGTAAAGAGTTTGTACGCTCTCCCTGTGTCTACGTGGGTTTTCCCCGGGGGCTCCATTTTCTTCCCACTGTTCAAAACATCCAACGAGTTGTGGTCATTTGGGTGTAATTGGGTGGCACGGGCTCATGGGCCGAAAGGGTCTGTTACCATGCTGTATGTATAAATTAAAATAAGGCTGCAGCATTCCGGCAAGATTTATTTGTCCAAATTTCTCTGAGAAAATACTGCTCCCCCAGCAGATGTTTAGAACAATTTGTGCTTTTATGTACATCGCAGAAGCCTGATTTACAAGCACTTATGTTGCTCTGATCTGACTAAAGTGAGCAAGAGGAGGTCTGGGCAGTAAAATGGCAGTGAATGCACAGACTGGACTTTAACTCCTGTTCTTTGATTTTAACTGGAAGGTGTGGTCAATCCCTCTAAATCTCACATAGAAAATAGTGCTCTTTTATGTGCTGACCTATTAGGATTGTATTGAAACAGCCCAAACCCAATTTACATAAGATTCTTATTACTGCTGTAATCTGAGGAAAATAAAGAACTTTGGGGAACATTGCATCTGGGAATTTCTGAACCTCTCCCATTTACTGTCAAGATCAATGAAAATAACTGCTGTGAAAGATGAAAAATTAAAATTAGGGACACCCGCCCAAATATCCGATTGTATAGTAACAGACTTACACATTTTTTTCATTTATTGCGAAACACAAAGCATGTAATAATTCACACTCGTTTGGAGTGTCAGACAGTGGATTTAAAACCACTGCTATCCTCCCAGGTCCATTTTTTGCCAACATTCCTACCAAGTCTTTGAAATAACTCATGCAATCTGTGGTCAGATCTTGTGCTAATTATCTTCAGGGAGTAGGAAATACCTATGACATGACATGATGTGACACCGTATTATTTTCCAAAACACTAACATTCCTCAGGGCTTTCATATTGGTGATGTCCCTTGAACTTGTACATTTACAACATCATTCCAGATGCAATTTGCCATCGCTCCTTCATAGAACCCTACAGCACAGAAAATATGCCATTCGACTCTTCTAGTCTGTGCCGAAACATCTTTCTACTAGTCCCACTGACCTGCATCCATTCC
This sequence comes from Narcine bancroftii, assembly GCF_036971445.1. Taxonomy (NCBI): domain Eukaryota; kingdom Metazoa; phylum Chordata; class Chondrichthyes; order Torpediniformes; family Narcinidae; genus Narcine; species Narcine bancroftii. The sequence continues at coordinate 25,269,894 of NC_091476.1, forward strand.
GTAACCAAAAAATGGTAGAAAGCCAGGAAATCTGGACTGCTCAGGCGGGGATTGGCTCAGTCCAGATTTTCGGAGTTTTCTGGCAGTACTTTTAAAATTCAAATTTAAGGAGGAATAAATCTGCTCGGCTTGTGGATGAAACTCTTGCAGTTTCAAGTGATCTGCAGCACTATTTCACACTTCTTTTGCTTTCTTTAAATACTTTTGTATATTATCTTGCTTAAGACTTTATAATTTATTTGAGATAAGATTATTCTGCACCGTGTGCATGATGTCTTGAAGACTGGAGCTATGTTTCCATTCCACAAATTTAATACCTGCCTCCATGGACTTTTCTGCAGCTTTTTTTTATATTGTAAATTGTAGACTCTCCGATGTATGTTTCCATTAGAACAGTATTGGTCACACCACATTCTAGTTTCAAGTTTGTCACTTAATTTCAACATGTTCTTCTTTCCCTTCACACCACAAAGTTTATCCACTTTAGGATCCATTATTATGGGTTTTTAAATACATAGGCTATATATGGTTGCCTCTACACATTTATGGAGCCTTTGCATGCATGCACACACACACACGAAAGCCTGCAAAATTTTTAAAGTTTGAGAGTTTTAGAAAAGTCCGGATTCTTCAGTGGTCCAGATTTCTGGCATCCAGAGTTTGGGACTTTTACTGTATCAGCCATGTTAGGATTGTGAGATTATAGAGCCCAGAACATCACTTCCATTCTTTATTATCTCACTTGAAAATTTGCTAATCAGTGTATCAAATACATTTGTCTTTTCCTTCTATTTTTATTCAATCATTAACTAAGAGAATGAAACATTTAGAGTTCAATACAAGTTCTTTCAAATAGATTTCCTCATAAAAAAATTACATTCAATAAGTAATAGAGTTTGTTTTTTCCTCAAAATAGACTGGTACAGAAAACCCAGACAGTTTATATATTGCAAAGAAGGATGTTTGGCAAAGGAGGGAGTGAATACATGTCAGAAAAGTAACCCAGCATGGCAACAGTTTGAATGAATGTATCTTTATTCTTTGATGCACTTCAAAACTTAGTTTTGAGCTTGGACCTGCACTTGATTGTAGCATCCACCTTTCCAAGAATGAGCTGAAGGATGACGACCATAAAAGGCAAACGGAAATGCTGTCATTCTTGCAGTGCAGGTGTTCCAAGCACAGCGTGGAACATGATCTTCACCTGTTTCCAAAATTTCACCTCTCACCTTGTAAATCAATTAAGTAAGTTTTGTCTTTGATCAGCATTCCAAAGAAGAAGGGAAGTATTCTTCTTGCATTAAATGTCCAAAACTAGTTTTGGACGTTTTGTTAAGCAAGCACAGGGAGTCCCCAGGTTACAAAATGACAGTTATTGAGAACAATCCGGAAACTGAGTTCTCTGTAAGACCAAAGCATTCAATTTTTATTGTAACCCATGTCATTTCACTCCACTTGCTATAATCCTTTCATTTCACTGGATAATCTCCCTAACGACACCCACACAAAAACAAATGGAATATATACTGTAACCAGTCATTAGTAAGCACCAAACATTTTATTGTTATTATTAATTGGAAAGTTGCTTTCATATTGTTTAGAATTTGCAGTAAAGCCAGATTTCTGAGATCATTTGTAACTTGGGAGCCCGTGTACACATTAGAGCCTGGAATCACATGAAATCACAAATAGAGCCATATGACTAGTAATTGGATTTCACCCTTGAATGGTTCACTAAAAAGCTGTGTTCAGTGGTAGCTCCCAATTAGCAGACCCCCCCCAAAAAAATCACAAAATGGGAAAAAAATTACCTTCAAAAAATTGTTAGTGTCCTTTTCATCCTGACTGTCACATTAAAATGAGACCTGCAGGGATCCTACCATTAACTGGCTGCAGACAACACAGCTGGTGCATCTTTGCTGCTAGGCATCTTAGGAAGTTGTCTCAGAGTTAAAGGGTTCTCTCTCCCTGTAGCAGCCTCAGTACAGCAGCATCGAAGGTCACTGCGTAAGTGAAGCAAAATAGGAGAGGAGGGGTGATTCATGTTTTCCTTGAGGCCTGCCCCACCTCATACCCACACCCCAACAATCAGCCTCACAAATTAAATCTCACACTGAGAGCAGCCCTATTATTCTGGCAGATATCTTGTCCAATGCATAATTTTGCATGTCTGGAATAAGTACTGTGAGGCTCAACAATGATGTAAGTAGCTGGCATAGTATTTAAAACTAAAGGCAGACATTTGTAGGTGGCAACACTTCAATATCCCATTCAGTACACTTTAATTTATCTCTCCTAACAACCTTGCAGTAGGATTTGCTCCACTCTTTAGTGTGAATTAAAAATAATAGCAAAAGAATTCACAAAATTTCTCCAAGCAAAAATGAGTGTTATATTTGATGACAATTCAGCATGTGCATGAATAATGCTGGAAAAATAACATTGCTGAATTATTGAAAGTTAACCAGTAGGTAGAGAAAGCAATTAGAAAGGCAAATCATACTTTGGCCTTTATTGGAAAAGGGTTTGAGTGCAAGAATAATGGCATCATACTGAAATCATAATGAGTTCTATTGAGATCACACATGGTTCTGATGAAAGGACTTCAACCTGAAATGTTAGCTATGTTTCCTTTCCTTTGGATATGGCCTTGATCTGCTAAGTGTGACTAGTAGTTTCTGTTTATATTTCCAGAATCTGCAACTTATTTGATTTTCAAATGTAGAATATTATACACAGGTTAGAATTCAAGATTCAACATTCCTTTATTGTCATGTACATAAAATACACAAAATTTATTTTCCTGTAAAGAGGCACCACGATTCCAGCAAAACAAGTGGATCCCTTCAGAAACACCAAATGTCCATGGATCCAGCCAGCTCCGAATTACCCTTCATTATCTAAGGAAGAATATACTTGTGATAGAGTTGCACAAAAATAAATGGAGACAGTAAACACTGGAATAACAAATGGACTGTCCATTTCTCTCTATCGATGCTCCTTAATCCACCGAGTTCCCACAGCAGTTTGTATTTCACCAGATTGCATCCTGGGATGGAGGTGGAATTGCCCAAAGGAGAGATTGAGCAGGCCAGGCTGATTAGAAGAATTGGAAATGATCTCACTGAAACATGCACATTTCCTCTGGGACTTGATAACAAAAATGTTGGGAAATCATTCCCCTGCCTATATTGAGCAGAACCAATGGTCACAATCTCCAAAGAGCCAGTTAATAAGCAAATCATTTGAAAGAAATTCCTTCAGAATTCCATCAGAAACAAATCTTTTTAGTTCTCTACCCAAGGAGTCTATGGATCCTCAATCACTGAGATTATTTGAGATTAACAGATATAGTTAAAGGGATGAAGGAATGTGGAGTTTGTTCAGGAAAGTAAGGAAATGCCATGATGGAATTCAATGAAAAATCAGACTTGAGGGGCTGAAATGCCAATGCTTTCTTTCTTCTCTTATGTTTGTGTTTTACACAAAATTTACAATTTCCAGGCTGAAAATTGAAAAAAAATGGAGCCAAAAAGGAGTAATTATGTGTTGAAAATTCTCCAGTCAAATTGAAGTAAGATACAGATATGCCATATTCTGGAGAAGAAATATCATCGATAATCCATCCATATTTTTCTAGGTTTAATGAATGAAAATATCATAGACAATCTCTGTTTCTCTACTTTGTTCAATCAAGATGGACCTGCGATGGTGAATGGAGAATTATTTCTAGTTTTATTTGATTCTATTCATTATATGTAACTCTCAATTTTTATCTTTCTGAATGCAGCTTAATTCAATTCATGTTCAAATAGTGGAGTCTCATATGGTTAGTGTTAGCAGTTTATTTAGTCATTCAGCATTCTCACAGCTGGTGCATCTTTGCTGCTAGGCATCTTAGGAAGTTGTCTCAGAGTTAAAGGGTTCTCTCTCCCTGTAGCAGCCTCAGTACAGCAGAAGAAGCTGTTCCTCAGCCTGGCAGTACTGGCTCTGACAGACCTGTATATCTTTTTCGATAGGAGTAGCTGAAAGATGCTGCATGCAGGGTGGGAGAGGTCCTTAATGATTTTGCACACCCTCTTCAGAGAATGATCCTGGTTGATCAGGTCAATTGGGGGAGGGAGGGGGGCGTGGAGAAGAGGAGACCCCAGTGATCCTCTCTGTCCCTCTTTTGGTCCTATGGATTGACCTCAGATAAAATACTCTACAGCAACCATACCACATTGTGATGCAACTGGCCAGGATGCTCTCAATAGAGCTCCTGTAAAAAGTTGGCACAATGGTGGCCTGTAGCCTTGCCCGCTTTATCTTCTCAGCAAATGCAGTCATGATTGTGTCTTCCTGACAATTGAGGAGATGTGCCCAGGATAGATCATTTGTTAAGTGGAGTCCAAGGAACTTGGTGCTCTCTACTCTCTTCACTACTGTGTTATTAATGTGTAGTGGAGAGTGGTTGTTCCTGGACCTCCTGAATTAATGGATCAAACTCAGCTCTGTTTTTCAAATAAACTAACACAATGGGTTTTTTTTTCACCCACATGGAGGATTTTTTTTTTGTGTATTTTTCCCAAAGGTGAATGGAGTGCTAGATGACAATCAAACGAGGTTCAGTTATTTGTGGGGAACAGATTGTTCTGTCACAAAAGAGAAACCCATGCTTGATATACCTGTTGGAACTTAGTCAATTTTTCACCACCGTCTCCTTTGGCTCAAATATTTCACCGTGTCAGATCTGCTCAATACTTATGTGAGCGAACCAAACTGGAAAGACATGAGGCTGCTTTCACGTATGCTTAATTGATGTGACTGCTGCAGTTCAGTTGTTATTCGATAGTTATGTAGAGGTAAATTAAGCATAGCTCATTCAAAAATGCAATTTATTATGCTGCAACGGTACATTTTGATTCTACAGAAATTAATGGTGGCACACCAGTCATAAAGGACACAATAATACATAAGCATGAATATATGTAATCTACCAGGTTCACCACAAAGTCTTGATTCATAGGATAAATCAACTTTATGGGATTTATAAATTTAGTTACCTTAATGAAACCATCAGTAGTTACAGCTGAAGTGATACATAATTAAAATAAACTTGATTTTTTTTTGCCTAAATATTGACAAAAACATTCTTTGAAGAAAATGCAAACTATTATTTAAATGTTATTATATTGGAGGCAAACTTCAAATTGGCTGCTTGGGTTATCAGTCAGAGTAGATCTCTCTATAGTAAAACATTGCAGATGCTGTTAATCTTAAAAAGGAAATACTGGAGATGTTCAACGTGTCTGGTAACTTATTCATAGCGAGAAATAGGTTGAAAGTGATAAATTCTGATGATAGAAACAGGGTGGTTGTTCTATAAAGAAGTGAAACTAGAACTAGGGTGTGGAGACTCTGGATTCAGGGAAGTAGATTTAAGATCAAGACGAGGAGAAACTTTTTCCCCTAGAGAGGAGTGAATATGTGGAATTCTCTGCCCAAAGAGGTCGCTCATTAAATGTAGTTAAGATTCAGAGAGAGTTTTTAATAATTAGGGTATTGAGTGTTATGGGAAACTTGCAAATCAACAAGAAATTTCACCCTGAAAGAATGTAAAAGTTAAACAAATGAAAGTAAGATTGCAAGATATATAACCTACCACAATGTTAATACTTCTGTGGGAAAATCCTCCACCCATTGAGCTATGAAGCAGAAAAAAAATCAGTCAGATGCTGAAGAAGATTGTTCATAACCATGAATTCACGTTCGATCCTGTGGCGAGTATTAGGCTCACTTTAAAGCTCTCATCTTTCATGGGCAGAAGATTGCTGGCAGCCTGGCCTGCTCATGAATTATACTGTTTCTTCCAGCATGGTCCCTGCACTCCCGCAACTTCTGCAGCTGCACAGGGCTCCTGTTCAATTCATTGACAACCTGAGCTCCAGCTCCAGATCCCAACCTCAATACGATCAGGAGACTTTCAGTGCTCAAGGCCCTTCTTGCCCATAGAACTCTCTCAAAGCCCAGCTCTCATTCTCGTGAGCCATTCTCCAGCTGCCCGGGTCCCCTGACTGCAAGTTGTCAGCAGTCTGTGTGGGTCCATCAGCTGCTGAGCCCCTTGCTGGTCTGCCACTGTGGTCTCCATTTTTAATGCTGGATCCAAAGCTCAGGTTATGTATTATTGTGTCCTTTATGCCTGGTGCGCCACCATTAATTTCAGTAGAATGAAAGTGTACCATTGCAGCATAATAAATTGCATTTTTGAATGAGCTATGCTTAATTTACCTCTACATAACTGACACCAGTATCTATCAAATAACAACTGAACTGCAGCAGTCACATCAATTAAGCATACGTGAAAGCAGCCTCATGTCTGGTTCGCTCACATCAGTATTGAGCAGATCTGACACGGTGAAATATTTGAGCCAAAGGAGACGGTGGTGAAAAATTGACTAAGTTCCAACAGGTATATCAAGCATGGGTTTCTCTTTTGTGACAGAACAATCTGTTCCCCACAAATAACTGAACCTCATTTGATTGTCATCTAGCACTCCATTCACCTTTGGGAAAAATACACAAAAAAAAAATCCTCCATGTGGGTGAAAAAAAACCCCATTGTGTTAGTTTATTTGAAAAACAGAGCTGAGTTTGATCCATTAATTCAGGAGGTCCAGGAACAACCACTCTCCACTACACATTAATAACACAGTAGTGAAGAGAGTAGAGAGCACCAACTTCCTTGGAGTCCACTTAACAAATGATCTATCCTGGACACATCTCCTCAATTGTCAGGAAGACACAACCATGACTGCATTTGCTGAGAAGACTAAAGCAGGCAAGGCTACAGGCCACCATTGTGCCAACTTTTTACAGGAGCTCTGTATGGTTTGAGCCCGAGTCTGTGCGGCTGCAGAGGCTGCCGGATCATTGGAGGTGAATGTACAGACATTCAGTGTCTCTGATGGGACCTTCCTTTGCTGGTCTTTCTCCTATTGTTAAGAGTGCCAGGCAATGCTCATGGTGTCTCTTTGTTTGTCTTACCGCAGACAAACGTTGGAAGTATATAATCAATGTTATGTATTTTTTTTTTCTTTGGCTTGGCTTCGCGGACGAAGATTTATGGAGGGGGTAAAAAAGTCCACGTCAGCTGCAGGCTCGTTTGTGGCTGACAAGTCCGATGCGGGACAGGCAGACACGATTGCAGCGGTTGCAAGGGAAAATTGGTTGGTTGGGGTTGGGTGTTGGGTTTTTCCTCCTTTGCCTTTTGTCAGTGAGGTGTTATGTATAATGTATTATAAAATAGCAATAAAATGAACCTTTGATCTATCTACAACCTGCACAAAACCGGATTTCCTTTTTTTTTGAACTTAACTTTTGCAGATATATCATGTGAGCATACAAAGATCACATAACTGATGTATACAGCGCATCAGTCTACCTCATTCAAAATCTGTTAATAGAGACTTGACAGATTTAGGCACCCAATTAACCTCATTCTAACCAATATCCAGTCACCAATATATTTAACCATACACTTCTTCATTTGTCTATTGTGACACTTTTGAGTTTAAAGAGGAGAGGGTCAGAATAAATCTTATTGAATCTATCACAGTGTCATCACTATATATGCACTTGTATGTAATCACAATCTCATCTGTATACCTTACTCTAATTACACGGAGAGCGCACTTGGAGAACTCCTCCCCACTGCTGAGATTACAAGGAGGATATATCCTTAATCAATCTCGGTTACTATAGCACTACCAGTAACCACTTGATGTTGAAAACATCAGTCCTTAGTTTGAGTTTAGCTGTTTTGCTTTCCAGCAAATATACACTTTTTAAACTTTCCCTCCATTGTTGGACAGTTGGTGGTTTGACATTTCTCCATAATACTGTAATCTTTTTGATCAACAGCTGTAAACATGCCTGGTTTTTGGTATCTATATTTTCTGGAGTCACTCCCAATATAAAATATGCTGGGCACTGGCTCTAAAGGTAGGTCTACCCCCATTATTTGCTTAATTTCTACCTGAGTGTCTCTCCAATATTGATATGGTTTGCGACAGTCCCAAAAAATGGGTACGATGGCCAATCTTCCCGCATTCTCTCCAGCATAATTCCGAGGTGCTACTGTATCTCGCCAACACGTGAGGAGTCTTCTATACTCTCATTTTAATTTTCCATTCAAACTCCCTCCAGATAGGGCTACTTGTTAACTTGTGGCCATAAAGGTATGCCTTTTCCCACATTTAATCTGTAGTACAAATATTCATTTCTAATTCCCATTTCTGTTTTATTTTGCTAGTGGTACCTATTATGTTATCTTGAAGTCATCTGTATAACTGAGCTATCAGGTTCTTCTTTATCACTTCCTCCATAGTCAGCTTGAAAATCTTTTCTAGTGTAGATGGTATTTTACATATCTGCTCCCAATCTGCGTAAGTAGTGTTGCACTTGAAGAAATCTTTAAAAAGTCCCTCTCTGATAAACCAAATTACTACTGAGGATGTTCATATGATTTCCAAGTTTCTTATCAAAGCTGATCCATAATGGTTAGGCCTTTATCCATCCATCTTCCAAAACCATTATCTACATTTTCAGGTAGGAATTCTGGGATAGCTACTACTTTTAATACTCTGGATATAGAGTTTAAAAGGTTTAGTGTTTTTTTTATCATAGCCAACCAAGTTTTAGTTCTGAATTTAATCCTTTCGTTATCTATTTTTAATTTCTTCCAATATGCTCGTCTTAAGAATGGTAGCTCTCCCTCAGAAATACTACGGTATGAATTTTTTTCTAGACTCATGCAACCCATTTTCATAGTATTTGTTATCCATGTTAGGAGTCCTCAGCTGTGTTGCCCAGCAGTAATATTTAAAGTTGGGCAAATTAAGCCCCCCTTTTTGTTTTGATAATAACAAAATCTAAAGTCTAACTCTAGATATTTTTTATTTTGCCTTATAAATTTGTCAAGAGTTTTAAATGCTATCATAGAAACTCCTACCAGCAATATTAGAATATAAAAAGGCAGTCTGGGCAAAACATTTTTTCGGACAGTTTTAATTCTACTAATTAATGATAAGGGGAGAATCTCCCATCTGAGCATGTCTGCCTTTATCTCCTTCAGTAACGTTCTATAATTGGCTTCTGTTTCATCATAGAGGCTTAGGCACAATTCGGAAAAGTCACATTCAAAGTTCAGTCTCAGAAATCTTGTGCTGAACTTTAGAATTTTTAAAACTGTTGTTCAGAAGTGATTTTATGCAGTTGAAACACCGAGTCAGACTTCTCAAAACTCATGAATTCCTGTTGATTACTTTCAGAGAAATGTTTCAATAACTTCCTCCTTTCTTGCACAGGGGTTATGAAGCTTGTGACCTCTATAATGCTTTCACAGAACCAGGCAAGGGTTTTCGATGAAATATCCATCAAAATGGTCACAATCCAAATGCAAGAATGATCTTGCTTTCTTAACTCAGATATGAGTCAGTTACAAGTGACCATTACAATATCCACAGCAAGAATATTTGAATCTGCAATTCAAGGAAAAGCATTCAATTTAGACTATACAAAATTCCTAATTTGAAAATATTGTATTTTTTAAAAATGTCCATTAGAAATCTTAAATTCAAAAAAAGCAAAGTTATTTCAAAGAAATAAATCTTTAAAAAAATTAATACCAAATCTGTACCATTCCTTAAAGCCTTGATCTAATGCTGATGGTCTGAAAAGATGGTTATCACTAATAGAACTAGCCAGAGAAAAATTATTATAACCATATTCTCAATCTTGTTCTCGTTATTGGATTATGTGTCAATTTAGAAAATGAAAGGCTAAAGTGGAACCTAAAATTGCCAACATAGATGATTTCTTAGAAAATTTCAGTTCCATTTCGGCCCAAGAAGGGTGACTTGCTAATTTCTCAAATTTTAACAATTAAAGTAAAGTGTGTATATTAACTGCCCAGTAATAAAATCTAAAATTTGGAAGTGACATTTCCCCATTCTTAATAATTTTGAGAAGATGGGTTCTACTTATATGTGATTGTTTTTCCTGCCATATATATTTGAAGAAATAACCAAATCTAATTAATTTTAAAAAATGATTTAGGAATAAAAATTGGTAAGACTTGAAAAAAATACAAAAATTTAGGTAGAATATTCATTTTAATTGTATCCAATCAAAGCTGATACTCAGGTAGATGGTGTGGTGAAGAAGGCATTTGGAATGTTGGCCTTCATAAATCGGAGTATTGAATTCAAGAGTAGGGAGGTTATGATGAAATTGTACAAGGCATTGGTGAGGCCAAATTTGGAGTACTGTGTACAGTTTTGGTCACCAAATTATAGGAAAGATATAAACAAAATAGAGAGAGTGCAGAGAAGGTTCATGAGAATGTTGACAGGATTTCAGGGTCTGAGTTCCAGGGAAAGGTTGTGCAGACTGGGGCTTTTTTCTCTGGAGCGTAGAAGATTGAGAGGGGACTTGATAGAGGTGTTTAAGATTTTAAAAGGGACAGACAGAGTAAATGTGGATAGGCTTTTTCAATTAAGAAAGGGGGAGATTCAAACTAGAGGACATGGTTTAAGATTGAAGGGGGAAAATTATAAGGGGAACATGAGGGGAAATTTCTTTACGCAGAGGGTGGTGGGGATGTGGAATGAGCTTCCGGCAGACGTGGTCGAGGCGGGATCATTGGTTACATTTAAGGAAAGACTGGATCGTTACATGGACTAGAGGGGTATGGACCGGGTGCTAGGAGGGTGGGGATTTGCTACGGCATGGACTAGTAGGGCCGAACTGGCCTGTTCTGCGCTGTAAGTGGTTATATGGTAATCGAAAGTGGTGACCATCCCAATAATAACATTTTAATTTGATTAAGTAATAATATAAAATTTTCTTTCATAAGTTTCTTATAACTTTTTATAATAGTGATTCCAAAATATTGAAATTGATCATGAACTATTTTAAACAGCAATTTAGAATACATAGAAAGAGATCCTTTAAAAGATAAAAATTCACTTTATGTAAATTTATTTTATATCCCGAAAATTGTCCAAACTGAGTGAACATAGTTAATATATTTGTTAAAGAAACCTCAAGATTTGAAATAAAAGTAAATAAATCATTAGCTTTTAGTATGTTAATAGTCAGACGAGCAGTTTTAATGAACTGGAAAGATTAACTCTCACCAACTCATGCACAAGGGTTACATGATGTAATGTCATATCTAAGCTTAAAGAAAATTAGTTATAGTATTAAAGATTAAAAAGTTACAGTTTGAAAAGTATGATCATAATTGGCAGTTTTAGATAATTTGGGTGCTTTTTAGTGCTGATCCGTTAGTCTTCGAGAGGTCCCAACTTGATCAATCTTTCTAGTAACAAAAAGAGTGAGGAGTTAAATTAGTATTACTTTTAGGTTATTTTTTTCTTTTTCTTGTTAAGTGGATTTATGGTGTTTAATTAATGATTATTCTCACAGTTATATGTTATATATTATCGTGTTATATGGCGAGCTCTCCACTGGCCACCGTGACAGAGGTGCACCAAAGAAGAGGTACAAGGACTGCCTAAAGAAATCTCTTGGTGCCTGCCTCATTGACCACCGTCAGTGGGCTGATCTCGCCTCCAACCGTGCATCTTGGCGCCTCACAGTTCAGCGGGCAGCAACCTCCTTGGAAGAAGACCGCAGAGCCCACCTCACTGACAAAAGACAAAGGAGGAAAAACCCAACACCCCACCCCAACCCACCAATTTTCCCCTGCAACTGCTGCAACCGTGTCTGCCTGTCCCGCATCGGACTTGTCGGCCACCAACGAGCCTGCAGTTGATGTGGACATTTTACCCCCTCCATAAATCTTCGTCCACGAAGCCAAGCCAAAGAAAGATCCTCACAGTTCAGCGGGCAGCAACCTCCTTTGAAGAAGACCGCAGAGCCCACCTCACTGACAAAAGACAAAGGAGGAAAAACCCAACACCCCACCCCAACCCACCAATTATCCCCTGCAACCCCTGCAACCGTGCCTGCCTGTCCCGCATCGGACTTGTCGGTCACCAACGAGCCTGCAGCAGACGTGGACATACCCCTCCATAAATCTTCGTCCGTGAAGCCAAGCCAAAGAAAGATCCTCACAGTTCGGCGGGCAGCAACCTCCTTTGAAGAAGACCGCAGAGCCCACCTCACTGACAAAAGACAAAGGAGGAAAAACCCAACACCCCACCCCAACCCACCAATTATCCCCTGCAACCCCTGCAACCGTGCCTGCCTGTCCCGCATCGGACTTGTCGGTCACCAACGAGCCTGCAGCAGACGTGGACATACCCCTCCATAAATCTTCGTCCGTGAAGCCAAGCCAAAGAAAGATCCTCACAGTTCGGCGGGCAGCAACCTCCTTTGAAGAAGACCGCAGAGCCCACCTCACTGACAAAAGACAAAGGAGGAAAAACCCAACACCCCACCCCAACCCACCAATTATCCCCTGCAACCCCTGCAACCGTGCCTGCCTGTCCCGCATCGGACTTGTCGGTCACCAACGAGCCTGCAGCAGACGTGGACATACCCCTCCATAAATCTTCGTCCACGAAGCCAAGCCAAAGAAAAAGAAAAGATCCTGGAGAATATCCCTTTTTTCAGATTTTATTAAGGTATAATGTGATTTGCTATAATAGTATTTAACTGATTTATATGTATAATCATTTTAATAGATAATCACATTTAATAATAAGGGATGGAATTTAAAATTTGTCATATTGTGCATTTGCTTTAATTTTGTTATGTATATCCTATTATTTTTCCTTGCTTTATTAATAACTTGTATATAGACTATCATGTTAAACTTAATAAAACATTTTAAAAAGAAAGATAATAGCCACAGCAAATCATTGTTTCCCCCGGCAAGAACACAACTGCAGTGTCCATCTCACAGAATGTCACTGCATTTCTGTCTTCAGATCAATCTGGTTGATGATACCCAAGCTGCTGTTTGAATTGTCTTTAATCACATGGCTGGCTTGAGCCACCATGTTTTTTAATTTCATTTTTCAAAAACATGAGTCAACAAGCAGATGTCCTTTTTGTTTGAAAAGGTGCCTCTCTTAGCAACCATGCCATTGTTTCTGGTTTTCAATGGAACAATAATAAGGCTTTTATGGCTCTGAACTTGGATGCGTCTATTTCAAAATGGTGTTCTGTTCGTCCTTCCTTTGTTTCTAAACCCTCACAATAACTCTAAAATATAACAAAGATATAAAATAACATAAATCTGTAACACTTCATACAGTTTTAAGGTGGAGGGAGTTATAATAACCCTTGGTATGTAAAGCCCTCTCTACACCAATGAAACCTGACCATGTTATCTAATTGTGATTGCCATGTACCAACAGCATCATTGCTTCTGATTTTGAATCATTAATTTTATAACCAGATATTAGTTTTTTTTAAAAACTTGCATCATGCAAAGCATTGAAGGAATAGTGTCAGTCACATTCATCATGACATCATCCACAAATAGGCACATCTTATGTTGCATCCAGCTGCGCTGGATGGGTCACGTCTCCAGAATGGAGGACCATCGCCTTCCCAAGATCGTGTTATATGGCGAGCTCTCCACTGGCCACCGTGACAGAGGTGCACCAAAGAAAAGGTACAAGGACTGCCTAAAGAAATCTCTTGGTGCCTGCCACATTGACCACCGCCAGTGGGCTGATAACGCCTCAAACCGTGCATCTTGGCGCCTCACAGTTTGGCGGGCAGCAACCTCCTTTGAAGAAGACCGCAGAGCCCACCTCACTGACAAAAGGCAAAGGAGGAAAAACCCAACACCCAACCCCAACCAACCAATTTTCCCTTGCAACCGCTGCAATCGTGTCTGCCTGTCCCGCATCGGACTTGTCAGCCACAAACAAGCCTGCAGCTGACGTGGACTTTTTACCCCCTCCATAAATCTTCGTCCGCGAAGCCAAGCCAAAGAAGAAGATGTTGCATTCCTCTATCGTCTTCTATACCCTTTATATAACCCTCTTGCATAATAATTTCAGCAAGTGGCTCTGTATATATCTAAGAGCAGGGAACTCCAAACGTCTTCCTTCCTAAATCCACGTTTTAACCTGAAAAAACGAGAGCAACATCCATTCACCCACACTCTGGACCTTGGGTTTAAATATAGTACTTTTACCCAATTTATAAATTTTGGGTGAAGCCCCATCTTATCTGATGTCTGGTTGAGTTAGACCCAGTCTACTCTATCAAAAGCCTTTTGAGCATTTAAATTAAGAACTATTGATGTCTGATGTTTCTTTTTTGCACATGACAATGTGAAGAACATGCCTTATGTTATTGGCTCCCTGTTTGATCAGGGTGCATTATGTGTTAATCTTCTGAATTCTCTTTATTAGTATAGCACTAAGTATCTTTTGATCATTACATAAAAGACTTATTAGCCTATAACCTGCACACTTATTGGGATCTTTCCCATCCTTATGAATAAGGAGATTATCACCTCTGTCCACAATTTAGGAGGATTTCCTTCTGATAGGACATAATTATAGACCTTAGCCAGAATTGGGGAGATCATCTCCCTCTGACACTCGGAATTAACCTAGAATCCCATTGGTTTCCGGGGACATTATTCTTTAGTTTATTAATAACTCCCTTTATTTCCTGTTCTTCAATACATTGTCATTTTTTAAAAACCGCTTCTTGAAAAGAATGATCTTTTCTTCCCCTCTGTCTATGATTTCAGAAGAATTTCATAAAAGGATGCAAAGGCTTCTAGTATTTATTTTAGTTGTGAAATTAACTTTCTTGAGGCCATGAAAGATTTTGTAGGCCACTTGACTGGCCTGCTCTTTATGCCACTGTAATGCCAAAAAGCAGCTAGCTCTTTTTCACTTCTCATAATATTTTTTAATTCAAAAATCTCAGGGCCCCTTCAGCTTTTTATGTCAATAGCTCTTCTAATTCATATCTTTTTTGTCTTAATTTATTTAGGAGTTCTGTATTTTTATTGTTATTTTTATGTACTGACTCCAATACCTTTATTTTACTTTCCAGGTCTGATTGCTTCTTCAACCTGTTCTTTCTTATTCTACTTGATATTTCAATCATTTTACCCCTTATTATTGCTTTTGCAGCATCTCACATTATCAATGCTATCAAAATACTCCACCATACAGTTTAATTTCCTGAGTCAACAAAGGCTCAGTCAATAAAGAAATGTTTGTTCTCCAATATTTAAAACATTTTTTCTATTTCTAAATCCAGGGTTCAGATTATAGGTGCATGGTCACTGATTATGAGTCTATTTTACAATCTGCTATTGTTTCGGAACACAAAACATATCTATGCATGAATAACTCCCATGTACATTTGAGAAGAAACCAAAGTTCCTCCTGTTTGAGTTTTTGTGTCTCCATGGGTCTACTAACCCCAGCTCACCTAACATGTTATTCAATGTTTTAGATCTTTTTGATTGCTTGTCTACTATCAGTGATCTATCCAGCCTCGCATCCAAGCAGCATTAAAGTCTCCACCAACAATTTTCCATAAGAGGCACTAAATACCTGGTCCACCCACTCTCTCCTGAGCTTTTTATGTTCAATGTCCACCAAATGGGTTTCCTGTATCATTGTCACTTGCATCCAAGATTTTTAAGTTGATTAAGAATTTTTCTTCTCTTTATTGGATGATTTAGTTCATGAACATTAAAGCTTACTAATTCTTAAATGAGTCATTATCCAATATTGTGTATTCAAAAATTTACTTTATGAGCCATTTAGGTTTCTTGTTTTGGTTGGCCTGTATATGACTGCAATACCTCAGAAAAAAATTGTAGGACTGTCTTGCTGTGATACTGCTCCATGTACGAGAAAAATTTGCAAACCAAGCTAATGCAAGAAAAGAAAAAAAAGAGAAATAAAACAGTACTTCCTACCTAACCAACCAAACTGGACACCCAGAACAAATTGGTGTGTCATCTCCTGGTACAGAGGCAAAGAGATGTAACTAGATCTCTCCAGGGTGAGCCCATTTTTTGTGTGGTTGCAACTGAATGAGGTTGCACAAATTCCCTCTTTGGAATCCTAACAGTTATAAAGTAAACATCAGGTATCATCCTCTACTCTGAGAAAACCCTCTCCAGTCTCCCTCTTAGATATTATTTTTAAGTAAAATACAAAACCAGGCTCATTATGTATTGTTAAATATCGCCAACTTTCTTTAAAACAAGAAACCACGATATATATGCACATTTTTCCTTGCCTGCTCAATAATGACAACAGCTTTTTGTTTTCATTTTCCATTCGACCTTCATTTCTGTATTTGTTTCAAACCTGTCTATAGTTATTCTCCTGCAGTGCCAAGGAAAACACGAAGATCTTCCTCTAATGGATATGACGGTCCTCTCTGCGCCCTAGTTCCGTTGTTTGCAAGTCTGTGTATTATGAACAGAGTACAATGTTTCTTTCACCTAACTTCAAAATATTCCAGTTTAAAATTACCGTACATAATGGAATACTAGTTATCAAGGATATAAACCTTATCAACTTGGAATGTCAGTAATAATTTACATCAGAAGAATTGCTATTTTCTTTGTAAGAGTAACACGCTGTAAGGAATTAATGTGAAACTTGTGAGTGTTGGTGATTTAAGATGAGTGACAGGAATCTGTCTATTCAGTATTCAGGATAGACATTTTGCAGTGTCATAAATGTGACCTGTTTCTTGTCAACTCAATTGTATCCCCTACAAGAAGAGCTGCTTTGTATTGACACGTGCCCAAATAAGATGAGTGACACAGTAGTTCTATTCACCACTATGAACATAACATAGATGTAGCAGATAGGTGGCAAAATATCAAGGGTTGAAAGAATTCACATTTTATGGGGAAGTTTAATTTTTTCCATGAAAATGGTCATTTTCAATGCGAGCTACTTAAATATTCAAAATTTAACTAATTTTGACTACTCTCTAATATGTATAGTGAAACATGATAGGATGTATATGCAAAATTATGCAAATTTGGATGGAAAGAAATTCTGTTGAGATATAAAATCTTGACAAGTGAACCATGGCATTTTATGTAATGTTTTAAACATAAATTTGAATAAATATAAATGAACAGTTTCATGTTTGCCTCAATAATATAATGAGACAATATCTACAATAGCAGAATTGATGTTTAACTTCTGTACTTCTCTCATAACTAGAAAAGATTAACAAAATAACAAAAAGAGAAGTGTTAATTCTGGAAGGACAAAAGGAATCTGGTATTAATTTGTACAAGTACCAATGTGAGGAGCCTAAATGAAGATTTCAACCTGCCTAAATGGAAAATACTAATTCTGTTAACATGTTCACTCTTGACAAAAGTTTCAAAGACAAAACTGGTAAAAATTGGAATCAATAAGTTAGGAATAAGAAACAGTGTATGGCAAAACTATATTTTACACAATACATTTTAATTACCATTGAAAGTTATTAAATGTGAAGAGTAAAAAGTGTTTCAAAAGCTAATTAGATTCATTTTTGAAGAGACTGAGAAATTCTCTGAGTAAATGAATGAATGTTGGGCCTGGCTACATTTGCTACACTCTGGAACCTTCTGCATTCTTGGTTTCACAAATGACCAAGAAAGGCTGTGATGCAACCAATCAGTATACTTTCTCCAGTGTGACTGTCAAAATTTGACAGAGTATTCAATGGCATGCTAAATCTCTTCAGACTTCTTCGAAAGTAGAAGCATTGGTGCCTCAATGTGCTAGCTCCAGGAAAGCTCTTCGGAAATATGGACTCACTGGAATTTGAAAGTACTAACCCTTTCCATCACTATCCTAGCAATATGGGCCATATGTGGGCCATCAGTGTGGCATCCCCTTCATAAAATTAATAATAAGTTCCTCTGCCTTGCGGACTTTGAAAGCAAAGGCTGTTGTTTTGGCATCACTCAATCAGAAGCAGTATTTTCCTTCTATATACCCCTGCATCTCAAGGCTCTGTATTTGGGCAAATTTTAACTTCTTGATTAGACCTAACAGGGGATACCTAGTTTTCCAGAATGCAACTTGGCTCCAACTGCCTCTTGAAGAACCATTCTTGGAGTGGGAGTATGAAACAAGAGGTATGTATCCTATTTATATATACTAATGACAGAGATCCTCACTTGTCAGGAAGGCAAAACATCAGCTACACTTTCTGAAAAGAATGAAACAAGCAAAGCTACCATTATGTCAACTTTCTATAGAAGCTCTATCAATAACATCCTGGCTGCTGCATCACTGTGTGGAACAGTTGCTGCAGAGAAATGGATCGGAGGTCAATCCACAGGACCATACGAGTCACGGAGAGGATTAATCAAGTCTCCCTCCATTCCATCGACCTGATCTAATGGAATTATCGTCTGAAGAGAGGGCACAAAATCATTGAGGAACCCTTCCACCCTGCACACATCTTTCAGCTGCTCTTGTTGTGAAAGTGTTACAGAAGAAATGGAGCCAGCACCGCCAGGCTGAAAAATGGCTTCTTCCCACGGGCAGCAAAAACAATGAACGATCCAAAGGATCTGCTCTCACTCACCATCCAAGAAACAATAATTATTTATATTGATTAAATACTTGTTCAGCATATATATTGTTTGGATGTGTGCTATGTCTGTTTGAGAATGATGGATCCAAAAGCAGGAACGAAGCCTTTGTGGTTAATTTTATGTAAAACATGTTGCAACTGTAATTACAATCAAAAGTGAAAAGCCATTTCTCAGTCAATGTTTATGGAGTCTATGTAAAACATGGAAACCTTTTCAGTTTCCCATTGCTGATGGACTTTTATAGGTTTCTAGCATTTTAGGTTGTTTTCCCAAGCTTTTTTCTTTTTATTGTTAGCATTTAATGGCAGCAGTGATGTCAGAAACTGAATGTCATAATGCCCTTTTGTTTATTAGATCCAGTTCAGTAATTCACATTCTGGTTTACTTCAGTACCATAGTGATACCAGATAAACATTGATGATAATCTTAGGTACAAGTTGTGACATATCAAAAACCTTCTATCAATGTATGACAAAGTATCATTTTTTTGTATTTCTTGGATCCAACCCTTCAAAATAAATTTAATTTAGTATTGCAGCTTTTAGCAGCAGGCATGTTTTTGTTGAAGGCTATAATTTTCTATTTCATGCAGCATTATCTCCCTTTCTTGTCTCCTACCTTTTGCTCTCCTCCAAAGGTATTGGCTTTGGCTGCAGCATTACCAATTTGCCAGCGTAGGCTCCAGATTTCCATCTGCTTGTTTAGGCAGTCCGGCAAAGTAGC
Organism: Narcine bancroftii; assembly: GCF_036971445.1. Taxonomy (NCBI): domain Eukaryota; kingdom Metazoa; phylum Chordata; class Chondrichthyes; order Torpediniformes; family Narcinidae; genus Narcine; species Narcine bancroftii. The sequence continues at coordinate 25,289,188 of NC_091476.1, forward strand.
CTACCTTTGTTGATTTTATTGGTGTCAAAATAAAGCCCAAATGTGACAAGTGTTGTTCCTTCACTTGGGGGAAATGGGATGCACATTTATTTTCAAGCTGTTTCCTCCACCCTTACTCACCAACTTATTCCACCCATTTTCAATGGCAATTTGATTAATGGGCTCCAATTATTTGAAAATGGCCATGATGGCAAGGGCAGATTGGAAATCTGGAGCTGAGTTAGAGAGGAATCCAGATCTTTGGAGAGTATTAATGACTGATTCCTGGGGCAGCATGGTTAGTATAGTTTTTAGTGCAATGTATTGCATTGCCCGTGATCCAGGTTCGAATTGGCACTGTCTTTATGGAGTTTGTACATTCTTCCTGTGTGTTTCCTGCTGGTGCTCCCATTGTCTTCCCACCTTCTGAAAATGTACAGGATTTAAAGGTCAGTTGGTGCATTTGGGCAAGACAGGCTGGTGAACTTGCTATATGTTTTTGAAAAAATGCTAATTCTTAGTTCAGGTGCAGGTCCTCCTCATGATCTTGGGGATGGATAGGATTTTGAATTAGAGCCCGAGGTGCCTTTAGGTAGGGAGTGGGAAGGTGTTGAAGCATTTCTTCAAATCCTGGCTGACAAATGAAAGCGCTTGTACTTTCCCCACCTTTTGGCAATCCAATCTTCATTCCACTTTCAAGTTTCTAACAGATGGGAAAATCAGCTCACATCTTGAATGGTTAAATATTAGTCATTATGGATATTTAAATTGCCAGTTGACCTCCTGGAAGCTACCAGTTTCTCATCTGTCTGCCTCACACCCACTCAAAATAATTATAAATATATTTATTTTAATTTATGTACAGTATATATTTGATTATTCTGTATGTATGTGTCCACTGTCCTCCATAAGCATTCTGTTTCATCTGGTTGTATGTGTACATTCAGATGATAATAAACAAACTTGAAGTAGAGGAACAAAGAAAACAAAAAGCTGGAGATGCAAAGCATTTATTCAGGACTGACAGGAAAAGCAGATTGCCCACATTGCTGTATTCAATCAGATGTGGCAGGAAGCCATCAGGGTGGGATGTGGTTGGTTTGCTGTCTAACAAATACATACAACTTCATTAACTATTCTGATGAAGGGTTCAGGATTGGAAACAACATCTCCTCCATGTTTGACTTAAGGGGACTTCATAACTTAAAAAAATCCTTCCCTTGTACTGTAAAAAAAAAATCAGAAAATGTTGGAAGTGCTCAGTAAGCCAGGCCATTTCTGTGGGAAGAAAACTAGAGCCAATACATCAGGTTAAAAACCCTTCATCATAACTTGATAGGAGGATTTGTTTTCCTCCCCTTCTTCTTGAACGATGATCCGATTGATGTTCAAAACAATCAAAAAAAGGCAATATACCTGATCATTCTTAGCTGGCACTAAATTCACTGTCTCAAAAAGTAAATCTTAGGTTTATTTCTATGCTGATGCAAAATCGATCTTCGTTAATATCGATTTGCCAATTTCGCCCAGTTTTTTTAATGTGTACTTTTACACCTAACCTGTACTATTTCCTGTGTTATACATGTTTGGATTGTTGCCAAACCCAATATATTCCTTTACATTGCATCACCTATTTTATCAATTGATAAATTCAGTTCCCATGAGTCATTTCCTCCCAATTAAGGAGGAACCATGAATAGATGCAGAAACTGGACTCTGTTGGACACAAAAGAAGCCCAAGTCCTCCAATTATAACAACCAAGGCTTTTGGCACCATTTTTCATATGCCACCAGTGGAAATATAAAATACATACTTTATACCAAATGTTTTGGTGTACAAGTCGAGTCGTGAAACCCAAAAATACTCTCAAAAAAATGGGGGTCAACTTGTATGCCAGATATACTTTTGAGACCTCAAAATCAGTTCAAAATCCAATCTGTGCCAATTCGGCATGCAAGTCAGCCCATGAAAAGCAGATTCAGCGTGTATGTAGAAAATCAAAAAACCCGACTGCAACAGATTTTCATTGAGATTTTTATTTTAAAAAAAACAGCACAATTAGAACCCTTTAAAATCACCATCATCTGAAAACAACAACACAGTTTGAACCCTCAAAAATTCACTCTCACTCTCATTGTCTGAGGCAAAGATGGAGCAAGCACATCCATACTCTCACTGTTTAAACAGTCATCATATGGGTCCCAGTCTGTATCTGATGAGGCGATTTCAGCTTTGCCATCAGTGTCCCACAATAAATCATCTTCCGTGCCATCAATTGCACAAGAGATACTACACTTTTAAATGATTTTATCACAGTCTCGTCTCCAACCTTGAGCACAAAGTTACACAGAATATCAAGCAATACAGCATACGTTTCCCCACCTTCTGTAAAATGATTTTCTGCACTCAACATTCATGTGTTCCATTCCTCATACATATACTCTTTGAATGTCTTGTTCAAGCAGACATCCAGAGGTTGCAATATAGATGTCAAACCACCCAGGATAACCACCAAGTATTATGTAGTGCTAATCTACTTTTAGTGTTCTCAGTTAAGTGGCTACAAAACATACCACCAGCAAACTCCATTCTTTGTGTAAACCCTCTGGCCACCTCTCTCACACTTTGCCTTTCCATAGTTTTACACTATTTGCATCCATCCATCCTTTTTCATGAAAATGTACAAAAATGCCAGCAGGGAATTTTATTTTAGGTTTAATTTTGTGTTTGAAGATTACAGTGGGTCTTAACTTCATCCCATCCACCATACACGATAACACCACGGTAAACCTGGTCCTATCACAGCCTGTACTTCTGGTATGTACAGTTTTAACACCTTTCCATTCCACTGTTCTATTGCCTTTCATGTTGAAAGGCATGGGGGTTTCGTCCATGTTTCCGACATTTGCCAATGCAAACTTGCATTTCTGCAAGTTATGTGTAATAAACTGGTGAAAACTTCAAGATTCATTTTGTTGTCATAGTAATATAACAGTGTCATATTATATGAAATTTCTTTTTACCTGCTGCAAGGCAGACAGATTCTCAGGAATTGCCTGAGCGCCTCTTACACTCAGACTTACAGTTAGAGAGAACAAAAAGAGAGTCTCCTCCCCCCCACCACCCCCCCCCCCAGTCACCAAGTTTCCGTAGATTCACCTCCAGCACTTCCGCACCCCCTACTGCCAAACAGTCCAGTCCAAACCATTGGCAACTTGAGCTCCAGAGCCAAACCTCTAACACAGCCAGCGACCCTCCAGTGCACTCGGCACCTCCTCACATCCCAATTCCAATACACGGTACACTTCCAGCCAGTCTCCAGCAGTCCACAGCCCAGCATGTGTCTCCCAACAGCAGTCTCCAGCAGCCCACAGCTTCCACGAGTTCCTCACCTCAAGAAGCCAACAGCCCACCAAATGCCCCCTCGCTGGTGTGCCACCATGGATTCTGTCCCCATGGGTCATCCTCTCAAACTGTGCATGATCTTTCCATTCTCTGAGGCCCTGCTCCAGTCCTCTGGTTCCCCAGAGCTTACCATAACCTCAGCACCTCAATTGCTTCCCCTCACGGCTGCTGATTAATAGGTGCCTCCATCCTGGGTGCAGACCCGCAGTCGTCGGATTTCAGTTAAAACCACCATCGGCTCCCTCAACAGGTGGTTCAAAGCCTGTGTGGAGCTGACGGCCGTCAACTGGGTGGCTGGATCCCACAGGAGCACTGCATCTCTACTCCCTCGCTTGCAACTTTACGATCAAGATCTTTTGGTAGCTTCTGTGCAATTTTTTGAATTTTTGGCGTGATACCAGATTTTCCTGTTCGTGAAATGGTTGCACCAGCCGACTGTAGCTTCAAACTCATTATGAGTCCTGGGTGCAACTTTGCGCACTGCTGTGCAAATGTTCTCAATTTTATTTCAGGTGACTATGCAGCGATCTTGCTTCTGTTCACTTACCCATTCTGCAACACGAGTTTCCCACTCTGGCCAATGAGTGATGTTGGCAGAAACATGTGCCTGATTACACAGTCATCATCATCTAACAATCACAGACGATGAGAACATCAGAAGTAAATGACAGCTCGTAGGCATCAAAAATAAATCAAGGTCTTAACTGTTGTAAAACTTCTTGATTAATGCTTATTCCTATTTGTTAAACCATTTATTATCCTTTCTATTGGGCATCAATTCAATGCAATACTTCTTGTTACATATCCAAACATTTGCAAGCTAAGAAACATTTCACATAATAACTATAATTTTACAGTGACTGCAACTGCAGTGAATGGTGCAGCCGAGTTCTAGAAGCCTTGGGAACTTACACCGATCAAGGCTGTTTATTCAGTTGTTCCTTTGCAGTTGAGGTAAGAAGTATGCCTGCAGTGTGCACACATTGATATTCCAATGTGACTGTTACATCACTGACTTCAGTAACTCATTACCATAACCTCAGCACCTCAACTGCTTCCTGCTTTGTTCTTAAAAAGAGGAAGAGCTAACATCAACAATATCTTTGAGTTGATAAGCCCAACAGTATTACTCATGATCTCACTCATGCTGATTTAATCTGGATATAGATTCTCCCCACGATTTGCTTGGACAGTGAACTGGGCTTTGATATCTCTAAATTTGCTGGGGCTCTATTACTGGATCTTTCTCATGAAAGTCTGATAGAGTGTGGTTTAGTCTGTCATGACATTATGGCTATTTAGTGTTTAAAGCAGCAAACTTCATTTCTCCCAGGTTGTGCGCTTTGAAGTCCTCTGGAGAAGATCATGTGGTGTTTCCCTGTGATCAATCCTCAGCTCATGCTACCTCTGATGGCAAGTTCAGATGTTTCCTTGGACTTATTTTAGCTTGCTTTGCTATAGGATCCTTATTTGTGGCTCACGATTTATTTTACTGAGACAAGCCTCCATAGCCTGAAATATGATCATTCCAATTTCAAAATGTCATTTGGAAAAATCAGGAGGGTAGATTCAAAGTGAGGTATTTTGAATTCCAATCACATTAAGTAACCAACATGTTCCAATACTCCAGTCAGGATGCTGGCTTCTGCCTGAAGATACACTTGATCTACCTTGACCTGTACTGTGTATATTTAGTCCAGCCAGTGAAGGGGCCTTATGAGAGCAAACATTGAGAGGCCAGAATGTGTGTGAATGAGTGAGTTTCAGTGCGAGAGCATTTAGAGATCAGTGATCAGAACTTTAAGTTTTAAGAAACTTAAAGATAAGACAGGACCTTATGAGAAGGTTCTAAATTTTTGGGGAGGCTAATTTCAATAGTATTAGGTAGGACCTGACAGGAGCAGCTTAGAAGTTGTTATTGGGCAAGTCTACTCCTGATTTGTGGGAGTTGCTCCAAGGCCAGCTGAACAGAATTCAGAACCAATATATTCCTGTGAGGAAGAACAAGTACATCAAGGTTCAGGAAATTTGGATGGCAAGAAATGTTATAAATGTAATCAAAAAGTAAAAGAAAATTTATGTAAGGGTTAAGAAGATCAAAATCAGATAGAGCCTTGAAGACTATAAGGTAACCAGGAAAGAAGTTAAAAGTGAAAGGGGAGGGCCAAAAGGAGCCTCAAAATGCAAGTAGGATTAAGGAAAATTTCATCAATTCATACATATATTAAAAACAAAAGACTAGCAAAGGAAAATATAGGATCACTCAAGACAAAGGTATGAATTTATGCCCGAGGACATAGGCAGGATACAAAATAAATGCTTTGCACCAGTATTCACCAAGTAGAAGGACAGAACAGAGAGTGAGAATGGAGAGGGATGTGCTGAAATCCTAGGACAGCCATTCTCAACCTTTTTTTGGCTATGGCCCCCTTAGAACTCTGCTCAAAGTTCATGGACCGACCCAACCCCCCCTTCCCTGCTAAGCAGTCAAGTTTAGTTGGTTTCTTCTGCAATTCTTCCTACCATCTAAATAAAAAAAATTAAAATATTTTATGAATTCACTCTGTGGCCTCCGATGAGAATGGCTGTTCTCAGCTACGTTGATATTATGGAGGAGTGTGATAGTACAGATCTATCACCAATGTATATAGTGTATATAGTTACAGTATCTAGACTGTGCTTACAGTGATTGGCTGAGAGCTAAGCCACGCCTACTGTTTGGGCCTTAAAGGGTTGTGTCCCTAGCCAGGTCGGATCATTCCGGACTGGTCGGCCACCTGTGAAGAGCTCCTGTCTTACTAATAAAAGCCTTGGTTTGGATCAACAAGTCTTTGATTCTTTCGATGAGCTCTACAAGGAGGAAGTGGGTTTTTGAAGATAAAGGTGGCTAAATCCCTAGGGGCTAGAGGGATCCAAAATTATTGAAAGAGGCAAGAGAGCAGATATCTGCTGAGGCTTTGACAGAGATCTAGATATCCTCCTTAGCTGCAGGTGAGGTTCCAGAAGACTGGAGAATAACCAATGTGGTTCTTTTGTTTAAGGGCAATAGGGACAAATCATGGAATTTTAAACCACTGAACCTTACTTACATCAGTAGAAGGGAAATTATTGGAAAAGCTTCTATTAAAAGAAGCTATGAACATTTTATCCTCTACGACTCCAATCTCAATACATCTTTTGTCTGAGGTAAATATAAACATGTACCCTCCAAACAATATTATGCATTTTACACAAAAAAAAACTGTTCCTAAATGCAAGTCAAAATTAATAAGCCAACCGGCTATAGACATTCAATCCCAGCACAACAAAGCCCTGGAGTCACGAGCAAAACCTTTGGCAAGTTTTGAAAAGATGCAAGTAATTGAGTCATCAGTTTGAGTTTTCAATTCATGAAAACAGCACTGTTGGTCATTTTTAAATGTGATGGAGGAATTGCATTGAATGGCATCACTAGAAGGTTTGCAACACTGGACCAATCCAGCGACTCGGTGGTTGGAGGAGGAAATAATTAATGAGGCATGCTGTCAATTCTTTTTGAGAATGCATGCTCAGAATAAACAATCCAGTTCTGTGCTAATTTGAATTAAAATGAATAGAGATCAGGGAAAAATTAAAAAAATTGTGCATTTGCTAACCATTTCTTGTATAGTGGAGTGACAAAGAAAGCATCTGCTGGAGGAACTCAGCGGGGTCAAGCAACAGTGAGGGGAGAAAAAGAATGGTTGATGCTTTGGTCATCAAGACTATTATACGTCTCATTTTCTTGTATTGTACCTGATGGCCATAAACAAAACTAGTATCTGAAGTTAACAGTGACTCTCTGCATGCACTCACTCTTAAATTTGGGAAAGTGTTTTTCCATTAGGTGCCCTCCGGATCTGATGGAGGTGGGGTGACTGGTGCCATGGTGCCACCCTTAATAAATATGCGGAAGAGCTGTGGTTCCCAGTTCCAGCTGCATAGGGGATTATGGGTAGGGAAGATGGCCATTGCTCTGCTGTGTTTTGAGCCAGAGAGAGCAGCCCTGAAGGCCGAAGAGGCCAGGTGAGGCTGTCGTAGCCCACACCAGTCGACCCTGATGGCTCCTGCTGGCCCCAACGGCTCCCGTTGCCCCTACCTGAGGGGGTCATGGAGGGAGAAGGGTGAGTTGGGAGATGGGTCACGGGCTGACGCCATCATCAGCCTGCCCTAACCAGCCATTTGTAGCAACTGAACATTCAGGTCAGGCGGCAGAGCGCAGCACTCCGCCGATTATCCTTCCCCGAGAAGGGTGGGAATAGGTACCTTGGTGCCCGCCACAGGGCATAAGGGCGAAGACCTCCGCCTTTAAAGACAGGTGTTTTCCCTCCTTGAAAGTACCTAATGTGACAATCAATATTGACTGTTGCCCAAGTTTTGCAAAGTAAAATTAATATTTCAAGAGTCCTACAAGGATGAACCAAGTGGGATTCTCATGGAAATTAAAGGTAAAGGAATAAAGGCACATTAAATAATCTCAAAAATCTGAAATATTTTTCACCCCTTAGGAATAATATTATTTAAATAAAAATCCCCACTGAAAGAGTTAAGAAATAACTAGTGAATTTATAGGTTAACTTGTCGACCATTAATAATCTGGAATATTTCATAATGTTAAGGAATGGTGGATAAACAAAGAATAAGTGTTTAATGAATATTCAGTGAACAAAAAATGACAATATAAGTCAGGCATGGTTTTACTCAGCATGGGGTCTCTCACATACAACAGATTGTTCATTCATAATTCTGAAATATTGTTGTTTCTGTTTCAGATGCCTAGGGTTTGCAGTAATTTCCTTTTGAATTATTTCATTTAAAAGAGCAATGAACATCTGAATAAAATGAAAAAAATGCAATGAGATCAATGTGTTACTTTTACAAGCATCAACTGACAGGATTGATTATTTGCAGGCTGACCATAGGTTGAAAACTTTCACTTACAGAATATAGCCATAACTCCCAATCCTACAGATATGAATTTCTGTACTTAAAGAGACCCTTGGGCAACAAAGATGCATATATTAGGATGCTCTTTATTGACAACAGTTTCAACAACCACAAAACCTCTCAGCAAACTACAAGATTTGGGCTCAGTGTAGTTGGATCCTGGATTTCCTCACCTCCAGACCCCAAAAAGGGTGGATTGGTGAGAAAAATCTCTTCCACAATCTCTAACTGCATCAGGGCACCATAGGGCTGTGTACGTATCCCTCTGCTCTATTCACTTTACACCTAGGACTGCATAGCTTGGTATGATAAGACCATTTACAAATTTTCTGACAATACTGCAGTAGTGGGCTGGATTTTAAAAAAGGGTGATGAGTCACAATACAGGAAGTTGAATGGTGTATGAACAACAACCTCTCACTCGATATCACCCAAACCAAAGAGCAAATCGATATCACCCAAACCAAACTAGGAGTGCGATGCAATGATCATTGGGGTGGTGGGGGGGGGGAGTCAGAAGTGGAGCAGATAAGCAAATCTGAATTCCTGGGAGTCACTTTCTAGGAGGACCTTTTCTGGAACCAACATATTGATGTCATTGTGAAGAAAGCATATCAGTGCCTCCAGTTCCTCAGGAGTTTGTGGATGTTTGGTATTGGGCAAAGTTCTACAGATTCAAGATATCTTTTATTGTTATGTAGTAAAGGCAGTACAATAGTACATGGAATTCACTTTTGTCTGCCCATAAGGAGGTCAGATTTGCCAGCCACAGAAATTCAAAGCCATCATTCCCCTCAAAGCTGATGTGTAGTGGAAAATGTGCTGACCGGCTGCATCATGGCGTGGTATGAATGTACCAATACATCGGAGGGAAAAGCCCTGCAAAAGGTAGCAGAGACAGCCCAGTACACAACAGGCAAATCTCTCCCCAACATCAAGAAAATCTATCACCAAGCAGCCACACCACAAAGGCCATGCTGTTCTCACTCCTGCCATCAGGAGGTATAGGTGCCACAAGACTTGTACCACGAGGTGCAGGAACAATTACTAACCCTGTCACATTTGTGGCCCGAAATGTGAAGTTAATAACACTAATAACGCAGGTTTTACCAGTTAAACATCTCCGTGTCTTTATTCTCCAGCTTTCATTGTTCCTCCATTTCGCACTCTTCTCTCTCTCCCATACCATGTGACTTCCGGTCAGGTGAATACATCTCATGCATATTCATTATCATGACATCCCTCCTTTTACCAGAAATAAACTTTACACCTTAATGTTGAAATGTAAACACCGTCACCTTAACAATATCCCTCGGAACCAACAAACAATGTCTAACAAACAAACAAACAAGTTCAAACTCCTTCTACACACAATGTAACATGAACATGTCGTAACTAACTGTAATACAATAACTTCATACAGCACTCATACACGCACTTTATAATATGATCAAATCACTGTCCCAATGTTCTTTTATCATTCCAACCGTCACAAACTTTCCCTTTTGTGATAACGCGGGCACAATTAGAAAAACGGCACAAAGTCTTCGTATCGTTTAGGCACTTTCCTGTCTCGTTTCGGCCTTCTTGCGATACCATTGTCGCTACTCGGTTGTTCACTCTCAGCGTCGGAAACACTGCTCGCCACGGCCTCGGGTGCTTCTGGCCCTCTAGTCACTTCATCAGGAATGCTGGTAACTGCCTCGGGAACATCATCTGGTCTCTCAGGTTGAGCATCTCGTATTGGACTTTCAACCACCTCGCTCGATGTCTCTCTGGACTGGTACCTTTTTACACCTGACACATTTCTTTTGTACAGGACTCCAGCCGGCGACTTGACTGTTACCATACTACCACTTCTGGATACGACAGTGTAGGGTTGATGGTAACAAGGTGTGTCTAGCTTACCACCATTCTCATGCCTCACCAGAACATTATCTCCAGGCATAATGTCTGAGTACCTGGCTCCAAATCCTAACACCTCGAAGTGTTAGAAAATCAGCTTCTGCGCCTGCCATGAGGAAACTTTTTTCAGCCCAAAGCCACCGAATCAAAGATCAAAATTCTTATCACATTGAAGTTCCAAAATGTTGTTGTTTTAATCCTCGTCGCCAATGTCACATTTGTGGCCCGAAATGTGAAGTTAATAACACTAATAACGCAGGTTTTACCAGTTAAACATCTCCGTGTCTTTATTCTCCAGCTTTCATTGTTCCTCCATTTCACGCTCTTCTCGCTCTCCCATACCATGTGACTTCCGGTCAGGTGAATACATCTCATGCATATTCATTATCATGACAACCCCTCCACCATTAGACTTCTAAACAGAGACTCAGACAAATATTCTTATTTTGCACATTAGTTATCACACAATATTTTTTTTGTATTTGCAGTTTGTTTACATTTCTCTTTTGCAAGTGTATCTATCTTAAATACAGTTTATCTACCAAGAAGCAGAAATTCTATCATGCCAGCAAAAAGAATCTCAGTGTTGCACCGTATGGGATGCCACTTATCTACTCTGAAAATAAATTTGAACTGTAATTCATTTAATTTGAACAGTAATCGCACGAGTACAAAATCAGCAAGTCCTAACTGAAATGAAATTACCTTCTTTCTGCCAAGTTACAAAATAATTCCACAGTACATTTCCATCAAGAATAATTTCTGGTTGTTTGTTGCACCCCAACACTGACAAAGGTGCATTTATCATCCATCCATTTAAATGAGGTTAAATAACTATCTAACTCTATTTCCATATTTTAATACCAAGGATGAAATACCCAAAAGTTAGTGATCAAAGACTGTACAGAATACTTCTCTGGACTGAAAAATATTACAACAGTAACAGACTGCAGTTGAATAAATAGGATTATCCTCGAGATATTTATTTGAGGTGCCATTTGATCTTCTCTCTTCCATATCTTCTTATCATCTAACTTCCATTGATTTCCTTTAGAAAAATTATCTCCTTCCTTCACAGTGATATTTATTGAAAAACAAATCCAATATTAAGAAATATACCTAATAATTTGTACAATAACTCAACTCTTGTCAAGGTAGCTTGAAAGCCTGAAGAAATGAAATGGAGCATGAAATAAAAATGAAGTTGAATAAACTGTGGCCCAATGATAAAAATAGTTAAGACCATAAAGACTGGAGAAGCATCTTTAATGTTTTTTTTTGGGGGGGGAGGGGAGGAAGCCTTGTGAAGATGAAGAACTTAAAAGATCGATAGATTTGATTTCAGAGCACTGCGAAGTATTCAAAACGTCTGAATTACTAGACAAGAATTGCCTATCACAACCTTTTCTTTTGGAACCCCCATACTCACCACTTTCTCTGATGTCAAAGTTTACACCAGCGCAGACGATACCAAGTACAGATGGTCTAACATAAAAATGCCAAGCAGCACAGCAAACAATCAAGAAAATAAATCGTATTTTGCCCTTTACGAGGTCTGTTTGGTTTCAAAAACCATATAACATAGGAGCAGACACAAACTATTTAGCCCATCGCAGATCCATTTTCCCTCTCAATCCCATCGGCTTTCTCTCCCTAACCTTTGATGCCCTGACTAATCAAGAACCCATCTATCTCTACCTTAAATACACCCAATAACTGGCCTCCAAAACTATCTGTGACAACAAATTCCAAAGATTTACTCTGGTCTAAGTGGATGCCCTTCAATCCTGAGGTTGTCCCCTCTTGTCCTAGACTCTCCCACCATGGGAAACAACCATTCAACATCAGCTGTCTATACCTTTCAACATTTGAAATGTTTTTTTTTTAATGAGATTCCCCTCCATTCTCCTAAATTCTAACGAGTGCAGGCCAAAAGCAATAAAACACTTATCACATGTCTGGTTTGTTTGGTCTACGGCAGATGCCAACTCACTTGCTCTACACAAAACCCTGGAACACCTGACAGCAAAGATGCATTCATCAGGATGCTCTTCATCGACTACAGTTAGGCATTTAACACCATCATTCACTCAAAATTGATCAGCAAACTCCAAGATCTGAGACTTAACATGCCACTGTGTAATTAGATCCTGGATTTCCTCACCTCCAGACCATAATCAGTGAGGATTGGCAAGAACACATCCTGCACAATCTCCTCAGTACCAGAGCACCACCATGCTCCGTTCTTATCCCCCTGCTCTACTCACTTTACACCTATGAACATGCAGCTCGGTATGGAAACAACACCACCTACAAATTCACTGACGATACCACAGTAGTGGATTGTGTAAAAAGGGGCGATGAGTCAGCATTCAGGAGGGAAATTGAAAAATTACCTGAATGGTGCCCCAACAACAACCTCACGCTCAATGTTACCAAAACCAAGGAGCTGATTTTTGACTTCAGGAAGGGAAAACCAAAGCCGAATGATCGTTTATTGGGAGAGGTGAGAAATTTAAGTTCTTTGGAGTCACTATCTCAGAGGATCTTTTTTGGACCCAACACACTAATGACATCATGAAGTACGGCAGTGCCTCTACTTCCTTAGCAGTTTGCAGAAATTTGGAATGGCATTGGAAATCCTGGCAAATTTCTACAGATGTATGGTGGAAAGTTTGGTTGTATCACAGTCTGGTATGGGGACACCAATACCCCTGCAAAAGGTAGTTGATGTAGCACAGGGCATCACAGACAAAACTCTCCCCACCATTGAGAACATCTACAAGGAATACTGCCGTGGGAGACCAGCAACAATCATCAAGGATTTGCACCACTCAGCACACACCATATTCTCACTGCTACCATCAGGAAAGAGCTACAGGTGCCACAAGGCTTGCATCACTAGGTTCAGGAACAACTGCTACCCATCCACAATCAGAGACCTCAACAACAAACTCAATCAGGACTCAATTAAGGACTCTTACTTCAGAACTTTGATTTTCTTTTCCTCTTTGTATTGCAGTCAGTTTGTTTACATGTGCATGTTGTGTACAGTTTTCTTTGCTCTACCAATAAGTGATAATTCTGCTTCACCCGCATGGAAAAGAATCTGTGAGTTGTATGTGATAGCATGCATGTACTCAGACAATTAATCTGAATATGATAAACCTTTCATTCCAGAATCATCCTTGTGAACCTCCTCTGAAACCTCTGCAGTGTCAGCACATCCTTTCTAAAATGAGGAGCTCAAAATTGCTCATAATACTCCAAGTGAAGTCTCACTGGTGCCTTATAAAGCCTCAACATCACATCTCCAGGGGTTATTAACGGCACAAACTGTGCCACGTAACAGATCATCAAATTATATATCTACCAGAATAACATTTGTCATTCTGCAAAGCCATGTTTCAGCAAAGAAAACTGAAAATTTCTGTGAACATGCTGAAGTAATATATTTCCACTGAAGCGTATTGCCCACGAGATAATATTGAGATGTCTGTGAGTTTGTATCCTGCATGAATTATGAATTAACTTCATTCTACATGGTTTTGATTTTCCAGCATCCTAATTATAGTCCATCTCTTTCCATCTGCTTCTCTAGAATTTCTCCTGGACCTCAGGAAAGAGAAAATATTTCTGACCATTTGGTTTAAGTAGAGTGTGACACAATATGAAATAAATTTAATTGTATTTTAACTATTCATCATGGTCTTGGAATTGCAACACTCTTAAAAATAAAGTTAAAATGGGGCTGAACATAAAGTCTGGCCCAAACCCTTGCAAGGGCCCAGGCAATGTTCTATTTTACATGAAGAACGGCAGAATCTTCACGCGAGCTCCGACTATTGCAAGTAGTGAAGATGAAGGAGGAAGCATTGGGGGTTGTTTCGAGACTGGATGAAGAGGTGAGTGAGTGGAAAGAGCTATTCATTCTTTTGCAAGTTCAATTATGGGGCCTTTGACACCAATCAGAACTGCTGGCATTGCATCATCTCAAATTTCCTCACAGAATTCTCTTCAATAGTGCAATCCAGATTTCTCTACCAGGAATTTTATAGAATACTACAAAAAAAGTGAGAAGGAAACAGGCCCTTTGGCCCATCTAATCTCTTCCAAATTATTATTCTGCCTAGATAATCAAACTGCTCCTGAAGCATGGTCCTCCTTACTCTTCTCATCCACTTACAATCCAACCTCTCTTGTACGTTGAGTTGGAACTTGCAACTCACTAGCAACTTGTTCCACATTCTCACCATCCTTTGAACATGTCACCTTTCACCCTTAACTCACTTCCTCTTATCTTGTCTCACCCAACATGAACAATTTATTGCATATGTCCTATCTACAGTATAACCCTCATAATTATGTATTCCTCTATCAAATCTCCCCTCATTCTCCAGGGCATAAACTCCTCACCTGTAAACCTATCTTTGTAACTCAACTTCTCAAGCCACAATAACATCCTTGTAAATTTTCTCTGCATTCTTACAATCTTATTGATATCTTTCCTGAGGGAAAATGCCCAAAACTGTACATGATACTCAAGATTTAGCCTCAACTTCAACATGATATCCAACTCCTATACTGAAACCAATGAGCCAAAAGTTCTTTTTACAACCCTATCTACCCGTGATAGCATTTTCAAGGATTTATGTATCTATATTCATAGATTCCTCTGTTATACTCACACAAGAGCAACAGTGATGAGTTAGTCATGTATTTGGGCTGCTCTTTGAGAAGCATAAATGTATTTTGTAATTGGGTTCCACACAAAGGAATCAAATTAAAGAACAGAACAACGTTAGCACCAATGCACCAAAATGTTCCCATCATGAATTCATCGTAGACTACAGTCGAACATTTCACACTGAACCTGCAGCAATGATAAAATTGCTTAATTTTACACACTTAAAACTCAACTCTCTTGGACCCACTCACAAGCCTAATGAACCAGTAACAGGAGCAAGGCAAGTAATTAACAAGCAATTGAAGTCTTTGGTAATAACTTAGTTAATGATGCATCAACAAATTTTTTTTAAAAACTACTAGAGAAATAACGATTGAATAGAGATACATGGTGGGTTCTTTTAAAATGAATTACGATGGAGATAAAGATCATTTATTTTATTCTTAAATATTTAAATCAGTGAAGGAAGTCAAGTAGAAATGATTAAGCTTATACTTGCCCTCCTTTAAAATGTTTTACTGATCCTAAAGCTTCTGTTTGCTGACTCATGAGTTGCAAAAAAGAAATGTGCAGCTTCAGTAAGCAATTAAGATGATGTGCTATGTTGGTCTTTATTGCAAGAGGAATGAAGTGCATAACTAAAGAACTCTTGCTGACATTGTATTTTGTGGAGTATCATTTGCATTTGGGTCTCCATATAAAAAAATAGATTCACTTGCAATAGACTTTGTGCAGTTCAATTTCACTTGATTCTTTCCTGGATACTTACAGGAGTTTAGAAGAATGAAAAATGATAGCATTGGGACACAGAGATATTGAAAGATGGTTCTTGAAGTCGCAATGACAGGAGCCAGGGAGACTCCCAGAATAAGGAATCAGTCATTTAGGAGATGGAATGAGGAGAAATTTCTTTACTGATTTGAAGTTTTTGAGACAGTAATAAAGCATATCAAAGAACAGAGTGGAATAGATATGGAATACTTGGACTTCAATAAGGTTTTTAACTAGGTCCCATATGAGATACTAATCCAAATTTTTGGGCCTATAGGATCCTGATCAGAGTGCCAAATTGAATCCAAATTTGGAAACGGCAAAAGATTCATGCAGAATTTTACAGCATGGAAACAGGCCCTTTGGCCCAACTCATCCTTGTTAGCCAAATTGAATATCCAAGCTGGTCCTATTTAGCCCATATCCCTCTAAATATTCCCTATCTTTTGGAGATGCAAGGTGATTATAGAGTGTGAACTATGCGATTAGATGCCTGTAACTAGTGGTGTTCCATTGAGATTGATGCTAGAATACTTGCTGTTCACAATATACAAATGATTTGGATGTGGACTAAAATGTCCTGATCAGCAAGTTCACAGATGTAAGCAAGATGGGTAGAGTTGTTGACATTGTGTCGGGTAGTCTTTGGCTACAGAGTGATATCGATGTGTTAGTGAGATGAGGTCAGAAATGGCAGATGGAGTTAAATCCAGATAAGTGTGTTGATGAATTTTAGGGATAAGATATGAAGCTACGACACGTCATGAAGAGCAAGGTCCTAGGGAGTATAAAGGAACAAAGAAACCTCAGTGTGAAAGTCCTCAGTTTCTTGATGTAGTGTTTAAGGTGGATTGTAGGAGATTAGTTTTATCACATTTGAAATTTTGTTTGTCCATCACCCTGGACTCTGATCAATTTGCCCATTGTATCAACAGATCGACTGAGGATACCTTTCCATGGCACTTCACTCTGCCTTGACCCACTTGGACAGCTCTTACTCTTATGTCAGAATGCTGTTCATTGACTTTATTTCAGCATTTAATACTGTGATTAAATGATCAAAACTTATCATCAAACTTTGTCAGCTTGGTATCAGCTCATCTCTCTGTAATTGGATCTTGGACCTTCTGTTGAACAGACCCCAATCTGTTAAATTAAGCAATCTCTTCTTTTCTCACCTTGAACACCAGCATGCCCCATGGCTGTGTGCTGAACCCTCTCCTGC
Organism: Narcine bancroftii; assembly: GCF_036971445.1. Lineage (NCBI taxonomy): Eukaryota > Metazoa > Chordata > Chondrichthyes > Torpediniformes > Narcinidae > Narcine > Narcine bancroftii. Next base: position 25,306,126 of record NC_091476.1, read on the forward strand.
ATTCCCTTTTCACGTATGACTGCATTCCTGTATATGGTTCCAAGTCCAAAATCAAGTTCACAGATGATACCATGGTGGTTGGCCTGATCAAAGGGGATTATGAGACAGAAATGATGAGGCCAGATGAGGTCCAGCATCTGGCCATGTGGTGTACCACCAACAACAACTTAACAGTAAGATGGCCAAGAAGATCTTGTGGATTTCAGGCATGCTGGAAGTCACACTTATGTCCCTATTTACATCAGTGGAGTTTTGGTGGAACATGTATCAAGCTTTAAATTCCTTGGTGTCCTTACTTCTGATGATCACACCTGATTTCTTCCATTCCGATCAAAAAGGTGCAACAGTGTCTTTATTTTCTACGGAGCATGAAGAAAGTTCACCTCTGTCCCAGGATATTGATGAATTTTTACCACTGTACCATTGAGAACATACATACATATGGCATCTCAGTGTGGTTTGGCAATTGTCTTGTATTGTACCGTAAATCACTTCAGTGAGTGGTGAAAACTGCCCAGCAGATTACCAACATTCAATTGCCCACCATTGAGAACATCTACCAGGAATACTGACTGGGCAGGATGAAGAGCATCATCAAGGATGCATCACATCCAAATTATGGATGTTTTACTCTTCTCCCATCTGGTGGGTGCTTCAGGAGCTTTCACTCTCGAACCAGTAAGCCCAAGAAGTGCTTTTTCCCGCCCCCCCTGAGGATGTGACCCTACTGAATCTTATATCACAACACTTAGTGGGACTGCACTCATATTGGACTGTCAGTACTTTTATAATTGTTTGCTTGCTGAATGCACTGGTTTTTATTTGCACATAGTTATTTGTATATAGCACTTTCTTTTAAACTTCTGGTTGGATATTAATTGTATTTCATTGGCTTTATATTTTACTTGGCACAATGACAATAAAGATTAATCTAATCTAATCCAATTAGTGTTGAGGTAGAACAGGAAAACTATGCTCCAACTTTATAAAAAAATTGGTCAGTCCTCAGATTAGGTGGGTCACTTATTCTCTTTCCATTGCTGTATAATGCTTCTCTGTGACTGATCAGTGTGATGTAACCATCCAGCTCAATGGCTGTGGATGTTGTCTATAAACATGCCAGAGATGAAGAGAATGAGGCATGGGAAATCTTTCTGAAAGTGGATTTGAGCCTTAGATTCATCTGGGCTCAGGGCTAACTGTACTTCACTACACTTTTTTAAATTTCTTATGTACTAGGGCAGTGGTTCTCAACCTTAAATATTCTCTTACTAACCATAGAGCACCTATGGCATCCTATGGCAGCAAGTGGTCTAAGACCACTCACTGCCTTCCATTCCCTTTTTCTCCAAATATCCTCCTCCTTCCCTGACACCATGAGACTATATTTATTTCAGAATCAAACAAGCACAAAAAATTGATTGTGCACCAACACTAAAAAGAAATTCTAAGTTACCCAAAACAAATGAACAAAACTTACCAAAAATCATCAGATTCAGACCCTCTTTCTTGCTTTTAAAGTGGAATTAGTTAGGCAGGGTCACTAAATGGCAGTACAACACTGTTTGACCCCAAGTGATGCCAGCTGCAAATAAACATGAACAAGTTTATTAGGCAGGAGATGAAAACATTTGATTGCAATTTTAACCAATTAGGTATTAGATTGCTATTAAACACTTAATAGAATAAACCTTGCAATTGTTGCCCACTCCCTAAAGGGAAAAGTGAAGTCAAAATTCACAACTTGAAGCAATAAAAGGTTTAAGTGCCAAAAGATATATAGTACTTTTCTGATGATCTGAAAAGCTTGGGACTGGACATTTTTTGGTTAACCGACTTTTCACGTAACAGAGAAATGCCTTTAAGTAGCCTAGAAGCATTAACAGAATACTTATATCAGTGGTTAAAAAAAAAGGCGGCTATTCAAGCAGGTTTAATTCTTACCTAAAAAACGTGATCTCTGCTTACAAAATAAGATAAATGCCGGCACCTCTCCACTGCCGATCCCCGGCACCTCTCCACTGCCGATCCCCGGCACCTCTCCACTGCCGATCCCCGGCACCTCTCCACTGCCGATCCCCGGCACCTCTCCACTGCCGATCCCCGGCACCTCTCCACTGCCGATCCCCGGCACCTCTCCACTGCCGATCCCCGGCACCTCTCCACTGCCGATCCCCGGCACCTCTCCACTGCCGATCCCCGGCACCTCTCCACTGCCGATCCCCGGCACCTCTCCACTGCCGATCCCCGGCACCTCTCCACTGCCGATCCCCGGCACCTCTCCACTGCCGATCCCCGGCACCTCTCCACTGCCGATCCCCGGCACCTCTCCACTGCCGATCCCCGGCACCTCTCCACTGCCGATCCCCGGCACCTCTCCACTGCCGATCCCCGGCACCTCTCCACTGCCGATCCCCGGCACCTCTCCACTGCCGATCCCCGGCACCTCTCCACTGCCGATCCCCGGCACCTCTCCACTGCCGATCCCCGGCACCTCTCCACTGCCGATCCCCGGCACCTCTCCACTGCCGATCCCCGGCACCTCTCCACTGCCGATCCCCGGCACCTCTCCACTGCCGATCCCCGGCACCTCTCCACTGCCGATCCCCGGCACCTCTCCACTGCCGATCCCCGGCACCTCTCCACTGCCGATCCCCGGCACCTCTCCACTGCCGATCCCCGGCACCTCTCCACTGCCGATCCCCGGCACCTCTCCACTGCCGATCCCCGGCACCTCTCCACTGCCGATCCCCGGCACCTCTCCACTGCCGATCCCCGGCACCTCTCCACTGCCGATCCCCGGCACCTCTCCACTGCCGATCCCCGGCACCTCTCCACTGCCGATCCCCGGCACCTCTCCACTGCCGATCCCCGGCACCTCTCCACTGCCGATCCCCGGCACCTCTCCACTGCCGATCCCCGGCACCTCTCCACTGCCGATCCCCGGCACCTCTCCACTGCCGCCAGTTCGTCTATAGTCCCCGTTCCTGCCCGGAGGCCGCTCTCCTTGATGACATCGAGACAAAGGATTCTTCCGCCCGCTTACGCAGTTTGTAAACAAATTACAGTGGAGGGTAAAGAAGAAATGGAAAGAGAAAGGGTTGGAAGTTAGCTGACGCGAGGACAATTGGCATTCTAATTTCTCTCCATGCGCTGCCTGAGCCGCCAACTTCCTCCATTTGCACATTGATGGCTTGAGACTCTGTGCCGACATCCAGCCTTTCGACAGCTGTCTTCTCCACTGTTTCTGAGCTCCGTTGTAATCAATCTGGTGCCAACAGAACATCAGAGCCCCACATGAGCACATCAGATGAATTTTTTTTTCCAACTTGTGACATCATATCACTGCCGAATAAAGTTTGGATAACTGAGATTTTCGGTTAACGGATTTTTGTATAATCGGAAACCTACTTTAAATGAATAACTGAAAAAGATTTGGAAATGGGAGCTCACAACCTTTTCTAACAAAGTGATTTTTGGCAGAATCTTGCATTCTGGAGTCTGGTCCCCTGTACTGAACTGCCTGAAGTAGAATTGTGAAATACTTCAAAGCCTGAGACAGAAGCCAGTATTCTTATTAAGTCAGCATTAAGGAGCATAGCCTTAAGCTCTGTATCATAACAAGCTCTGTGAAGGTAATGCTATCTTTTTGGCACTGAGCTATAAATCTGACTCAAGAGCTATCCTCAGAGTTGTAACCCTGAGATCCCTTTAGATGCAACAAATGGAAAAAGATATGAAATAGATTTTAGATGTGCACCAAATGAGTGCCATAGCTTCCATTTTTTTAAACCCAAGAAATGAATTTTGGACATTTAGTGTTTAATATATTTGAACCAAATAATTTATTACCACTACCTGGTAGCTTGGCCAGAAAGGAAAGATGTTATCTGCTTCACTATTGCAGATCAGCAAGATTTCAATAACACTGTGTATGCTGGGAATTTGATATAATGGTCTTCAGCTCAGACTTCCACTGGGAGAAACCATCCCAGGTAAACAGCATGCCCTTGGGCAGTACAGCACACCATGGGTCCTCTCCCAGTACTGCTGACTGACTTTGATTTTGGCAAACAATCAAAATCACACTTAGCAAGTAACAACAATATTTGAAAAATTAAACCATTAAAAATACAAAGATCCACAACACTCAAGATGTACATATTTTTTTAAGCATGTAAATTAACTTAATTACATCAAATTAAAAGTTCTACTTATCATTTGCCAAGTGAAAGATATCTTCTATTCTGTAGCCCACCCTACTTGTGTCACGGCAAGTTGGTGTAGATGCAACAGGGAAGAGCGGGGAAATCTGTGGAAGTTGGCACCTCACTGATCATTGTCCACATTGAAGTGCACAAGAGGGCAATAACCAAGCTCAGGATGAGGCTTTCTTATTATTCACTCGGAAACTGATTATTCTGTAGATTACTGTTCCTATTTCTTCCCAAGGTGCGACAGCTTGAATAAGTTCACAAGCTGTGGTAAACACAGGTACAAATGGTTCCACTGAGGGAATGAAAGCAAGAAATTAAAGAGAAAAGTAATGGTAATCATCCTTTTATTTGCAAAAAAATTAATTAAATTAAACAATCAACTCCTTTAAAAGTAACACTCGTTGAGCACCCCTACATGTGCACAAAAGTAATTTTAATGAATTTCCAAACTAATTTTTCAATGCCCCTAATTTACTGTTTAATAAACTGATTTTAATTACATTAAAGCCATTACAAGCTGTGTGCAGTTTAATCACTGAAGTAAGAAAAAAAAGCTCCAGACTCCTCTTTTCACAGCACTTCTGCATTGTTTTACAAATTAAAATGCTTTCCCGGCAGATACATCTTGCAATACGTTAGACAAACAATTGTTCTCTATCTGAACTGATCCCAGTTATTCCGTTATCCTGTGGCTGCATACTTCCTCAGGAAAAAGAGGGGAAAAAAATGAAACTGACTAGCTCCCTCATCTCAATCGATTTATTTTTGAACAACAATATCATAGATGAGCCCTCAACCTGATCAAAAACAAAGTCAAATATATTCTGTTTGCTGCACTCTGCACATTTGAGGCACCCAAAGACACATATGGTGTGCATACACACGCACACACAAAGCATAAACACACACCCCTGCACTTGAATGCATGTATACATGCATACACATTCATGCATATACCCACACATATGCTTCCACACACCCACACCCTCATGCATCCACACACGTGCCTTGGACGATCCAGAATGGGTTGTTTTGTGAACATAAATTACTGACAAACTACTCACTAAATCTGCTTCATGCTGCAGGGAATGAGCAAGCTTGGTGGGACTCCAATTACAGAATGAAATATATTCATCCAAGTGAAGTATATCAACAACATCACAAGTCAGAAGAGATGGGGTGGGTGTGCACTTTGATGTAGAATCACTCAGGATTGTCCAACGAAGAGTGGGAAGACACAATTCAATCCCAAAATTATCACCCAAGTTTGTTAAAGGTAACAGTCATCCAATTTCAGTGAAATTTGAAATATTTTTGAAGTTGTTTGAGAACCTGAGCCTTAAATCTTGCGCTCCTCAAACACCTTGAAGGTATTGCAAGCATATAACCTACAGATGATACGAAGATTGGAGTTGAGGATTATCATTACAAAAGGATGTAGACAGGATGCAGATTTACACAGAAAAGAGGCAGATGCAGTTCAATCCAGATGAGTGTGAACTGATGCATTTTGGAAGATCAAACTAGAAGGCCGAGTACAGTGTTAATGGTCAGATGCTTTACAGTGTGGAAGAACAGAGGAACATTGCGGTCCAAATCCATACCTCTCTCAAGGCTGTCGTGCAGGTTGATAGGATAGTTAAGAAAGCCTATGGGTGCAGAGGAGATTTTACCAGGATGTTGCCTGGATTGGAAATAAGTCTTATGAGGCAAGGTTAGCAGAGCAAAGACTTTTCTCTCTGGAGCAAATAAGGATGAGAAGTGACTTAATAGAGGTCGTCAAGATTATTCTGAAGGTAGACAACCAACACCTTTTTCGCAGGATGGAAACACAAGAGGACTTCGATACAAAGTGAAGGGAGGAAAGTTTAGGGGAGACATTAGGGGTATTTTTTTTTAAATATAAACAGAGTTGTAGGTGCCTGGAATGCCTTGCCAGGGGTAGTGGTGGAAGCTAATAATAGGGGAATTTAAGAGACTCGGCACAATATGAAGGGCCAAAGGGCCAGTATTGTGTTGTAGTGTTCTATGTTCGAATTTGACAGGATTATATGTTTTGCCTTGATGTCATCAGCTCTCTTTTTCTCCATGTTTCATATCATTTTCTTTATGGCTGCAGAGGTAAATAGCAATCTGAGCAAAGATGAAGGAAATATCCCTTTCCCCATCTGTTCCTTAGAGGGTCACTCAGAATGAAAACAGGATATATGGCCCATCATGACTATGCCAATTTGTAGGAACCAATTCATATTGATCCCATCGTCCAGCACTTAGTCTATAGCCTTTATTTCATAGGCAAAAATAATCACTCATCTAGACAATTGTTAAACATTCTCAGTGACTACTTCCACCAGTCTCTCAAGCAGTGCATTCCAGATAAACCAATGTATGGGTGAGAAAGTTCCCTGTCAGATCCTCTCTCTTGTACCTTTACCATGAATTTATGACTTCTCATTCTGTATATCTTTTTTTTCAAAAAGGAAGAGGTTTTTCCCCCACCTACCCCAAGTATTTTCCTCATAATTTTATATGTCACAATCATGTCCTCTTTTAACTTCCTACAATCCAAGGAAACAGACTCACCCTCTCTACTCACTTCTCATAACTGGATCATTCCAGACAACATTCTGGTGAATCTTCCATGTAACCTCAATAGTGTTATCACAACTATACTACAATGTGACTTGACAAACATTTTATAAAGTTGCAACATAACCTTCATGTTCTTGTATTTATTGCCCTGACTCATGAAGGCCAGCATCCCATATGCTTTCTTAATTATGTTATTTACCTGTGCTGCCACATTCACAAATCTTTGGATATCTGTAACAAGATCTCTCCATTCCTCATCAGTCCCTAGGACCCTATCATTCACCCACTGCCTAAAAATACTACTCCTTTAGGGCACTTTGACAGCAAAAACTGGCTCACCATACCTACCACTAAGAAAACAGACACCAGATATTTATCGTCATGAACATGTCATGAAATTCATTGTTTTCCAACAACATAATTGAGCAAACAATTACAAAATATAAGAAAAAGTCAAAGTGAGGCAGTGTCTGTGATTCATTGTTCATTCAGGAATCTGGTGGCAGAGGGAAAGAATATGTCCTTGCCATTGAGTGGTCATTTTCAGGCTCCTGTACATGTTTTCTGATGGCAGCAGAGTGAAGTGGGAGTCTTTAAGGATAGAGACTGCTTTCTTTAGACTCCGCCTCTTGTAGATGTTCTTGATGGAGTGAAGACTGATTGCCATGATGTCACAGGGGAAGTTAACAAACCACTGAGTTTTTTTTTGTCCTGAGCATTAGCACCTCCGTACCATTCAGTGATGCAACCAGCCAGAATGTTCTCAATGGTACACCTGTCGAAACTTTTGTGCGTCTTTGGTGACATACTAAATCTCCTCAAACTTCACACAAAGTATAGCCATTGGCAAGCTTTCTTCATGATTGCATCAACATGGAGGCTCCAGGACAGATCCTTGGAGATGTTGACACCCAAGAATTTGAAGTTCTTGATCCTCTTCACTGTGGAGCCATTGATGAAGACTGGCTTGTGTTCTCCTGACTTAATCTTGAAGTCCACAGTCATCTTGTTGGTTTTGCTAACATAGCGTGCAAGGTTGTTGGTGTGACACCCTGAGCTGATCCATCTCCCTCCAGTACGCTTCTTCATTACTATTTGTGATTCTGCCAACAACCGTGGTATCATCAACAAATTTGTAGATAGGATTGGAATTGTGCCTGGCCACACAATCCTGGGTGTTTTGTGAGTAGAGCAGTTGGCAAACCGCTCAATTTCAATCCATGAATTTCAAATTCGTCAGTGAGTCACATACCACCCTGATTTAGGATCTTAGAGAAACAGTAAAATTATGAAAGGGATTGATAAGATAGAGGCAGGGAAGTGGTTTCCACTGATAGGTAAGATGAGAACTGGGGGAATAGAGTCTCAAACTTTGGAGTAGATTTAAGATGGAGAGGTAGTAGAACAGTTTTTCCTAGAGTCGTGAATGTGTGAAATTCTCTGCCCAAGGTCGCAGTAGAGGCTGCCTCACTAAATATATTCAAGGCACATTTATATATTTTTTCATAATAGGGAATTAAAGGTTAAGGGGTAAAGGCAATTGGTTGGGCTGAGACCACAGCCAGATTAGCCATGATCTGTCATTATCAGAGCCACTCAATGGACCAGATGTCCTTCTCCTGCTCTATTTCTTATGTTTTCATATTTTTATATTGCTATCACTTCACTATTGCGGGATCTAAAACAGGAACTTTACACACCTTCACCAAAAGGCTGTGGAGGTTAAAATGACAGTTCATCACCTCCTTCACAAGGCCAATAGTGATGCCATGTTATAACTGGATTAAAAGAACACATAAATGTTGCATTATGCAAGAAAATATTCTGGCCAATTTGTTCTACAAACACAACAGGAGAATGTCAAAAGTAAACTTGTATATGCATTTAGGAAAGTGTTAAGATGGTACATTACAGCTCTTTGTTGGCAACATGGTGAGACTCATTCATTCAGTTCTCCTTCTGTCCTGTGATTCTCCATCTGCATCTCCAATTAAGCTCTCACTGAAAAATGTACCTGAAAAAATGTTGAGGTTTAGAAATTTCCATAAATTACAGTAAAATTATTCTTTCATCGATTTTTGGAAATCTGGTGAAAACATGGAGATCACTTACTACTGAAATGACTTTCTTTAAAGGAAGTGTTGGGAACATTTGTAATTGTTAAATGAACCTGCTGTAATGCAGATATGTTTATTGTTGCACTTCTAAGAAACAAGGGAGTAACTTATTTACATTGCATGTAAACAGGTCGAAACTGATTGATTGGGTACCAGGTATCAGAACCAGGATGCAAGAGGGTGCCAAATGCAGTGAGGGGTTCCTAATTGTATCTGAGGTTTGGATCTGGAGCCCGGGATGCCAATAATTTGGACTGGACTGTGTGGCTGCAGGAGTGCTGGAGGCAAATCCATGAACACTTGGTGACTCTGGGAAGAAATCTTTTTTGCTTTCCTTTCTCTGACTGTAAGAGGCACTTCAGGTAATTTCTGCCAATGGCAAATCTGTCTGTCTTACAGTAGACAAAAGGCAACTTTGTGTAATATGACATTGTTTTTATTACATGTACTTGACAATAAATGAATCTTGAATCTTAGTGCCCTGAAATTATTTTAATTCCCATATTTATAATATTATAAGTCTTAAATCAAACTTAAAAATGAAGGTCCATTTGTATAATACTACTTAATTTAAACAGGGCATCTCATATCTAGAGAGGAAAATAATTCCTGTTTTAACCTTTTCAAGAAATAAAGACTATATGTTTTATTTTGGGGACAACTTAAAAATGCTAAAATCATGCACCTATGAACAACTAACGAAAGTACAGCAGCTACTTTTCAATTTGATTTGCTTCTTCAGATTCGCCAGACAGGTTCCTGGGCACCAGATATAGAGATTGAGGTTAGGTCCCTATTCTTCAGCTTTTCAAAAAATGGCATGTGACCTCATTGAAACATACAAATATTTTAGACAGCACAACAAAGTACAGAAAGGGAAGTAGTTTCCCTGGCTAAAGAGTCTAGGACCAAGAGCCCCAGTCTCAAAATTAGGGTGATGTCACTCAGGATAGAAATTGGGAGAGTTTTCTCCTCTCAAATGACATTGAATTTTTGACGTTCTCCACCCCACAAAGCTGTGTAGATTCAAACGGAGTTTAAAAGATTTCTGAGGAATGAAAGGGCAAGGCCAACGTAGAAGGAAATGATGCTACAGTGGAAGATCATTCATGATTTTGTCAAACATTGGGGTGGGCTTACGGGGATGAACATCCTACCATGGTTGTGTTTCACATGTTTTAATATTAAACTAAAGAACCTAAATTTTCTAATGGCCTTTGATACAATGCCCAAGTATATACGTTATGGATTTTAGAGTTAGAAGATATTTGACAGTTTGTATTAGTGGCTAGTTTAAGAATAGATAATGGCTGGGTATTGACCCAGGGTAAAGGAAGTGGAAGAAGATGGATTTTACAACCAAAGCAGTTTAAGTTTTACATTAATAACTTGGACAATGGAATTTAAAAAAAGTCTAAATTAATGGATGACACCAAATTGGAGATGTGGGATGGCGAAGAGATGGGTAATTAGCCAGTCAGTGGTAAGGAAGGCTGCATTAAGTGTAGGAGGATATCAGCAAACTTACTGAATGGGGAAATGATCAGCCAATTATATTTATCAATGATAACTGGATCATAGTGCATTTTAATGGATGTTACTTACTGCATGGAAAGTGCAAATTTAGGTCAGGTAGAGGAACAAAGGAATCCTGCAGTACAAATACACCAATGATCGAAATCCATGCATTGGGATAATGAGATATTAGAGAGTCATAGAAATACATGTGGACCCGGTGAAGGATCCAGACCTGAAACACTGACCGACTATTTCTACCATGGATGCTGTCTGACGACCTGCTTTCTTTCTCCAACAATTCTTTATCTGCTGTCATATATTTACGGGGATGCTGGATAAGGATTTGAAAGGGAAGAGGGTTTCACTGACAGATTTAGATAAGGCAAAATGAGAGAAGGCCCAAAAGGAACATGAATAATTATGCTGAATTTATTTTATACCATGTATGAACTTTATGCCTGAAAACTGCCATTATCATTTATAAATAACAGCAATTAGTCCTAATGCAGGTGCCGATTCTGAGCATTTAACCAGAACAGGCTCTTACTACATGAACAAGATGAAGAAGTTGCACAGAATTTGCTTCTGTTAAAATTGGCACAATGTACAATTTGCAGATCGAGCAAAAAGGTATTATTATTGGATGTGAAATCCCGAGGCTGTGAAAGGTACTATAAAATGTAGCCATTATTTTAAAAACAAATGCACGTATTTAAGATACATGTACTCAAAGGACAATGTGTCTTCACGTTGGCTAATTATCTATTTACAATCATCATCCAACAGTGTAACAATGAAATCAGCTTTCATTTTTTCCATGAACAATGATCTACTATTGACAGAGCTGATTAATCCTGTGATATTTAATGGTAATAACTCAAAGGTCTGCAGAGACTCTGAATTGCTATTAGGAATAAGCATTATGAAAAATCAGAATTCCAAGTATATACCCAATTTACACAGACACAACTTGCTGAATTTTGGCATGAATCCAATTCCTTCCATTTCACAGCATGCTCTTTCCCCTGTCGGAATCAATCTCTGACTTTTCTAAACTAAATATAAAGCTTGAGTGTTATCAGTAAGCTTGTAAATTAGCAACTCCATTTTTAAATGCTTCTAAAATAAATTAATGATTTATCAATTTCAATCCCTGTTAGCATTTCATTTACCTCAATTAATAAGCTACACAAAATGCTAACAGTATTCACATTAAATCAATGGCAATATTGGTTTCTTGAGTCAATTCCTGAATTGGAGCCAACTGTACCATCCAGAACTCATACTCCATTATCACTAGTTAGAGTTATGCCTTTGTAGAAAGAATTTTAGCACTTTCCTGGGCAGCTTTGTACCATTTCATGAATTACTAAGTTATTATTTTATTATCTTTTATGATATGGTATTTTCCAGGCCAACAAAAATTTGACAGGGTGTGTAAGAAAACAAGATAAGTGGCCATCTTCCATTTGCTATACAGAGAAGATTTTCTGTTTACATTTGCTGAAAATCACATTTAAACTTTGGAAAGAAGCTGTGATCAAATCTATATTTGCAAAGCCACCAGCATTTAGCACCCAAGTGAAAATGTCCAGTTTAGTTTGTATAAAATTGCAATGACCCAGGTCAGATAGTGGTCAGCTCTAACAATTTAGATATGTGACTGCACTTGGGAAAGGAAGTTGGTGCATGTGATGCGCTGTTAGCCAGAATCAGACACACACAAGGTAAAGACTGTACAACAGGCTATAATCCACAAAGACTTCCACAAAGCCAGGCTGGCTGTAGCTGCAGTAACTCTGAGTGAGCTTCGGGAGGCCGGCGCAGGCTTATATCCTGGAGGGTGATTGACACCCAACTGGTTGGGGCTTGCTCCCTTCAGGCCGACTGATTGACAACCGGCCAGGTGTTGTCCTGTCCCCTTACACTCCTGCAGGTACAGAGGTTGCCTCCTTCAGTTGACTGGTGGTGTACCACCACAGTGCATGACAAACTTAAAACCCTTTAAGGAAGTTGCAGATAAAGATTATGCAAGAAATGCATTGGATTTAATGTATATGATCTTTTTTTGGAGTCTCTGACATCACATTGCTTAACATTGGAAGAGATTAGCAATTTTGGAATTAGGCAAGGCAAGTAGTTTGAACAAATACTGGAAAGAGGTGGTGCAATAAGAAAAACGGGAATGTTTTGTTCATGGTTACAACTCAAATGGCACTGTTCCAAGACAGTCACTCTTCACTGTATAGCCACAATCCAATATTAATAGACAAGAGTGAGTAAACCTGCAAATGATACAAAATTAAGAAAGAAAGATGGAAAATCTGATTAAAAAGGAGGCAGTAGAAATGACTACAAGATGGAAAATCAAATTTAATGAACAAAGGAGGAATATTTTGTTTCAAAAAAGTATTTATTTCACTTTCAGTACAATTCTCCCGTGAAATGCCTGGTGACTCTTTCCTACATTAAAGATACTACATATTGGCCATGGTGTGGTTTGTGGTCTGAGACATTGAAAATTCTGCAATCACAAAGCTTTGGGATTTAGGCTTAACTCTGAAATCTTGGGAAAAGTTCAACAACAGAATCACAAATGTTAATCAATCTGGATAATGATCAGGCTGAATAATAGTTAATGGAAAGTTTAATAAAAAAACTTACTTTTCTTTCAGAATTATTTGCGAATCTCAATCGAAACGCACAAGGAGAAAAGAATGATGAATCGTGAGCAGTAGAATAGAAACCTAGACTCCTACTTTCAATGATACCGTAGAATGTCAGTAACAAATGAATAGTTACTCCTCCGGTAAAATGATAAATGGCTGGAAAGTTTGAGAGCCTTGATTAACTGAAGCACTATACATTCTTGCTTTGTGTTCTGGTCAAAAATAGAACACTAAATTCTCTACATTTTTATTTAACATCTTGTAAGTGTGTGAACCTCATCTTGTAAAGCATTACTAACCTTAAGAGTTTAACCTTGTTTTAGCATCTTATCAATCTGATGAGATATAGTTGATAGCTCTCAAGGTTGATGATTTTCCTATACTATTTTTATAAACTACCCACTCCCGCCCCTCACATTCTATATTTACAAAACAGAAAAGATTTTCTAAGCTTTCACTAAATTTGGATCAAGTTATTGTCTTCATTGCAGAAGTCTTTATTTTAGTAGTCTTCAACTGTGGGCTTGAAGCAGCCATTTTAAACACAGCAACATATTATTACTTAATTTAAATTTGTGGTCATTAAAAAAAAAAGCAAAGATAGTGGTTTATATCAATATTTTACTGGAGAATGATTTAACAGAGGATTTTCTATTCTGCAGAAATTGAGAAATGTCAAGTGGTTCATTTTCCTTTAAGATTATTATTTTAAACTGCTTGAGGTAGGCAACTTTGCACAATTGAATATATATAGTGTCTTTAATGCAGTTATATCCTCAAGGGAGTTCAAGAAGATTCTAAAAACTGATATTGTCACACACAATAAAAAAGATCTTAGACAGTGTTAGCGAGGGCCACAGATTAGTAGGTATCCATGAGCATCTTAAAGGAGAAGGTATGGATACATTTAGAACACAAGTTATAAGTTCAGGGATTCAAATCACAAAAATAATGAACTGTAAGATTAAAGGATGAACATGGGAAGTGGTGATTCCAACATGACAAACCACCACTTTAGTGAGATGCATACAAAAATTTCCTGGAAGAACTCAGAAGGTCAGACAGCATCCATAAATAGTAACAGTTAGTCTACATTTTGAGTTGAAGCCCTTTATCAAGATTTGAAATGTTGACTGAACACTTGTACCCATGGATGCCGTCTCATCTGCTGAGAGCCTCCGCAATTCTTTGTTTGCTCAAGATTTCAAAAGCTGCAGCTTTTGTGTTTTGCTCAGTAAGGTGCTAGAATTAATTGCAAAAGGATGATGGTTTTAGCTCGATGAGCTTACAACTAATCCACTTCGGCATGTGGGGGGGGGGGGGGGGGTGGGGAAAGCTCTGACAGCATGAAGGCAGTGCCTAGGAGGAGAGAAATGGAGAAGAATTAGAAGTTCCAAAAAATGCCATCACCAGGATCAACACAAAGAGGAAATAGCTGCAGTCCTTCTGGGAAAAAAAAACATTTCCAGAGAGGCTGCAATCAGATGGATTAGAATGGAGCTAAAGGGGGACAACCCCACCTGGCTGTAATACACAGGAGAAAAGGATTACTGAATTAGCCAAGGAATACATAGCTGGATAATACCCTACAGTGACAACTACAAATTCCATGTATGAACGAATAAAATCACCAAATTCCCAGGGTACAATAATGTAGTGGTTATTTGTTTCTGGGTTGTTTAACTCTGCTATCCATCTCTTGACTGAAATGACTGATATTCTTTCACAGAAATTTCTTCTGACTAAAAGTTAGCTTGTCTGTTCTTTGGCTTCTTGTGTGTTTCTTGGCATTGTGCTTGGAAAGGAAGAAACATGGAAAAAGAAAACACCTTTTAAATCATACTAAAAAAAAACTATTTCCCAGAACATTTCAGACAGTTTGCAGATTACCACCCATCTACACTTGGCATGGTTAACAGAAATGAAATATTCAGAGTGGTAGTGCCTGTGTCTCAAGGCATCCATTTCCCAGCACCTCCCTTTGAGTGTTATCAATATCCAAGAAATTTTGCCATCCTATATAAATTTGTTTTCATACAACTTGAATTTCAGGTCTTCAGTACATATTTTAAAATATTTTTAATGTGATGCCAATCAGTTTAAAAATCATGAAATATCACAGTGACAGCCAGTTCCATACTGCAGGGATTAGATTTTACTTTATTGGGAAACAGGAGACTGTTATAGAGAGCAATATTGACCAGAGCCTACAAAGAACTTATTTCATCCACTCCACTCTCTGCTCTGGCCCTCTGGTTCCCATTCCCTGCAAAACTAGTTTAAACCCCCAGAGCAGCACTAGCAAACCTTCCCACAAGGATATTAAGACCCCTCCAGTTCAGATACAAATCTTCCTGCCGGTACAGTTCCCACCCTCCCTGGAAGAGGGCCTAATGGTCCAGAAATCTGAAGCCTTCCCTCCTGTACCATCTCTTTAGCCAAGTGTTTTGCTGTATAATCCTCCTATTTCTAGAATGTGGCATGGGTAGCAATCCTAAAATCACAACTCTGGAGGTCCTGTCCTTCAACTTCACACCTAACTCCCTGAACTCTCTTTGCAGGACCTCATTGATATGCCATAGACATGGACCAGTCAAGTATTATACTAATACAGGGCTTTTATTAACAGACTAGAAATACCTCTAAACTGGCCAGTGGGAAAGCATCTCCATCTGTTATACCAGTAGGTGGAGTATCTCGACAGCCATAGCCAATAGCAAGCAGTCAGTATAATATTCCTCCCCCCCCCCCCCCCCATTACATCATCACCTTTCCTGCCCTCATCATTAGTCTCTAAATGGACCACCACATTTGGCTTCTCACCTTCACTCTGGAAAAAGCTAGGAATTTGATCTGAGATATAGTGGACTCCGGCAAGTGGGAGGCAACACACCATCCAGGATTCTCGATATCTCCCACAGAACCTGTTAACTGTTCCCATCACCAGAGAATCTCCTATCACTTCTGCTCACCTCTTCTCCTCCCTCCCTTTCTTAGCTACAGGCCAGACTCTGTACCAGAGGCATGCTGCCATGGCTTGTCCCTGGTAGGTCACTCCCTCTCAACAGTATCCTAAACAGCATGTGTTATTGAGGGGAACTGCCACAGGAGCACCCTACACTGACTGCCTGTTCCCTTTCCTGACAGTCACCCAACTACCTTTCTCTTTGGTCAATTGCATCCTTGTAACTCTTGTCTATCACCCCTTTACGAACGATCCAGAGTTCAACCAACCTCAGCTCCAACTCCCTAATATGGATTGTTAGGAACTGAAGTTGGATGCACTTCTCACATATGAAGTCTTATGGACTGAAGGGATACCGTTGACTTCCCTAATCGTGCAAGAGAAGCATGCCTCTGCCCGGGCTACCATTCTCACTCTCTTACAAATTTTTTTTAAATTAAAAAACATTCCTTACCTGTGCCTCCTTGAATTGTTTTGCTCCTCTACAGGGTTGTCCTTTTCTCAGCACCTGCACCATCATCTCAGTATCTGTTCACTGAAGCCTCTTGAGCCAAGGCCTCTCACACTGGCCACTCCCACAGTGGTCATTCCATTTATCATCTATAATTAATTAGCCAATTGAGAAATTTAAAGAAGCACCTATCACTTCCCAATACTCTTTGAACACTCCTCTTCTTGTTCCCAAGTCCTGCTCTTATTTTTCTGAGATGTTGCCATACTTCCAGACTGCAAGGCAATGGGAGAGAAGACAGTTTCACTGTTCTCATAGATCAGCTAGTACAGATCCTCATTGGCACCACTAAGACTGTGGAACCACTGTCAACAGTTGTTTGTTATCCAAAAATCCTGGAGAAAAGACTCTGTGAACAGGAAGTCTATATGTTCCAGTGGGCCTGCTGCACAGAGAATATACTGCATGTGTCCCTGGAGTTTCCACTTGCTCCTTGATGGATAGCAAATACTAATTCATATATTAACACAATGAGCATTTAAAATCTTCTATTGAAGGAAGGTTTAGGTCCATAATTGGTATGGGGTTCTATTTGCAATAACAGACTCTGCATTTGAGGATCAGTCATCACGAATGGCACCTCCTTCTTTGTGCATATTGTCATGCACTCACCCAGAATTAACTCATCACACCACACGTATTGCTTCATACATGAATAAAATTGAGACCAGCCATGACCTCTAGCACCCCTGAGGAAACTAGGCCTATGTTGCAACAGTGCCTTGATGAAAGTGTAAGAAGTAACTTGTCCTTTCAATCTGTCCTAACCACTCCTGGAGAACAATGCTTCATACACCAGGCGGCTGTTCATTGCCTTCAGCCTGGAGTTTAATAATATAATTCTCCAGAGGTTGGTACAGAAGCTGTCCTCGCTGGGACTTAACAAACTTCTCTGTAATTGGTTCCTAGACTTCCTAATGGTCGATAGCAGAACATCGAGCACCATCACACTGAGCACTGGTGCACCTCAGAGCTGTGTGCTCAGCCCACTCCTGTTCACGCTACTGACCCACAAATGCATCAACAGATCCAGCTCCAATAGCATCAGTGCAGATGAGACAACAGTAGTTGACCTCATCAACAACAATGAGTCGCATTACGGAGAAGAGATGGAAAATCACGTGATATGATGCAAGAGTAACAACCTGTGTCTCAACGTGGACAAAATGAAGGAGATGATCGTGGACTTCAAGAGGACCAAGAAATATGACCCTCCACTGCACATCAACAATTTTGTTGGGAGGGGAGAGCACCAAATTCCTTGAAGTTCATTTAACTAGTGACCTATCATGAGCACACAAGATCTCCTCACTTGTCGGGAAAACAGAACAGCGCTTGCACTTCCTGAGAAGACTGAAGCGAGCAAGGCTACCAGCCACCATTATGTCAACTTTATACAGGAGCTCTATCAAGAGTGTCCTGACCAGCTACTTCACATTGTGATTCGGTTGCTGCAGAGAAATAGATCAAAGGTTAATCCACAGGTCCATAAGAGTGGTAGAGAGGATCACTGGAGTCTCCCTCCCTCCCATCAATGTGATCTATAAGAATCATTGTCTGAAGAGGGTGCACAAAATAATTGAAGTCTCCCTTCACCTCATACACAGCATCTTTCAGCTGATCCCATTGGGAAAGTGATGTGGGAGTATCAGAGCCAGCACCACCAGTTTGAGGAACATCTTCTTCCAATGGGAAGTGAGAATGCTGAACAACCAAAGGAATTGTTCACAGTAACTATCTAAGATGCTCATATTTACAATAAATATTTATTTATTTATTTGTATAGGTGAAATACTTAGCCTGAATAAAAATTATTTCGATGTGTATTATGTCTAGTTGTGTGTCTGTATGTTTTGCACTGAGGACCGGAGACAAAAACGCTGTTTCATATTGTTGTACTTGTTCAATCAGATGACAATAGACTTGACTTGAAACATACTCATCTTAAATACACAGAGGCTCTAGGGCAAAGAAGGTATGAGGTGGCTGTCAAGGTGATGGGCTTTAAAGAGTGATGTAGAGTCTGATTTATTTATTGAAGATGCAACCAAGATCAGGATCAGATGAACACTGGTTGGTGGTGGGGACTAGAGACCAAAAGAAAGTCGAGATTGCAAGTCAAGATTGTAAGGGATTTAAATGTAAAACCTTCAAGTTCCTGGTTGCAAATGGAGGTTCATAACAGCAAGGATGATGGGTCAATCGATTCCCGGTGGGGAGCAAGATCATGACAGCAAAGTAGAAAAGATTAAAAATCAAAGTTGCTTCGAGCACATGTGGTGGTGATGTCTGTTGGTGAACATTTCCAGAAAGGGATGAATACGCAGAAAGACAAAATAGATCTCAGAGCAGCTTATCACCTTGAAAACAGTTAAGTGGATTAACAGGGCTTTAGCAAATGGATAGTAAAATATCAGACACAGCATCGTTAGAACTGTTGATTAAAATGTCCTGAGTTACAAACCAATCTGTTGTATCTTCAATACAATGAATTAAGCAATATAATTCTGAAGTTGCTATTCAATATATCTATCCTAATATGTTTAATTTATAGTAAGCTGAATGATCAAACCTCACTCAATGGAAATTTCCATCAAGCAAAAAGTAAAGGCATTTGGAAGGAATCATATCACAAGAAAATGATTCATCAGGCAATGGCATCAGCAGATTTGCTTGCCATAGGCTATTTGATTTCACTAAACAAATAGAATCACATCATTTCTGCAAACTGTAAACCAAGATACTGACAATCATTCAAACTTTATGTCACAAATGATGCGTCACCTGAATAATTTATTGAATATTACTGTCACATCTTTCCATTAAACATTTATTTTCTGAAATATGTTAGAAAATTAAGACAGATAACTTGAATCTCTAATTTCATGATATCAATTCCTTAACCTTTTATTCTATATTTCGAAGATTTTGACCACTACTGTTCATTTCTAAAATTTGCAAATGACCCAGAAAAGCAAACCAAACTACTCTCATACACCATGAGTTATACATAGACATTTCAGTTTGCTCATGTCGATTTCAATGTATAAATTTGAATCCACAGTTCCATGTGTTAATGCTACAGCGTAGTGGCAAATAACTCCATAACTTCATTTCCAAAATTTCTCCATTAATTTATTTCCATAAGTAGCATGTACAACCAAAGACAAATTGTACTTATCCATTGATATATTTAAACTTAAGTCAAAAGAAACTAGTCACAACTCGTGCAGGTATGAAAGCATGTAATCAAACAAAATAAAACAGAGTGATTTTATTTCAAAATATTGCAAAGGTCTATTGTATGTTGCTGTTAAAGAAGTCTTGACAAATTGCTGCACTGTAATTTTTGATGGTACATACTGTAGTCATCTTGCACTGCTGGAGTGGAAATTGTGTATTGAGGTTTTATTTATCAAATTGGATTTCTTTGCCCTGCAGATTTTTTGCCAGGCATGATTGCCTCCAATGGACAGTTTCCATCAATTCACAGAACCACAAGAGTGGCAGAGAGGATCACTAGAGTCTACCCCCTCCCCCCCAATCAATGATCTATCAGGATCATTGTCTGGAGGGCATGCAAAATGATTGAGCACCCCTACCACCCCACACACAACATCCTTCAGCAGCTCCCATCGGGAAAGAGATACAGAAGTATCAGAGCCAACACCACCAGGCTGAGGAACCATGGGTAGTGAGAATGCTGAACAACCGAAGAGCTCACACTAACCATATGAGACATTCATATTCATGAAACAATAGTTATTTATTTGTTTATATGAATACTTGTCCTGCATATGCATCTGTGTATTACGTCTGGTTATGTGTCTGCATGGTTTGCACCGAGGACCAGAGAACACTGTTTCATCAGGTTGTCCTTGTGCAACCAGAAGACAATAAACTTGACTTGAGTTTCATCAAGTCACTGGAGAGCATTTTTCTGGATTCCCATTAACATCAGCTTTACTAAGACTTATTAATAGCACATCGCTGAATTCTGTATTGTTGTCAAGATGACCGCACCTCTGGAATTCAAGTTTTGTGTCCATATTTGGGCAAGAGCCATAATGCAATCTGATCTTATCAGAATTCTGACAACAGTGAGTAGCGTATGATGAGTGAGTGCCACTTGATAGTACTATCTACATCACTTTGCATCACTTGACTCTGATTGAAAGTCAACTGACAGGAAGATCATTCACAAGACTGGAATGATCCTTTTTATTTGTCCCAAAGGTATACTAGTACAACCTTCTGCATTGAGATAGATGCCACATTTGCAGTTGTTTTGGATAGACTGCTACAAATCTGACTTGTTGTGGAGAACACATCTGGGGAATACAGTTAAAAGTTCCCTTGTGGATCACCACCCGCATTCCTCCCCACAAAAGCTGGAATTTTACTCATGGCCCATGGTAGTTTGACACTGACCACCACCTTCATTTATAGCCCAGGTATGGAGGAAAAACTACAATAACATTTGTATTGTTTTCTCCTTCTTGTGTTCATTTATTAATGTTACCGGTAGCAATTTATGCACTGAAGTTCAGCAGTTCAAAAGACTCTCAAAGTTATGATTTTAATGCCCCTGTGTGCGTATGATGGCAGTATTTTTGTCTCAGAATCAAAAAGTTATGGTATTGTCGAAACGACCAGATCTCGTAAATGCTTCCATTTAAATGATTAGTTTATGAGGTAGTAACCATTCAGTACAGTGGATGTGAACTAATGTTATTAAAGCCCTGACAAATAGTTTCAGACCTGAAACATAAACTCTATTTCCCCTTCCATAGATACTACCTGCCCTGCTTAATATTTCCAGAATTTTCTGATTTTAATTTCAGTTGGGTTTTTTTTTTAATCGTTTTGTTGTTTATTTGAACTCTTTGTTGTATTCCTTACCTTACAATTATATTTCAAAATAACTTGAAAGAACTTAGGCGAGTCAAATTTCGTGCTATACAAATCTATGTCCTTCCTCCATCACTTTCTGGTTCAAATGGAATTTAAAGCCAATAATCAGGGCACCTCTGACTTTTCCATTCACGTATAGGATAAAAACCCAGATGTACATAACGCTTGGGCTGAAAGCATCACATGTAAATTAGGCACTGAACTCTATCGGATTTCAATTAGTTTGGCAGCTGTGCTGTTATCATCCAGGGAAGCTGTGTAAGGGGAAGTTGTGAAGAAGCATTTCCCTCTCTTAAAGCTTGTTGCTCTTTTTTTTGTCCCTTTTGCAGATGTCCTGATAAAAACCAATGGATTTTTGTCAATATTTTAATGAAGGAAGAACAAAAGAGAATCAGTACGTCATTTTAAGTGAACAAAAATTGCCCACAATGTCACCAGCTCACACCAAATAATTTTTATGCTAACTGCATCAGAATATTACCGATAGCTAATATGCAATCAAACATTTGCTCCGTAAGCATACACAATTCAGAAAACTAAATGTATAATGTGACCAAAGTTGATTTGATGATCAATAAATATATTATGGATGAAAAATATCCATAATATATCCAAAAATATCCAAATGCTGTCTTTCTTTAATGCAACTCTCTTTGCATTTCTACATTCCGTATTAAACATTATTACACTGATTTCATTTACTATTGCTTAGAAAATCCAGTACTAGATTTCTTTTCCCTTTGATCCATTTGTTTCCTGACGTTGCAAGGAATATGCAGGTCCCTTATTCCTTCCACTAAAATGAACCCCCTTCAATCTTCATTGCATGAAATTTAACATTCGTTAATCCATAAGCTAGTTTATGTTTCATGTATTATGTATTGCTCCTTCAAGATCAGTAATTGTGATACAGCAGAAGAACCCCATTATCTAACCTCTCCAGCTGTTGGAGGTAAGGCAGCAATTCACATGCATTTCTAATGTACTACATTGCATTTGGTGGGCTTGTGTGGTCTCCCCAACTTTGGAGAAACCAAATGCAGATAGGTAATTGCTTTGTAGAACACCTGTGCTCAGTCTGCAGGAGAGACTCTGAGCATCTAAATCCCCGCCATTTTAATTCACCACTCACCACTCATTTTAATTCACCACTCACCACTCATTTTAATTCACCACTCTATTCTGGCCTCCTGCAATGTAAGCTCAAGGAACAATACAGGTACCCCACCCACACTATTTGAAAGTAGAGCATCCCCTATGAAATCTTTCATAAGCCAAAATGGCATAAAGCAAAGAAGCAATTACCGAATGGTCATTCATATGGGAAAAAAATTTGTGAGTGTTCCAAGACCCACAGCCCATTCTCAGTCCCCACACTGGTCCCACTGACCCTCACTCTCCCAATAGCCTGCTCTCAATTGCCACACTGATCCCACTGCCCCGCACTCTTCCAACAGCCCACTGAACACTATTTTAGCTTTCCGGCTTTTTTCGTAAAAGCGAAAATCCTCCGGATTTCTTTCAGTTAGCGAAAAAGAGAACTAATGTAGGTCTTTCGTAAAAGTAAAGTGGCTCAAAGCGAACTTTTAAAAAGTGGGGACATCTGTATCTCATTTTGATATTTTTTTGTCTGGATACATTGCAGCTGGCAGATCTCCATACTGAATTCTTCAACTTCATTTATTTCTATTTGTATGAGGACCAGCCATTTGTTCTTGCATTCCTTTCTTCATTTGATCTTTAATTTGTATATTGTGGCCTGATGGACATAGAGAAATGAAAAATGGCAGAGCTACCACTGGTGCAGACTTGCGGTGAGCAGGGAATGGAAACACAGTGCTCTTCTGCAGGGTTCAACCACCCAATCTGATTACCATGGGCTCCATACAGGATTGAAAAGGCCTGTTAAGGAGCCAATGGTGGATTTACTTTAAAATCCTGTAACAGCAGAGTCTGGGCCCAAGATGGTGGCACTTGTGTTTGGCAGCAGCCTCAGAAGGTGACAGACTCCAGGGATGGAGAGGACTAGTGCAGGTCACCAAAATGACTCCCCCCATTTGATGAGAAGAAAAGGAGATGACCCACAGGACGGTGAGCACAGCAGAGGACCAGTGAGGGGCTCTGCGGCTGAAGAACACACAGACAAGTTGGCAACTCAAGGTGAGGAACCCACGTAGGTTGCGGACTCTTCGAGATTGTCCTAAGACTAGTTGAAGGGCTACCAGGTATTGGAACTGGGATTCAAGAAGGTGCCAAGGGGGTTGTAGGCTTCCTCATCATGTCACGGGTTCAGATCTGGAGCAGGGGTTATCGATGGCGTAGACCGGAGTCTGCATGGCTGTGGAGGTTGTGTGAGTGTTGGAGATGAGACCACGGACACTTGGTGACTTTTGGAGATTCTCTTTTGCTTCTTTTTCTCTGACTGAAAGAGGTGCCCGGCAATTTCTGCTGATGGTGAATCTGTCTGCTTTACGGCAGACTAAAGATAATTTCATATAGTATTCTACCTGATTTATTACATGACAATAGAGGAATCTGGAATGTTGAATGTTGCAATAGGACTGACTTTATATCATTACCAAGATTCCACAACATTACCAACATGGTGCACAGGCAAAGGACCTCAACTGTCTATTCAATGACTACATTATTTCACCCAATCTCAGAAATTCCCCTTATTCTACCCAAAGACCTCCCATACCTTCTCTACAACCGGACAAACATTTTCTCTCTTTCTGAAATCTGATGAAGAATCCCAGACCTGAAATATTAATTGTTTCTCTTTCCAAAAACACTGTCTGGTCTATTTCTGTTTTTATTTTGAACACTTCAGTGAATCATTAACTGATAGGCTAAGATTTGAGGTGCCAATCCACACCATGGGATGAAGGAAGGATCTTAATAGAGGTGCTGGTCCCTGAAATTATACCATAGGGCAATGTTACAAGCAGGTCACTTTGTCATAACACATCTTTCAGTGTTACTAAAGATTCATGACAGAGAAATGAGATGTACAGAACAACCCAGGGAAATACTATACTGTTATTTCAGTAATTAGCCACTTTTTGGCATCATTCAGCGACTCTTTCCTGTAAGATGAATATTGCAATGCATATCTAAAGCATAGTCAAAGTTGTCAATAGTAAATATATCCTCATTTTGAGATTTTTAGTCAGTTTTGTGCAAGATCAGAAGTCACGAACTTCAAGTACTCTTGTCCTCAATCAACTAAAGGCAGTGAAGATAGTGGTGAATTTTGGTATTGCAGAAAAGTGACTTCCAAGATACAGGAAGTGGTCAATGTTTTCCTGAGATTCAACTTGTGCAATGAGAGATACACTGGCATCACTTGGGAGCGAGGGGGTGGGGGGGGGGGTGAATTGAACCACTCTGGGTGACACCATCAGAGTGGGTGGCATCAAACTGACTGTATATCAATTTTTTGTGGAGTGTTTTAGCAGAAATTTATTATCTTTATAAAAAATATCCCTGTAATTAGTTATAACAACAAAAACATTTATTGTAAGCCCAACTTATATGTATCAATATACCTACAAGACTAAAACTTGATGGTAATTTACTTTTTGAACCTTCTAATATGCTTCGGTCAGAGCTTTCATTATTACCCAATTACAGTGATGCTTTGATTTGTTGGTTTCATCTGCACATACTGTTGTTTTTGTTGCTGCTGGTGTAATTATAGTCACTGTTTTTTGTCAAATGTTCTGGTGTTTTAGCTACAATACTGTGGTAATTAGTAATGTATCTCATGTAACAATGAAGTTTAATACTAAAATCAACATAATTTTAATGTAGTTCCTAAATGGTTTTATTTTGAATTTTATTCTTACTGAATTTTCACTTTAACCGCATAAAAGTATGTAAATACATTTAGGCTGTGCTTATGATATTGCAATGTAAAGGTGCAATTTTAATTTTGCTTGCCGTTTATTTCACTATTACCATTGCATTCAATGACATAAGGAAATTAAGATTTACAAGTAACATTAGTACAAAAAACATTATTAATGATTCTGTATGGTCTGGTATAGGAGGAGATCCACGGGGGGTGGGGTAGATGACACCATGTGATACCACACTGGGTGACACCAACCCTAGAGATGTTGCTGGAGGGATACAAGTTCAGTGGGTCCGAGAAGCAACAAGTCAGACCACAATTCAATCACAACAAAAATCTTTATTTACCCAAGGGAGAAGTCACCACAGGGGTCTCTCTCTCTCTTTCTCTCTCACACACACACACACACACACACACACACACACACACTCTCTACTCACAATACACTCATAGCTACTAATCATACACAGTTAAATACAGTCAAAAGATGCGACAAACGGTATCCTCTATCACTCGATCTGGTGCAGACACGGCAGCCTGATTAGCTAGGAAAAGTATTTACAGTAATCATTGCAAAACAGGCATATTAGTGATTCTAGCATGCACCTCAATAAGCCCCCAGCTCTTCACTGGCACACACCTCGCAAATGACTCTCCAGCATTGCTCACAGCTCGCAATGTGGAGTAGAGGTCAGTTTCGTTCCAAGGGAAAAAGAGAGTGAGCTCCTCCATGTGTTGGATTTGATACAGTAGCTGGAGAGGCTGGCTCAGGTAGGCCCAAAATAGAGAAGGAGATTAAGGAAGCCAGTGGTGAGGTGTGTATACTTTCAAAGGAACCAATAATAAGGCGTGTGCTTACCTGTGGGCAGGCTAGCCAAGATTGACATGAGGAAATGAGTTTTGACCTATTTAGTTGGTTGACCCTCCAGGAGCAAAGATTATCCTTTGTTTGGAGCAGTTTCCAGTCTGATCTGTTGTATAGACCTCCAAATAACAAGTTGAATCTGTATTCTCAGATGGCAGTGTTGGTAGGGGTCTTCAGACTTGTGAATATTGGATGTCAAGCCCATCCTATCATTTGCTTCAATGAAAACTTTTATGATGGCTTGGAGTATGGGCTCTGAGCAAACACCAAAGTACACATTGACCACACATTGCAGCCTCAAATACTGAGGTTCAGGTAACCTTGGTTTTAGAGTAAATTTACCACAGATTGAAGAGTTCTCATTAGTTCTAAAGATTAATCACATGTTCACAGTAAATTTTTTGCAGGAGACATACAAAATTGAACGCTTGTAAAAAATACTGAGGCAATGGCAGAATCTCATCTGACGGCAGCTTTCGCGGAGATTGTGTAAGAGTCCTGTTGCTCAGATTCATGGATTTCATGCCATTGTTGAGCCAATGTAAAGACAAATGGGACTGCACAATAGTTCAATAGATGGAGCTAATCGCTGAGAATTCCAATGACCCAGGTTCAATCCTGACCCCTGGTGCTATGTGGTGTTTGCTTATTCCCTCTGTGAATACATGGATTTCCAATGATTGCTCCATTTTTCCCCACATCTCAAAGACATGTGGATTGGTAAGTTAATTGAGTGGTAGATTCTGGGAGGGAGTGGATAGGAATGTGAACAGAGTACAATGGGACAAGTCTCCAGGGATGATTGATGGCCAAGAAGGGCTGTAGGACTACATCTGTGCAAATTTCTGAAAGCATCAAATTGGAGGAGGCTTTGTACAGGTATCTATAGGCCCTTTCATGCCAGGCCTTTTCCTGAAGGCTGGCTACAAGCAAGGAGGGAAAACATAAAACTTACCTTTCATGGAGCAGCCCTGAAAGGCTGCACCTGCACTGCTTTCATGTCGAATGGCACCTCTTAGTGCCCTTCAGAGCCGATGGAGGTAGGGCGACTGGTGCCATAGTGCCACCCATCATAAATACATGGCAGAGCAATGGCTATTTTCCCTATCCATAATCCTGCACGCAGCTGGAACCACTCTATGTTTCCCAGAAGTTTCAGCTGCATGGGGGATTATGGGAGGGAAGATGGCCATTGCTCTGCCACGTTTTGAGCTGCAGGGAGCGGCCCCAAAGGCCGAAGCAACCCAGTGAGTCTGTCACAGCCTGCATCGGCTGCCCCCTGACGGCCCCCATCAGCCGCCCCTGCCCTGACAGTTCCCGTTGCCTGACACTGCCCCTGCCAGCTGCCCTTGTCCTGATGGCTCCCACCGGCCTGCACCTGCCCTGACTCCTCCTGCTGACTGCCCCTGCCTTAAAGGTGTCATGGAGGGAGAGGGATGACTGGGAAGATGGGTCGTGGATTGACGGCATCATCAGAAGTGGCTGTACATTCATGCGGGGCAGCAGAGCGCAGCGCTCCGCCAATTATCCTTCCCCAAGAGGGATTGCAGTTGGTGCCTTGGAGCCGGATACGGCGCATTCAAGAAGGCAAGTTTCCCGAAGTAAGGGCGAAGAATCTCCGCTTTTACAGTCAGGCTTTTTTCTTTGCATGAAAGGGCTCTTGAAGTTGTTTCGCAGTGTACTTTCCAAAGAATGGAATTTCCAATGTAATTCATCAAGCAACTCTTCACTCACTGAGATAGTTGAGAAGCACCTTCATAATGATGTGCCCCAAATAGAAAGCAGGAAGATTCCTCAGTAATTGCCTCACCTGAATTTGCATCCTCCTGTGAAGATAGCCACAATTATGCAATTTCTAAGATCCCTTGATATATCCTCCTCTTTCCAGATGTGGGCTATGAAATTGCAACTAAAACACTTTCACATTAACACTATCATTACTTTTAACTGGCATCACTTGCTTCCAGGAGATAAATAGCCTGCTAATTTGCTCTTAACCTGCCTGTTCATACGGCACCTTGCTCATTGATCAGAAAATGTTTCCTATTCTTTGAGATCACATGGAATTATGTTGCCTTTGACCTCATGGACTTGGTCCACTCATTGTTATTGGGTGTCTCACAGACTCTGAAAGTGCAACATTCTATAAATTAGAAAATATTCTGAAATGAATGCATGTCTTACCCACTTCTCCAGTCGATCCTTGTATATTTTCAGAGCCTCTTACAAAGAACGGAATTCAACAGCAGAAGTTTTTTTATAAAAAGACCAGCATATGCTAAGTTATGGAAATCACAAATTTTTTTTAAAAATTAAAATCTGGAAGAAAGTAGAGTTCATAACCTGTCTATTAATGAGAATTATGACACATCCAATCAGAATGTCGTATTTGGCAGCTTGTGTAAATTCAGTGGTGTCTTTAAAATGCAAAAACAAAATTCTTTATTTAAACTGTGGTTGGTCTCGAGAGGCCCTGTGATTCGACTGCCTGTTCATTTTCTTTCCCCGAGCTGTTTTTCATTTTGGATTTGCTTGGCTTGACTTCTACCTTCTCCTTTATAACACCAATTAGCCTACTGATCCAGTTTACTCATTTAAAAGAACAAATAACTGCAGATCCACTGTAATGGGCAGTTTTTAGCACTGTCCAGATCCTTCTACAAACTTTAATATTAATTCAACAATTTTTTTTTAGGTTTTGAGCTCAATGTCTTTGTCTTGGTTGAATCTGATACATCACATGCTCTAGTTCAAATTCAGGCACAACTCCATCATTGTTTGGTTCACCATTCAGATTTCCATAAATACTTTAGGTTTCACATCCAATTCCATGGAAACATATTTTTTGGTTCCACTGTGGCTGCTCCTCCTATTTGCATGATCTCAACTTGCCAGAGAGGGCAAGGACATGAATGTGATCATTTTGCTTGAAACTGCATTCCTTCTGATAATGTCATTGCGCCGTTTTGGACTCATCTGCTTCCATTCATCAAAGGAGGGCAAAACTGTTCCCAATTTTCTCTTAATTTACCCAGTGATCCTGTGTAGAGTTGTTCTGTACTTCAGCAAGGAACTGACCAGGTGATGCTGTCTTTTGAATACCCTTTTAACAGTCTCACCTTGAGAAATGTGCAGAGATATACGTCCTCACCCCATCCACAGTTTGGAACACCAACCTATCATATTTCATTACAATTCATTTTCTGCATTTATTAATCTGCGCGAAGAAATAATCACTTCCTTTGCACCAGGAGTCGACATGCAATCTCAGGATGACCTAAAGAGACTGCCTTCAGAGATTTTGGTTGCTTTCTCTTTCACCCAACAGTGCACTGGCTTAAACGTGGTTCATTCTTTAAATAAGACAAATAAACAAAGCTTTCTGCAATTGTTTTCATGCCAACTACTTTTGCAAGATCGGAATGAAGTTCAACCAAAACTTTTCTTGCAAAGTAACAGATATTACCTCACACAGTGCACTTCCATCACATGATTTTCATGAGTGATCATCGAATGGTCAAATTCTGTCCATTCTTTCAAGTTGCTCATATACACCTTGAGCCCTGATATGACCAATTATGGCTTCGGATCATCTGTTAAGGTAAAAATGCCACCAGTAAAGTCTGACAGGATTCCTCAATACTAAGCACCATTCCAAGTGCTTCCTTCTCAATTTGAACATAATAGAGCTCATTGATTGGCATTGTTCAAGAAAGAAAAGTGGCTTTCTCTTTCTCTTACTCAACATTCATGGTGCAAACAAGTAATGGTGCTCACAGCATTACCTTCCAGATCTCTTACCCTCAACCTGCCTAATAAACAAAGGTCAAATCAGCCAGTGCACCACTTCTGAATTTTATTTCATGGGAATTTGTTGGTTGAAATGCAAGAAACATTCCTCATCAGCCATAGAGATCATGTGGTGAACAGAACTGGCCAATGCTGGTTTTCGTATGTCATACCCCCTTCCTCTTAATAGCCACTTATTTTGATCCCCAAATTGAACAGTACAGAGTACCGACTGGCTTCCTTGATGAAGCAAGGAGTGTCTGCTGATCAGCCGAGGTTCAGGATAGGACACGAGGTTTAGGTGGTGTAACAAATTAGCAATGAGTTGATATCACATTAAGAATTGTGGGATATGACCACTTGCTACGAAAAAATATAAATCTATAGATGAAGAATTTGGCAGCACTGGATTGCCTGCCTGGACATATGCCACAGATTGGATGCTATCTCTCATTGCAAGCTTCCCACTTGTTTACTGAAGTACAATGCTACTCACATGAATCACCAACTGTTGTCTAGAATCTTAAAGAGGGCTACTAGAGAGAGCAATTGATGATGAACATACTGGTTGATGAAAGCATAAAATTTAGGCATCCTGTCTGAACCATAATATAATGTGCTGGATAGGAACCTTTCCAATCCAGATACCATTTGGGTTTATGCCAAGAATCAGCAATCAATTACCCCTTTTACCCAGAGATCCCATTATATTGACATGTCAGCGACCCATTAATTACTGTCTTTCAAGGGCCCTTATGATATTATTTAGTGCATGATGAAACTATTTCCATCCTGAATATCCAGACATAAAGAATGAAGGCAAAGGAAGGAAGAGTTTACACTCTAAACTTGAGTTGGCTGTAGAATATAAAACATGATAAAAATTAAAAGGTGTCTGTGTGTCACATAAGTCACAAACTGTGTCATTGTGTCACACTAAAAAGTACTTGGAGAGCCCCTGGTGAATGCATGAGAGCCTAGAAATGAAACTGTTAGCTGCTACATTTACATTCAAACAGGAGCAAGAAGGATCATTGGATGCTTTCTCAATGGAGCTCCAGATATTAGCAGATGATTACATACTTTTGCAGATTTGAATGATTCAGTTATGGAATCAGGGTGAGAGAATGATTACCTTATGAGAAAGAGTATGTTCTAGCAAAGTGCACAACTGTGCAAAAAATCAAAGCTGTTGAACTATCCAAAGCCAGGATGGAAATAGAGTCATAGAGCTATACAGACCAAAACAGGCCCTTCAGCCCAACTCATCCATGCTGACAAAATTACCTCCTTGACATGTTGAGTTTGCTAAAGTATGGCCGGTGATTGACAGTCGGCAGGTGTGGCCAGCCTCCTGGGTTGCCTACCTGCAGGTACAGTGGTTGCCTCCCGCAGTAGGCTGGTAGGAGTACGGCCAGTGTAGTGGTTGTATCACCACAGTACTTATATCCACAGGTCTCTGTTCTACATCATTCTCCGGGCTCTGCCATTTACTGTGTCAATTCTTCCCTGGTTTAACCTTCCATTGAATACCCTTTTAACAGTCTCACCTTGAGAAACGTGCAAAAAATCAAAGCTGTTGAACTATCCAAAGCCAGGATGGAAATAGAGTCATAGAGCTATACAGACCAAAACAGGCCCTTCAGCCCAACTCATCCATGCTGACAATATTACCTCCTTGACATGTTGAGTTTGCCAAAGTATGGCTGGTGATTGACAGTCGGCAGGTGTGGCCAGCCTCCTGGGTTGCCTACCTGCAGGTACAGTGGTTGCCTCCCGCAGTAGGCTGGTAGGAGTACGGCACTTTTCATTGCACTTTTCTGAGTTAAATTCTATCTACCATTTCTTGGCCCATTTCTCTAGTTGATCTAGATTGTTTTGTAATTTTGGATAACCTACTTCACTATCCATTATACAACCAACTTTGGTGTCATCTGCAAACTTTCCATCCATTCCATCTCTATCCTCAAGACTCAGCACTGGTTCCTGTGGCACACTACTGATCACAAGCCACCAAATATTAGAAACAAACCTCCACTACCATCCTTTGATTCCTTCCAGCAGGCTAATTTTGTATCCAATTCACCAGCTCACCCTGTATACCATGTGATCTAAAATTCTGGACTAGTTTACCAGGTGGAACTCAAAGACCTTGTTGGAGTCCATGTAGACAAAGTCTACTCCCATACCCTCATCCATCATCTTGATTGCCTCTCCAAAAAATATAATTCAAATTGACCACACACAAAGGCTCTGACTATTCCAAATGAATCTAGGCTTTCAGAATTCTGTCCAATAACTTACCACGCACTGATGTTAGGCTCACCTTCCAGTCATTTCTTATCTTGTCTTTGCAGCTCTTCTGATGCAAGGACATGACATTCACAGCCCTCCATCCCTCCATCCTCAGGTACCTCACCTGTGGCTAACAATGACACAAAAATCTCAAGTCAAGTCAAGTCAAGTCAAATTTATTGCCATCTGAGTATACATATACAACTTGACGAAACAGCGTTCTCTGGTCTTCAGTGCAAAACACACAGACATAACTCACCTACAGACAAACAATACATATGTAGGACAAATATTTCATCCATACAAATAAATACATAAATATTGTCTCATGAATATGAGAGTCTCAGATGGTGAGTGTATGCAATATCATGGCCCATGGGAAAAAGCTGTTCCTCAGCCTGATGGTGCTTGTTCTGATACTCTTGTATCTCTTCCCCAATGGTAGCAGCTGAAAGATGCTATGTGCAGGGTGGACCAGGGTCCTCAATGATTTTGTGCGCCCTCTAACAGATAATGATCCCAGTAGATCATGTCGATGGGGGGGGAGGGGTGGGGGAGGGAGGTGCCAGTGATCCTCTCTGCTACACTTATGGTCCTGTGGATTGACCTCCAATCCATTTCTCTGCAGGAAATGTATGACACCGTGACGCAGCCAGCCAGGATGCTCTCACGAGAGCTTCTATAGAAGGTTGACATAATGGTGGCCAGAGGCTTTGTTCGCTTCATTCATCTCAGCAAGTACAGTTGCCGTTTAACCTTCCTGTCAAGTGAAGAGCTGTTGAGTGTCCATGATAGGTCACTAGTTAAGTGAACTCCAGGGAACTTTGTGCTCTCCACTCTCTCTACTACAGAATTGTTGATGTGTAGTGGAAGGTGGCTGTTTCAGGTCCTCCTGAAGTCCATGATCCTTCATCTTCACCGCATTGAGACTCAACTTGTTACTCTTGCACCATTTCATGAAATACGAGATTTTTCACTTCTTCTCTGTAATGTGTCTCACCATCATTGCTGATGAGGCCAACTACTGTTGTGTCGTACACAAACTTTATGACTCTGTTGGAGATGGATCTGGTGATGCAGTCATGGGTCAGTAGCATGAACAGAAGTGGGCTGAGCACACAGCCCTGAGGTGCAGCAGTTCTCAGCATGATGGTGCTTGACGTTCTGCTATTGACCCAGACAGACTATGATCTTTTCATTAGGAAGACCAGGATCCAGTTAGAGAGAGGAGTGTTGAGTTCCAGTGAGAATCGCTTTCCACCATTCTCTGGGGAATGGCTGTGTTAAATGCCAAGCTGAAGTCAATGAACCACAGCCTTACCTATGAGGCGTTGTTCTCCAGCCTGGGCCAGGATGGAGTGAAAGGACAATGCTGTCACATCATCAGTGGAATGTTTCTTCCATATGTGACTTGAAATGGATCCAGTGTCTCGGGGAGGTGTGTTTTGATGAGTTCATCACCAGACACTCAAAGTATTTCATATTGGTGAAGGCCAATGCCACAGGACAGCAGTCATTGAGGCCTAGTACTGTCACCATCTTGGGTATTGGGATGATGGTGGCTGTCCTGATCCCTGTGGGAATGATCAACTGCTGCAGTGAGATGATGAAGATGTTCGTGAAGATCTCCGCCAGTTGGTCTGCGCAGACCTTCTGTACCTGACCAGGTTCTGTTGTTTGGTCCCATGGCCTTGTGTGGATTCACCTTGGATAGGGTTCTCCTCACCTTTAAAGTATAAAATATGTTCAGTCTGTCCGAAAGGAAGGTGTCATTCTCCTTAACTCGGAATGTTGACTTGTGATCCATTATAATCTTGATCCCTTGCCACATCTACGTCAAGTAGCCGGCGTCGCACAACTGTCTGTCAACCTTCTGTGCATACTACCACTTTGCCTTCATTATTGCATGGGAGAGTTCATCCCTGGCTGATCTCAGTGCTATCCTATCCCCTGTCCTGAAGGGGATTCAGTGTCCTGAGTTCTGAAAAGGGCCCGGTCCTCTGCGTCCAACCATGGTTTCTGGTTAGCCTTGGCTATGAAGCATTTGATCTCGATGGCATCTTCATTGCCCTTGCTCGTATACTCCTCTATGATTACATGACTGCTGTTGGTTGGCACCTCCCTAAAACATCTCCAACCAGTAATCTCTACCAATGTCCCAGGAATGTGAAAGAATCAAGAAAGTTATTTAATGCAGTGTAGTTGAAAAATATGTTCAAAACCTGAAAGAAGTACTATATAATACACAAGACAGATAAAGATAATCCATGGCAGGATCATGATGGTAATTTCAATACAACTGATCACTTCAGCTGAGCATCTCATGGATATATAGACAGATTATTTGCACACAACAGGAAAACTGGAAGGCAAGTGCCATCTTATCGTAGGAGGGAGGAAGTGCATGGTAGTAAACTCACCCAGACATGTTTCAGTGGATCTCAAAGAGAAAGTTAAAGCCAAGTTACAGATATTAACACAGTAGACATGTCTAACCCCAGGAACATAGCTTGGCACACCTTGAGAAATCAAGCAGCATACTGAAATTTCGTGCTTCTAAGTTTCAGATGGCTGATGGAGAGATTGTAGTCACAAGAAAAACCCGAAATTATTATGACAACCAACAATGATTTAAGTCATAAATAAATATATGGAAAGTTCCAAAATTCCAGAAAATTTACCTCTGCGTTTTCTGAAAAATATGATTTCTGACAAAGAGGATAAATTAAGTTAACAATTGCTTGAAAGCATGCCCTCCTCACTCAGGCACACCCTCACTCCAGCATAGAGTCCAGTCAATAGCAAATGTGAGCTGGTATATCAGCCAACAACATGTTCTCAGACCTGCTTTTAGAAAGGTGGCCATCGATCATGTATGGTACCAAACCCAACAAGCAAGTCCCCTTTGAACAAACCACAGATCCTGGGCCCAAACAAGCTTGCCTTGGCTCATCAGCGCAAACAGCTGGAATTGGCAAAAAATCCAACTATGGGAAATGTGCAGTTGGTACTTGGAACTAGTTCAGAAACTATGTGTCACAGTGCCCATTCACAGATAGTGTGTAACTCCATATTTAAAAGATACAATGGTCTCATATAAAGATACAGTTAAGAGAATGTTTCTCAAATAATGCACCAGCTTTATAAAATTTATGCATATTGCTCCCATAAATATAACTGCTTTAATAAAGTTTTTAAATGTAAAATGGCAACCAGAAATATAAAGCACAAATTCTATGCCAATTGGTTATGAATACCTGGTGGTAATATTATACAACAAGAATTTTATACATTTTAATATTGTATTTTTGTGTAAGTTCTCATTTTCTCATCTCATCTCATGTATTATCATCATATTGTTGATGTTTGTTTCTAAAATTTGTATGTACTTACTATTGCAGTTTGAACATTATTTGTTCTAATTCAAGATAAATGTTATCTTAAAAAAGGTGCAAATATAAAATACTGAATGTTTGTGCATAGAATACATGAGTGCAAGATAAAAGCATACCTCAACTGTTTGATACAGCTTTCAATTTGATGGCTTGAAAGAGAGAGATAGGTTTATATTGAAAAACTCCTTCAGTAAACATTATAAATTTAATATATTAAAGGAAAACAAAGAGTGCTTTAGTAACATCTTGCTTCACTTCTGCATTCTGTGACGTGTTCCGTTTTTATGCTTCAAATAACTGCCAAGAATTGTCTTATCCGGGAAACCAAAATATATTCATGGGTTTTATTGTCCATTTATGATTTCTGAGCTAAAGCAGCATTGTTAACCTAATCTTTTCCTGAATCAAAAATCTTAGGTCTTCCAATCCTGTGGTAAATATTAACCTTCTTCAAGTCACAGAATGTGTCATATTGCAACATTTAACCTTAGGTTAAGGAGCATAGAAGCAAAATTTTATGGGGAGAGATAAGCAGTCTTTTTTAGATAACATAGACTTAAAACAGTATTCATGGTGAGGTACAAGATAAAGAGCTCATAGAAGGACAAACACCTGACTCTTTCAAAGTGTCTAGTGAACAGTGATGTCTGAGTTCTGTTTGTATTTTGATAGTTTACCTTGTAGCAGACTTTAGTGCCCTTGTGTTACAATGCATTGATCCTCGGATTTCCTGTCCTCAAGCTGTAGTCAAAAAGCATTCTGCAAAATAAATATATTTAAAATAGTAATTTATTATTGGCAACAACTTAATTCCTTCCATATATATGGCACTCTCTGAAAATAGTGTTGAGATCAAGGAGTGGTGCTAGTACCCAGTGGAGCAAGAAAAACAGGGGTCAGAGATAGATAAAGACTATTGGCGAATGAGGAAGAAATCTTAGTGGAAATTGGATAAGAGGAGGAGGCGAATCATTGGTCTATAGTAGAAAAGGATCATCTGCCAATATTGAAGAAGAATATGCAATCAACAGGATCACTATTCATTGAGCCAGAGTGATTAATGGTTACACTTCCAGACCTCATTTCAGTGTTGGTCCAAGTGCACATTGTAATGCATCGAAAGAATCAAAGACTTGTTGATCCAAACCAAGGCTTTTATTAACTAAAAGACTGGAGCATATCACAAGTAGGTCGACCAGTCCAGAATGACCTGGTCTGGCTAGGAGCAATCCTTTAAGACCTACCAGCCAATCACAGTCATCCTACACTACCATCTGTACATATGTACATATACACATTGGTGATAGAATCTGTACTATCACATTCACCCCTTCTTTGAGAAACAATCCCAGGATGGATGGAAGTTAGGGGCTGTACCCATCAGGGGGTATGACCATCCGACATGACCACCGTGGAGCCAGGATTGGGGTCGCCGGAGTCGTGTCGCCGGCAGGCCCATAGGGTGCGGCCACTGCTTCGCTCAATTCCCCAATGGCATTGTCGACAGTCTGGCCTGAGCTGGTGGGGTGGTGCTGGTCCCTCTATTCAAGCACATGTCCTGGGGGAGAAGGAATAGGGGGAGGATGGGTTAAAGGCACTGCTGCGCCTGATCCGACTTGGGCTAAGTCCCTTACCGAGACTGTGTCCTCCCATCCATTCAGGTATTCAACATAGGCATAATACGGGTTCGCATGGAGCAGAGTCACTCGGTCAACCAAGGGGTCGTTCTTAGAATACCGGACGTGGCGTCGTAAAAGGACTGGACCGGGAACCGTGAGCCATGCTGGTATGGTTGTACCCGACTCAGATTTCCTCGGGGAAAAGAACATCCTTTCTTGGGGGGTGGCATTTTTCATGGTGCATAGGAGGGAACGGATGGAGTGTAGGGCACTAGTGAGCACATCCTGCCAGCGAGAGATGGGGAGACCTTTGGACTGGAGGGCAAGCGTAACCAATTTCCAGATGGTGGCATTCTCTCTTTCGACTTGCCCATTACTGCGTGGGTTATAGCTGGTGGTCCTGCTTGAAGCAATACCACGCTCCAGAAGGTCTGCTGCAGCTCTGCGCTCATAAACGAGGACCCCCTGTCACTGTGGATGTAACTGGGGTACCCGAAGATGGTGAAGATGCTGTGCAGGGCCTCTATAGCAGTCATGTCCGAGCAGGGCACAGAGAATGGGAAGCGGGAGTACTCGTCGATGGCCATAAGGATGTAGGCATTATGGTTGGTCGACGGTAGGGGCCCCTTGAAGTCTACGCTGAGATGCTCAAAGGGACGGGTGGCTTTGATGATGTGGGTATTCTCTGGATGGAAGAAGTGGGGCTTGCACTCAGCGCACACTGGGGAGGCTCGGGTCATGGAGCGAATCTCCTCGACCGTGTAGGCCAGGTTGCAAGCTTTGACAAAGTGCGCGAACATAGTTACCCCTGGATGACAGAGCTCCTCATGGAGTTTCTGCAGCCTGTCCAGTTGTATGTTGGCACGTCCCCCTGGAGAGCGCATCTGGTGGTTCGTTGAGTTTACCTGGCTGATACAGTATGTCATAATTAAAGGTGGAGAGCTCGATTCTCCACCTGGCGATTTTGTCATTCTTGATCTTACCTCACTGGGTATTGCTAAACATGAAGGAGACCACGCGTTGGTCAGTCAGCAGCGTAAAGCGCCTGCCAGTGAGGTAGTGTCTCCAACGATGTACTGCTTCGACTATGGCCTGGGCCTCCTTCTTGACAGTCGGCTCTCAGGACCCTGGAGGGTTCTGAAGAAGAAGGCTACCGGCCGGCCGGCCTGGTTCAAAGTGGCTGCCAGTGCAAAGTCAGATGCATCGCTTTCGACTTGGAACAGACTGGACTCGTCGATGGCGTGCAGCATTGCAGAAGCGATGTCCGATTTGATGCGGTCGAAGGCCACCCTAACCCTAACCTCCATCCACCCTGGGGTCGTTTCTCAAAGAAGGGGTGAATGTGATTGTACAGATTCTATCACCAATGTGTATATGTACATATGTACAGATGGTAATGTAAGATGACTGTGATTGGCTGAGAGTGTAGCCACCACCTACTGGCAGGTCTTAAAGGATTGCTCCTAGCCAGACCAGGTCATTCTACACTACCATCTGTACATATGTACATATACACATTGGTGATAGAATCTGTACTATCACATTTGCCAATATTGAAGAAGAATATGAAATCAACAGGATCACTATTCATTGAGTCAGAGTGATTAATGGTTACACTTCCAGACCTCATTTCAGTGTTGGTCCAAGTGCATATAGAATTTCAAAGGAGAGGTGAACCTCTCTATGCCTGATATGAAGGCAGCATTTAACCAAATTTTGAATCAAGGAGCTTTAGAATTGAATAAAAAGGAATGTCTGGGTTTGAAATAAGCTCAAAGAAGAACTTCCCACCGGAGGTAAAACACCGAATTCTGTGGACACTCTGGTTGAAGTAAAAACACACAATGTTGGAGAGACTCAGCTGGTCAAGCAGTGTCCTTTATGTAGCAAAAACTGATGCTCCAGGCTATGGCCAAAGAACTTCTTATCCAACAGCCTGGAAGAAATATCTTCATCACAAGAATTCCAGTAGAAAAAAGATGGTGGCTCACTATCATCTTCCCAAGGCAATTAAAAATGAGCAATAAAATTGGCCTGACACTCTGTGAAGGAATAAGAAAAAGCTGAGGTGGTGAAGTTAGCACTCAGTAGGCTTAAGTAAACCAATAAGAGTTCCTTTGAAATTACATCATCATATTAACATGGCAAAAGAAATGTGTTGCACCAGACTACTGGGAAATTTGGTAAACAATGTTACAATCAGAATTTTGGAAAAACAATGTTTATTTCAAAGAAGGTATTTGTATAAGGAAATGGTTTTTTGTAGTGAATTTTTCAGGAGGTGTGATTTCTTTTCACAAGTGTGATGGAAGTAAATTTGTCTTTTTCAAAACTGAACTCATAAAGCCCTTTGTTGACAAAAATGACAACAGAAATTATAACCTTGAAAACCTGCCGATAATTTCTGGGTGTTTCTTTCAGAATTCCAGAAGAGAACTCAAACTGAATTTATGTAATGCTTTACAAATTACAAATCATGTCTTAGTCCCCAAATTTTTGAAGGATTACTTACTTACATAATCCTGCAACTGGAAACAAAGGTTAGACCAGTAGTGTTGAATGTCTTCACTCCCATAACCACCACCTATATCTTCAGGGAATGGAAAAAGACTACACCCTTGTCTGATTACTATCCAGAAATACTTCATGATTTCACCCCTCCAACCATTTTTATCATTTATTTTTATTTAATGTCAAGCAATTCCTAGCTGACAGATGAACATTATATCTGATAGCAGTTCCAGCAAGACAGAAAAAAAGATACTCAGTTGAAAATTAATTTTATTTAGATTTTGGTATGAATTATTTTTTAATTTTTAAAAAATTTAGACATATAGCACAGTAACAGGCCAGTCTATGCCACCCAATTTACATCCAATTAACCTATACTCCCAGTACGTTTTGAACAGTGGGAGGAAACCGGAACCCCCAGGGAAAACCCATGAAGACACAGGGAGAACATACAAACTCCTCAACGACAGCAGTGGATTTGAACCCCAGTCCCAATCGTTGGCGCTGTAAAGGTGTGGCGCTAACCGCTACGCATGCCATCTTTTTTTAAAAATCAGTGCATCTAGTTCTGAGGAAGTTGAAATTCCCATACAATGTTCTCTAGTCCAATGATTAATGGGATTTCCATATTCGCACTTTCAGTAAAATTCTACATACTTGGTCAATTGCTCTCATCAGATGTGCCTTCTTGGCATTGTAAACACTGCATCATTCTCTATCATCTTTAATCCAGTTTTTAAAAAAGGATCTCCATAATCTCATAGTTTGTGGCATCAGAACTACGAATCATTAGGATTAAATTTGTCTCTTGAGATTGTAACATTTTAATATCTGTCTATCCATTTATTTTTTCAGCTAAGATCACTTCCATTCAAAATCTAAACAGTCTTTATGGGCTCTATTTTCTAAGCACTTTCCAATCATATTGTCAATATATGTCACAAATGAGACCCCATATTGCACATAATATCTCCGTTGAGGTCTCATTTGTGATATTTTGTCAGAAACATAATTCTACAGTATAGTTCTTCCATGTTACTGCATTAACAAGATGCCACACTTGAATATATCGATCCTTTCATTGGATTCCATTGAAATATCATCAATACAATACACTGATATGAAGGTGAACACAACTCTTAAAGGCAACAAACATTGAACCATGCAATTAGCCAAAGTTAAATTTACAATCTAATATGTCCCTTTTAGATTTAGTTTTATTCTCAGATTATTAGAGGAAAGGAAACACATTTAAAATAAAAAGTGGCCACAGTATTATTTAGAAACACTAATGAAATCATATGCTCTTTGTGTGGAGCATCGCAAAATAAGGCAACTATGACTTACACAAACAATGATATACAATGCAGCATAATCACTCATCAAACATTCTGGCCTTCATTATCAGCTAGTGGCAAGAATTTCATTGGTTGTGTGCTTTGACATTTCAGTATCAACATTAATCACCTTTTGAAAGCTATAATCATTTTCCTCTAAAAGAAAAGTCACTCAATTTAAATGTAATAATTGTGTGTAAAATTCTTTTAACAGTTTTCTTGTAGGGAGACCTAAATTAGTCAAGTTCTAATTTGAATTTTGGGCACTTTTGATCACTTTCTCCCATTCTGTTCTCATTTCCTGTTCATTCCCAAGTCTACTAAAAGATATGAAGGCTTCTGCTGGCAACTCTAATCTGAACCTAGATGAACCAAACTCAGCTTGTAGATTGAAATCCCACCCAACAAAGGTAAGATTTAAGTAATCTGGGGCACAACACAAGGTATTCAATTAATTTATCCTGTGAGAGCTAACCCATTCAAATCCAAAACCCCCTGGAATCATTGTCTCCTCTGTGTACTTTATTAATGTAGTGTACACAGTACTATTAGCCTCAATGTCTCAAGCAAAAGCTAAACTAGCACAAGTATGATGTATCTCAAATAGTGTTGAAAAGTATTCACATGATGATCAGAACCTAAACTTTAGGATTGCAAAATGTGGGAAAAGGAAGTTGAACAAGAAGAAGTTGCCATTGGCGTAAGAACAGGTTCAGTGCACTGTTTGCAGATGAAGTTTGTTTCTGAACAAGGAAGAGTGAATGAGTACCATTGAGTTTGGAAAAGGAGGGGAAAATGTGGCAAGGAAAGTAAAATGTATCACACCCCACCCCCAAACCCACTGAAAATATGTTCCTGATCCTTTTTCACCAACACATTGCACAATAATCTCTTCAATGGATGCCTACCCTGA
Organism: Narcine bancroftii; assembly: GCF_036971445.1. Lineage (NCBI taxonomy): Eukaryota > Metazoa > Chordata > Chondrichthyes > Torpediniformes > Narcinidae > Narcine > Narcine bancroftii. The sequence goes on from NC_091476.1 coordinate 25,348,212, forward strand.
AGTTCTCCTTCACTTTGCAAAGGGAGCTCTGTAGGAATCTCTATCATTGTTCTCCATCTGTAATCCCTGCTGCTCTCAAGTGTTTTTGACCATGTACTTACCCAGACCTCTTGCCTGTGGGCCTGTGCTCCTCCCCCTGGCCTTCCCACCCCTCACCACCATTTTATTCAGGTGCCTGTCTACATTTTACTCATGCTTTGATGAAGGGTTCAGACCCGAAATGTTGACTATGTATTTTTATCCTTGCATGTTTGACCTGCTGAGTTCCTCCAGCATGGTGTTTTTTCTTTAATCACAGTGCCTGCAGATTTGTGTGTTTTACTACGATAAGGTTGCTTCGGTATTCTGTCAGCAAACTGCAATACACAATCTGCTGTTGTGAAAAGCTGCCCAACCCTGTATTATAGAGTACCACATGATATGTCTATGCACATAAAGTGCATAGATGCACCTTTTCCACTGGATAGAATTGAACATAAGCAAAATTTCACTTTATAGATACTTCTTATCACATAAATTTCCAGAACTAACAAATGTCATTGCAGTATTGACATGTTAATTATGAATAAAGAAGCATTTAACTCATTTAATCCATACAGGAACAATGATCTGGAGTCCCCTATTGGAGCATCAAACTCTTTTGTTAAAAATACTAAGTTTTCCCGATCCTCATCCATTTCATTTATTTATCACAGTATGAGAAATGACCTGATGTTTATAATAACATTACTCTTCACTGGTTTCAACTTATGATCCCCATGTTCTACTCCTAGATTTTTATTTTGCAATACTTTTCTAGATGTACCTTTGCCATTTCAGTACTCACTTAAACATTTCATATCCTCTAAAATATATTTGGACTTCTTCAATCTTTCAGCATGAATCAGATGGCTGGTATCAAGAATCAGTTGAGGTGCTCTCATTTGTGTCTTGTAGTCCCGAATGAATAACCATAGAAATTACATGAAAATTGTGTTGACAATGGAAAGACCATATTCTTGGATCCCGCAGCATTTTTGATGAAGTTCTAATAGATGAATGGGAGGAACCGCAGAAAAATGTCCTTGTATTCTCAACAGAAGAGCAGCCATCCAACATCAGAACTATTCATTTTGTGTGATGTAAAGAAATCCCACCTTGCTATGTCTGATGAAAACTGTGTGGTGCACTGTTAGCCAGAATCAGACACACACAAAGATAAAGACTGTACAACAGGCTTTAATCCACAAAGACTTCCACAGAGCCAGGCTGGCTGTGGCTGCAGCAACTCTGAGTGAGGCCTCGGGAGGCCGGCACAGGCTTATATCCCAGAGGGTGATTGACACCCGACCGGGTAGGGCTTGATCCATTCAGGCCGACTGATTGATGGCTGGCCAGGTGTTGTCCTGTCCCCTTACACTCCTGCAGGTACAGAGATTGCCCCCTTCAGTAGGCCAGTGGTGTACCACCACAGGTGGTACAATGTCCAAATCTACATCAATGTTCTAAGACTTTGCCAGAAAGGGAACAATAAGAAGAAAACCACGGACTAGATGATTTTTGGGTCTTAAGACAATTGTTAATTCTTCTCTGGGCCTTTGAAACCTACTTACATTTATTAGCAACTTGGATCTGCTAACCATGGTTGGTACTGATTATACTGAATAATGATGATTTGTTACCTGAACACTTGTGGATGTATTTTATCATTTTGAACTGGTGATCACTAAAACAACCTTAAAATTTTCCCTATTACGTACTTTTAGATATAACCTCTTTTTGTGATTTATTGCCATACTTTAAGTCTACTTCAAGCAGACAAAAACCATGAAGTCCATCATGTCATTGAAAATTCATTTTCTACATTTGCACTTGGACTCCTTCCCTGCTGATCTTGGTGCAGTCAGTGACGAACATGGTGAATGGTTTTACCAGGACATTGCAACCGTGGAAATGCAAGGCAACTGGAATCCATCAATGCTGTCCGATTATTGTTGGACATGGACATGAAAGGTCTCAGATGTTGAGTGCAAACAAGAATCAGTGGAAAAACATTTTTAGGTCAATTAAATTAACGCAATGTGTCAGCATCATTATGTGATTAAACATGCTAAATTCAATAAAACTTAATCTAGTATTTCTCCAACTTTCGATGTAATACAGCAAATCTGATATTATCTTTATGTTCAACTTTAAGTTGTATTATTGTAATCCCCAATTTTTTTTCAGGAAGCAAACCTTTTGAAAAGATTTGTTGTCCAGTATTGTATAACTCTTTTTGGTTTTATTAAATGGTCATTCTTACTATCTTTCTCAATTTAGCCAAATTTTCTCTGGCAAAGAATCAGTTGCCATCATTAGTTTACATATAAAATAACCTATATTTTATTTTTAGAATTTGCAATACTTAGCTATTCCAACCATCATACAGATTCCAATGCTGGTGCCAGACCTACAGAATTTTTGCTTGTTTTCATTGTGTATCCTTTCAAAGTACTTGCCAAGTCCATTTTTATATCATGTTATAATCACTGCCTCAAACATCCTAGGTGAGACCAACTCACTTTAGGAAAATGAACGATGTTCTCTTTGAAATAGAAAAGACTCTTTAAAAAAGCTTGATGCATTGTATGTCAGGATATGGTTTCCATGAACTGTGAATATGCTGGAACAACAAATCTCTCTGAAAACCAACAAGAACATTCCTGAGTGGTAACCATTTACCTTTCAAGCAGCAAAGCCAGGTGAACTTTATAAATGTTAAATTCTGTGCACCGTATAAGAATTGCCTGCAACCTATGAACTTGGAGGAATGAGAAGTGAGATTGGACTGTGAGCCAAAGAACCTTTATGAACTTACACTCACGTGCGCTTAGAATTAGAAGGTGGTTCAATTAGGTTAAGTAAGATAATAGTGATAAGTTAAAGTTTGATTCTATTTTCATGTTTAAAGATAATTAAAAGCAACTTTTGTTTAAGTAACCATTTGTCTTGGTGAATATCTATTGCTGCTGGGTTTTGGGGTCCTCTGGGCTAGTAACAGAATGTAAAGGTAGCTCCAAAAACATTTTGAAGAGGACCTAGGCTGCATGGATGATAAGAAGGCCTTAAACAAAATGGCAGATGAAGCAGGAAAAAAAATCATGTGAACCTCTTCCTGGCTGACTGAGGTTGAAAATGTTGGTATGGAGGCACTACCACTTGAGGGGGGAGGCAGAAATCAAAGCATCAGGATTCAGGATATTGATGCTCAAGAAGTTCAAAGTTCCAGGAAGTTCCAGGACCAAGTCTTTGAGGGCCACAGACAGGGGGTTTAGAAATTCAAGGATCTAGATACTAAAGATTGGGACAATAGCTGGATGGGATATTGAATTTTAACAACACATTTGGTTGTGGGACTATTAGTTCTACACACAGTCAGAAAGCGTGATGACATGTATGTGATCACCTGCATGACTGGATGGTGGGTTGTTGGACATGTTCCAATAGTGGAGGCTCATCATTGGAGGGAAGAACGTTGGGTCTTGTTTTAGATTGTGGATGGAGTCATGCGTATGATCAAATGGTGTGATCGCAATCAGGATATCAAGATATGATGGATTGGCAGGCACATATTGGAGAAGTGGTGTAAAAATATGTAATCATGTGGGGGGATACATTAGGCATACAGATGGGCTGAGATCTGGTGTGTGTTAGATGAGTGAAGATGGGACAAGGGCTCCAAATGAGGC